>NW_024735442.1:12999735-13244564 GCF_018991925.1 Homarus americanus
ACTTCATCCCTTTGAGATGTATTATAATGTTTTTGTATCTCAATAAACGTATCAATCAATGCGTGTTCGTCAAGCACCTTCGACTTAAAATTATAAAATATTTCATTCACTCTTGGTTTCTCAAACTTGTGGCCTTAGTAACATGTGGTGAGCCTGGCATTACAAGGCTTGTCTAGTCTGTGATTCTTGTTTACGAATAATTTCATCACACTTTGAAGAATAAAGTTTTGTGAGGGTCTCTAGTAAAGGATAGAGTTCATTTGCATGATACTTAATTCATCATAAATTTTATTTACCGACATATATACGGGAAACATATGCTAACCCATCACAATCACCGTTACAAATGGTCGAGTCCATTCATAAAATTTCATACCTTACTACTGTACGTCAGGTTTGCCAGGTACCACCAGTCTGTCACTGGGCATATAGCAGGTTCATATTTCCCCAACTGTACAGGTGTATACAGTATGTTTCTGTCTTTTAATAATCTTTACACAGCACCATAGGTGATAATGGTTTAAAAAGATAGCAATAAATTGAGAAAAAGCATAGAGGAGATAAAGACATTTTACCCTTAACTGACTTACTAAAGACAAATTTGTCACCCAGCAGTCGGCTGACAGAGATTAATGTATAATTAAATTTTAACATTTAACAGGGTAATATTATTACTGTATTAACCCTTTGTGTACGGGGTTCCCTTTGAACTGCATAAAATCATTTGGTGTTGGCAAAATACGATATTAAGAATGGCGTCCCCTTAGTAAAGGCATTAGTGGAGATAGTAAGGGGTTTCCTCTGAGCTGAATAAAATTGTCTGGCATTGTCCAAATAAAACATTAAGAGTGACATCCCCATAGTGAAGGGGTTAATGACCTAAAAGTTTAAGGGAATTATGTTTTACTAAGAAATAATAAACAAAAAGGTGTAAGTGGCGGAAAAAACAGTCCAAAGAACCGTTAAATCTTAAATCCGATGCATTAGGAACCAATGTCCTAGGGGAAGATTGTGACAATCATTGTTCCATACAAACCACAAAATAAAACTCCGAATGTGAAAATAAATGCTACTAATACAATACCTGTTTCACTGCTCCTGAGATAACTGAAGGATTTTGTAACTTCCAATCTTTCTCAGGATCCCTCGTATAATCATCTTCCCCAGGCTTACTTGTATGTTCCTCATACTTCCACATTGCCACACTACCAAGGTTTGTTCCAGCACAAAGGATCTCTGCAGAATATTTAATACTGAAATTAAATCTTATTTACTTATTATGATAAACTTACAAAAAACATATGTTTTCTTCAAAGTTCTAGTAATTTCATGAAGGATGAAAGTTATTAGCTGGTTGTTGCAGCGTAGGAGAAATACAGACAGGAATAAATGTGGCTTAAGAGGATGAATATGGCCAGAGCAACACTAAAGCTGTCTCAGCCGAGACTGCAGTACACCCTATACTCACAAGGAGTTTGCTTTGCACCTTGTGTGAATTAAAATAAAATTTAATAAATGTAAAGAACCATGTGAATGTATAGATTTAATGAGGGGAAAGTGTGTGTAAGGACAGAGCTGTGTTGCTGTCAAAGGCAAGAAATAAAATATGAGAAGGTGAACAATATGCTTTATTGATATATCAAGTGCAATGTTCATGACAACCACTGGAGTAATAAATACCATGAACTAGAGTTACTTCGGATAATTTTTAATGTTTTTACAAGCAGCTGTGATTCCCCCACTTACCATTTTATTTTGGTTACTGCCAGACAATTTTAGTCAGCCTAGGATAACCCACCACACCCAATGGGTTAAGAATCCTATCGGTGTATCGATGAATGGCCTAGCAATATCCAAAAACAACAATATTTCAAAGTTCACATTTATTCTGGAAGATAAATATTTACACGTATCCAAAGATGCCCTTGATCTGGCAGCGGCGCACGCGCCGATGGAGGGGGGGGGGCTTACGGTGGTTGCCATGGGAGGACTCCGGACAACCATTATAATTGACTGTAAACTACCGCCAAGTTACTCAAGAGCCTTCTCGGGCATGCAAGATTATTCTCTCCCCTTCCAACTTCACATATCAAGAAGCGCTCAACACACTGACCCTCTCGACTCTCACTGACCATCACCACGACCTCATCTGCAAATTTGGTGGGAAGCTTCTGCACCATCCTCAACACCAGCTCCTACTACCACCCGACATCCCTGGCCCCAGAATTGCTGTTCGACAACACAACCACATCCAGCCCATACGAGCACGAACTGATCGCTATAAGAACAGCCCAGTCCCAACCATTGTAAAAATTATCAATTACTTGCAATCAACCAGTGTATTCACTCCCAGTCAATCTTACTTTTTGCACTGTCACTATGTTGAAATGCCCTGTAGTTTGAGCTTCTCCCCACCTAGTTATTATATATCATATTTGTATCACTTATGTTACTTGTATATTATTTGTAAATCAAGAGACCCATTCCCCAATTATGTAACTGTATATTTTCAGCCTTCCTTCTGCCATGCTCTTTCAATAAGCCATTAATTATTATTATTATTATTATTATTATTTTTATTATTATTATTATTATTATTATAATGATCGTACTTTATATGGTAACCGAACACCAAATTATTTATGCTAAAATAAACACATATTGCATTACTTATCTAATATACTATAGTACTAGCTGTCTGTCTGTCTGTTTTGGGCAGCCGAAATGGCACAATTGTTTTCCATCAAACTTGGTGGAAAAATCGCAAAAAATTCGTAGAGTGGAACAAACCTGGTCCCATGTCAATGGTTTCTTTAGGAAGGCATTAATTAACCATTTTATTTACGCTGGAAAACGATGCATGTCCACGGACTTGACGCACCCTAATTCGCTGTCAGCCGGAAGGCAGTCGAGCGCTAGCCAAGCACGAGCGTTCAAACTTTCACCAGGCACGAAGGGCCCGCGATCACTTGTGTTAAACTATACAGGGTAGGTCTCAATAATTCACACAAAAGTATGGACAGATACTTTTTTGAGATACTATACAGCAGTGGTCCCCAACCTTTTGTAGGCTCTGGGCCACATTCGCCATTGTGAATATAGTGGAGGGCACCAAAACTTTGGAGCTACATTCAAGAAAAAACTCATATATCAGTTACTTGCAGGTTTACACAAGTCTAACTGTTACTAATTACATCTCTTAATTTTTTTCTTTCAGGCTGGTTCTCTCTCTCTCTGAGTCCGGTCTGAGGTAAATATCCATGTCCTATACACACAGTAAAAAAAAGTTTCACGCGGGGGGGGCGTCTGCTGACTTCCGAAATGATCCATACATCACTTGATGTGCCGGGAGGGTTGGTATACGTTCCTGTATGGCAAAGGTATCCACCTACCTACAGTATGGCAACAGATGTGTGAGAATACCCTCAGGCGAGGAAAGCTGGGCTACCACCATAATACAGGACCCTCACGCATATTCAACTATCCCTCATCCGTTGTCATTTTGTTTCACACATAATCCGTGGGGTACCTTTTTTACTGTGTGTACACGACAGACCTGGGACAAACGGAAGTTCCTCTCTCTCTCTCTCTCACTAAAGTTGTATCAAGTTATTACACATTTTCATTCCTTTCACTCTGACGGAGAAACATATTTTAAAATGTTCTAATAAACCCTTGCAAGCACCATAATATGGTTCAGAAAGCACAGTTTAGGTAGGGACCACTGCTGTACATCAACCTACTAAACTATATCAAAGAATACTGTAAACTATTCTTACCCAATTATTTCTTTACATTTCCAATCACTTTGTACAGTATTTATATTACAATATAGAATAGAATGGCCACAATCATGCCAAGGTATAATGCTCACACTTACTTTTATTTTCAGAATAAGTTAAACACATGACATATTCTTGATCACGATAGCTTGGTCCATGTAAGCTTAATACATAATTATCACCAGAATCTAAGTTCCAAAGACGTACAGAACTGTCTCCTGTTGATACGGCCAGCAACCCAATGCCTGCCCAGGAAACCTGAATATCATTACTTCGTCCACTCAACTTGACCTGAAAGGCAAAGATATTGCAATAAAATAAATTTTTATATCAAGAGTGAAAAACAACTGAAGCTTTAAGAAAAGCCAGTTGTTTTTAACAAAAGTACACTGTAGCTCCCATACTGGTTTTCTAAGCATTATATGACCAAATAATAATGGAGACAGTGGTCTTCTATCAGATATAGTTGTGTGGAAGTTTGGGAAAGATTCTATATGCTGTATACAGTAGTTGTCTTTTAATCTTAAAACAGGAACAAGTCATACAAATTATGCAGAGACAAGACTAATTATGAAACTACAGTACTAAACAGAGAAATTATTAAAAATAAAAAATAAAATGTATAAGTAGTACCCCGATTTACGTGGTCAATTGAACCCACAGGGTACCGCGGAAAGTGAAAACAGCGTAAAGTGAACAACAGAACATATGGGATTAATTCCAATAGAGACTGGCCCAACCCCCAAACTCCACTTTTTCTGACACAATACCTATGTTGTAGTAAAAATAACATCTAAATTTTATGATGGTATGCTCACACAATTAATATTTAAGAGAAATACAGTCGCCAGGATAATGTCCATTCAAATAATGGACTCAAATCCCCCTCCCCCCTCTTCCCAGCTCACTGGCCCCTACCTCTCTGAGAAATGATTGGGTGAAACACTAGATTTTAACGTTTAGTAATAAATAATACCTCAGACTAAAGTTAGGATAATATAATTGACATTTCTGGATTCCTTGCAGGTCAGGGAATATTTTGAATGTAAACGTCATATATTTTGCACAAAAGATAAAATACTTGCTTTGTGTAAACCAAATTATTACATTAGATCTAAAATTTGTATGTCTAATGCAAAATCCATGATGTTTATAATCAAAATAATCATCATATTGTAAGAATTCCAGCAATGTAAATTATATTCTGGTCCAGTAATTTGTATGAATTTTATGAGCTAAAACAAATATCTTCAGTTAATAAAAAAAAAAATATTCTTCACACACTATCTGTCAATCAAAGTACCTGTACCCCAACTTGCCTCCTCCCCTCTTCCAACCGCGCCAGATGGTCGGTCGGTCCCAACCCTCCCCCCCATCCCCCACCTTCCCTCCCTACCAGTGAAATGTTGGGTGAAAAAACTAGATTTTAACTTTTAGTAATAAATAATACCTCAGACTAAAGTTAGGATAATATAATTGACATTTCTGGATTCCTTGCAGGTCAGGGAATATTTTGAATGTAAACTTCATATATTTTGCACAAAAGATAAAATACTTGCTTTGTGTAAACCAAATTATTACATTAGATCTAAAATTTGTATGTCTAATGCAAAATTCATGATGTTTATATTCAAAATGATCATCATATTGTAAGAATTCCAGGAATGTAAATTATATTCTGGCCGGGTAATTTGTATGAATTTTATGAGCTAAATAAAAAAAATAAAAAAATTATACTTCACGCGTATAGGAGTAGATACACCGCGGAAAGTGAAAGTCCGGTTCTGGCAAGGTACCGCGTAAATGAGAAATCGCGGAAAGTGAAACCGTGTAAAGCGGGGTAATACTGTACACAGTATTAAGGGTAAAAAAAAATTCATTAAGCCATTACCTTACTATCCAGCACACTTTAATAACGGTTTTCATATCCACCAGTACAAATTTATGTCCAATCTATTTATTTATATACCTGTACAGTATTGCATAGTTTTATTTTTAAATGGATTGTTAACTATCTTTAAGTGATGAAGTACTATCCACATCAGAATAAGTATTATTACACAATTATAGAGCCAAAATTTTTCACAAAACCCGTTATATCTGTCTACATAGAACTGGACAGTAGTCCTAGCAAGAAGGATTCTCAATGTAGACTTTATTCTCTTGAATGAGTGTCATCCTGAAAATAAATCACTACTACTAGCTTCCTCCATTTTCTGTTTAGCCATTGTGAAAATTTAACTTACAGCAATTATTGACTTCCAACTGCACTGTTCCACAAATGCATCCTTATTCCATTACTTTTCAATCTGTTTGTAACCTGAGTACAGTATCAGAAATCAATTCTAATTTGACTTAGAATACATGAGGTTGTTAATCATTAAATCATCAAAATGCCCATTACAGTTTCTCACCTTATTGCTTTCTGTGACAGACCCATCTGTTGCAACAGTAAACTGCCCTAGAACCATGCTCTCTGTGATTACCACAAGCAAGTTTCTGGATTCATGATGTAATAGACGTTTTATTCCACCATCAGCCTGAAGCACCTCAACACAGTTACCGCTGTCACTGACATGATACAGCACACCTATAGGACAACCAAAAAATGTATGAGAGGACTAGAATTTTCCAAATTTATATTCATTTGCAGCATGACCTTTGTTCCTCTGCATAATCATATGCATGCAAATATATACAAGCACATGCATACAATACCTACCAGACAATTTTCAACCCAACTTCTCTAATCTTTTAATATACTGGTTTACTGAATGCAAACAAGCAAAACTAAGGCACCTAAACAATGAAAACAGTAAAATCAAAACAAAGCCTTGAAATTCATTGAAGCTAACTTTCACATGTACCTTGTCACCTGCAGATGGTGCCTCAGTAAAGCCCTACCACATCCCATGACAAGTCTCATTGATGTTATATTATTTTTTAGGCAAGTGTAATTTTTTTTAAGCACGAGTATTTTTGTTTTATTGTTTTTTAGGAAGAGTGAAAACTTTTGTTAAATTATTTTTTTGCATATTAGTTCTGACATTACACTTTAAAAACCTGTGATTAGGATTACTTTCATTTATTTTCAGCTTATAGTGCAGTAATTACATTAATGATTTAATCTAAGCTACAGTATATACACCAACCTGAGTGCAACACCGAGATTATCAACAGAAACGAGCCATATTAAGCTGTAAGGCTTCAAGAAGCAGTAAAATTTTACTGCCCACTTCAGCCTGGTTCACACAAGCCCATTTTGTCAGCCGTCACAAAAATGGTGGTCCATTCAGAAGGGGGAGTTAAAAGGTAAACAAACATGGACAATGAAGACCATCGCTATGCCTTCTTCCTTGCAATTACACATGGGGACCCCACTTTAAAGAAGAAAATAGTAACGGCAATTATTGAGTGAGAGGCCACTTCGTGTTTAATTTGGACACTTAATGGAAAAGAAGAATCAGATTGACCCTGTAATATTTTATCTATTTATTGAGTTACAGTACTTAGTTAATTATTATTCATTATTTATGTACTGTATTATTCATTTAGGTTAGGTGAAAACTAAGGTTATGGATGACTTGGGTTATGGATTTCCAGCATTACGGGTACTCTGCCAAAAGTCCCACGCTTAATTTTCTTCATAATTATTTTGACCTACAGTGCTTCTAGTGCTACTATATACAGATACCCCTCTATTTATGTATCTATTTTTCTGGTAAAATAAACTGTTTCAATTCAATTCAATTCAACCTATGACACTGTATATACAGTACAGTATTGTGTATGAATAGTACAGGCCAGCGTGACATCATTGATGACTATATGACATCCGAGACAGCCATCAAAACAGGCTAGTGTGAACCAGACTTTGCTTCCCTCAATAGGTACAAAAAAGGCAAGGGGCTGGCTACCTAACTGCACTCTCTTATTTCACTAACAATATATGGTACGGTAGTGCATTTCCTGAAAATACGATATAATCCACTATTAATTTTCAATAGATGGAATACTAACCAGTAGATGATCCTAAGAAAAAGTCAAGATTGTCCTTAGTATTAGCAGCAAGAGTGATGCGTTTGTGCCCTGTCCTTGGCCTCCAGGAGCTAAAGATATCCAAGGCTCTCTCATCACCACTCACAGCAGCACGAGCAAGACCACTAAGGAACAAAAATGCATTTAATCATATCTAAGCATGTACATCAAAGAAATAATTTTACAATAAGGCCCCCATTAGTCGGGTGAGCTCTAGCTTAGGGGGAAGTTGTGTGGGGCAACAGTCAGTTCCTGCATGTTTGTTGTTGTGACCATTGCTCCACTGCACACTCTGAATTTTATTTTGTATTTAGTGCTTCACTAGTGCATTATTATGGTCTTTAAAGCACGTAAAGACAAAACAAAACCACCGAGGACCACTGGGAGAAAAGTTATGGTGCTTAGAACTCTACCAATTAAAGAGAAACTGAAGATATGAGAAAGAATCAATTCACAGGTCTCCATGCAGGTTATCTGTGAGGAGTTTGGGCTGAAGTGAATTACTTTTTATGACGGCCAGATTTAAGTGCATACTAGATACAGTACAAGTATAACCAAATACAAGTGTAACTAATAATGTAATAAAATATAAGTGTGAATATAAGCATTGTAAGTGTAAGCAGCCCCCATTGTCCTCCACCTAAGATTCATCTGCTACAATAAAAGTATATGCAGTGTAAATGTACTGTATAGTGTCAACTTCAATTTTGTTTTGGGAAGGAATTTTTCAGCAAAATGATGGTTGAATGCACCTAGGTGGAAGTTATGCATATGTCAGAATTCTAAATAAGTTGGACAGCCTTGAGCCCCATATAGTCAGACTTTGGGAGGTCTCACTATATACAATATATTATTATAAAATGTAAATTACAATTTCTATTACTAATCAAAGGTGCCAGTCTTCTGAGACTCAACCTATGCCAAAACTTTGTTCTAGCTTTGTCAAACCTTTTCCTATTACAGTATAAAGTAGAGTGGCCATAATCATGAAAAACGCACATAAACACACTTCCACTTCATTCAGTGTCATTCATTTATGCTTACTTCTGTAATGGATGTGTTCTACCAAGGTACTTCTCCTTCACAAAAAAGCAACAAATATCCACCTACCTAGTTTGCTCTTGTTGCTTCACACCATCAACATCACCCACTAGTAGCATGTCCTTTCCCCAAAAACACTAATTGCTATACTTACCACTCATCATTCACACACCTTTCTTCCTGGATGTCTATCCACCTCAATTCTAGTGTCCTACATCCCCATCCTTCCATCTCCTCTTAAGCTTTACATCCAAAGATAAAAATGAACTATACAGCTAGACCCCGACTTACGATTGCTTCGACTTACGACCGTCGGGATTTACGACCGCCGCAGTTGTGACCATTTTTTTTTCTTCAAATGACGCACGCATTTTCTATACCGAAACGTTTCCAGTTAATGTAGTCTCCATGTTTAATTAGAAAATTATGGGGGCCCCATGTGCATTCAGCTGACTACATTAAAGGTAAGTGCTCAGTCACACTGTATCCATTCCTCATTATTTATTACTTTCACTGTACTGTATCCATTCCTCATTATTTATTACTTTTACTGTACTGTATTTCATTGTAGATTTTTTATTAAAAAAAATTAATTTTTTTTATTTTTTTATTTATGTCGGACTTACGACCTGGAATTGGGTCCCTAACCCCATCGTAAGTCGGGGTCTAGCTGTATTCATTATAACACAATTTATACTTGCTCATGATGCAAAACCTCACATGCTACTTAATATGATGCAAAACCTCACAGGCTACTTAAAATGATAAACTAGCAAAGCAGTAGAGTAAGAGCTCACTTTGTTATGGATAATCTTATGTAGTAAATGATATCCGATTTGGTATTGGAACTTTTAAAGATTAAACAATTTACCTGATATCTGATGTTGAAAGATTCTTGTCTGTGTTGATATTGACTCTGTAGACAATCTGTACAAGGGGATCTTTCAACTCGTGTGTAAATACTGTCTGCAGATTTCCAGAGTTATCCACCCGCCAGCCCACTGTAGCACCAGACTGTACAAATATAAACGACCCTTATTAGAAAACAGGATTACAGGCTTTCTAGGGCTCTCAAACCAAAGGATGCTTTTTGTGTATACATTGTTTTATATAGCTAACTTTTTAAACCTGTTTACAGACTAGTTTCCTGCCCCCTGAATAAGTCACCCCCAGATAACCGGTTACAGCATGGGTACACAACTTTCTAACAAAAGAAATAAAAGACGGAAGATGAAAGGGCAATGCTAGCCACAGTTCCTCCTGATCATCAGGATCTGTTGACCTATGGACAGAGTAAGTGCTCTTGTGCCATGAATATTTTTTGGTGTCCCTTTGTACTGATCTCAATAGTACATGATACGCACAGTATACCTTGGCAGCTGATTATTTTGCCAGCCAATCATAGAAGCAATATTGCGAGTACTTACATCTTTGTACAAATTTATAAATACAGCTCCTCCCCAACTTACGACGGGGTTAGGGACCCAAATCCAGGTCGTAAGTCGAAAATGCTTAAATAATACATAGAAATCTAAAATTGATGTCTCTTTTTCTTCTCATCACCACAAAACTCTCACTTTTAAGCTTGCCAGCCATTTTAAGGTGAATTACAAATGAAAATTTTGTCTGTGTACAGACGTTGACTCGAAAATACGTAATTTGATAAAATTTTGGTACGACCGAGGCAGGTCGTAAGTGCGGGTAGTCGTAAGTCGGGGAGGAACTGCATATATATATATACAGCTACTCCCCGAATTACGACCTACTCGACTTACGACCACCCGGACATACAACCGCCTCAGTCGTACCAAAATTGTCAAATTACGTATTTTCGAGTCCCAACGTCAGTGATTGCGCTGTGTACTGACAAAATTTTTGTTTGTATTTCACTTTAAAATGGCTGGCAAGCTTAAAAGTGAGAGTTTTGTGGTGATGAGAAGAAAAAGAGACATCAATTTTAGATTTTCTAAGTATTATTTAAGCATTTTCGACTTACGACCATTTCAACTTACGACCTGGAGTTGGGTCCCTAACCCCGTCGTAAGTCAGGGAGCAGCTGTATATATAATTACGAGACATTTTTTAATATATTTGGCGCACATGTCGCCATGGGATGCAACCGACGACCACCCACCTCAGTGTAAGCAAGTACCCGTATACTGTACCGTATTTTACAGCATATGACACGCAGCCATAAAAGATGCACCCATCATTTCAGCAGGGAGTATTTAGGAAAAATTAAAAACTTGTGTGTATTTTCCTTCTGTAACCATAGTTTTCTTAAAATATTATATACAGTATCAGTAAATGTGAGGAATAAATAAAAATACCAAAAAATAAGTTACAAAAAATATACTGTACTGTATTATCATTTGGTTGCTGGACAACAAAATTTTTCATTACTGTACACCACTAATCATCACCTTCTACCTACAATTTGCCTTAACTAACACCTTTACTAAGTCATATTTTATGAAGATGTGAATTTTACGAGTTTGGAACACATCAAATATAATAGAGGATATACTGTATTATAATTAATACATGACAAAAACCATGTTCAAAATAAAATATCTAAAACTCGTTTTTTAAAACAGTTTTTTCCTGTGGGATGAGTGTACCCCTCCAATGCTTCAGCATCAACTTATCTTTGAATCCTACCAAAAATTACAATTATCTTCATCTTTGCTGTATTTAACCAATAATCTATATTTGTTATTGTTATTGTAACTAATAGAGAATCTGATGACTTCAGTGCATGATATTCTATGTCTTACTCATATATTGTCTTGCAGGAATAGTTTTTTCTGGCCAACAGAAAACTTAATACTGTATAGCAGTAATGATGTATTGATGTTGAAGTGCTCTCTCAAGTTTCAACCCTACATTAGGTGCCATTTTATGTATGCACCCCTCATTTGGAAGATTTCTTGATCCCCTGTACTGTACAGTTTTGCCATGAAGAGCTGTACGATACTTTGATGCTTGTTAAAGAAACACTATGGACAGAAGTGGGAATGGGGGTGGACTTGCAAGTATGTCTAGCTACTAATTTGGAAACACTTTTACCGAATCCTGGCTTTGCCCACTGTATATTCCATATTAAAATTATTATTACATCGTATTTTCCATAATAATAAGAGACTATCATGTACTTACGGCATCTGCAGACACAAGTCTTGTTCCACCCACACTAAACTTGAGAACGGAGATAGGTGCTCGATGGAGACTCTGAATTTCATGGAGTTCATGTTCATGGTCGTTCCAAAGGAACAGTTCTCCTGACTCCCAGCCAACTGCCATAATCCTTTTGCTGGGGTGCCAAACAATGGATGTAACCTGAGCCGTCGGATGTGGTGGAATATCAACCTCATGGCACAGTTTACCCTGGTGGAATAAAATATGGCTGTACAGTATTATACTGTACTCACACAATAGTACAGGTATCAGATGTAGGTATTATTAAAAAGTTTCACAAAATTGAAATTACATTCTTGAATACATTACCATATAAGGTTACTATTGGATACTCAGACATACTGTATAAGCATTACACATGTTTCATAGAAATAGAAATCCAGTGATATCTCCATTAGTCAGAACAATTGATGCACAGCACTTCCAAGAATGAGAGATTTCCGGGTAACGAGACAACTCTCTCAAAGCCCCCAAAAAATCCCTCATCCCGGAATTTTCCGGGTACCGGAAAAAACCTCTCGGAGTTTCCGGAAAATGCACCTGATTTTCATCTCTCGAACCCGGAAAAATCTCCCATTCCCGGAATTTTCCGGGTACCGGGAAAATTTTCTAAAAAATGTGCCCCTGTGAAAATCGTTCCCAAACTCGTAATTTTCAGGAAAATTACGGCTTTGGAGGCGATTTTCAGAGAAAATTTCAATTCCGGCTATCGGAGAGTTTCAGTTAAGAAGGATTCTGGCTAACAGATATATTACTACTGATAATAGTGTTGATAAAAAAGACATACAGTAGGACCATTCCATACAGTGTGATAGGACTTGACAAAAGCATTTAGCTTCAACATGTTGTCCTCCTGGGTATCACACCATAGGGACATTTATCATTCATAATACAGTATACAGTACTGTATTATAAGCAATCAATAGTCAGCTGAAAATAAAATATTTCTTGGACAGTGCAGTACTGTATACAGTCTACAGTAAAACCTAGTTAAGGAAGACCCGGCTAAAGCAGAGATCGCTAAGCCAGACAAAATTGTTTGACAAAAAATTATTTTAAAATTATTTTTAACAAAATTTAAAAAAAGGACAAAATGTCCTCAGATGACATTTCCACTTTGACCCAAAATTTCAAGAGACCAAGGCATCAGCGTACGGGACACTAGTGCCCGAGAGTTATAATTTTTTTTTGGGGGGGGGGAATATTTCATTCACTAGTAATGATACAATGTTTCTTTTTATGTTATTGTAGGTAAATGAATGGTTTATATAATTTGTTTATCACGGTGCCTGTCACTGTTTTGAAATTAGATTACAAGATCCGAATTTGCCCCCTACATATTTTGATCATATGCTTGGCAACAGGAGCCTGGGAACCAGTGAGTGACTGCTAGTTACTGTCGTCTGCAGTTGTAACTCTCCTCCCTCCCTACCATATTTCACTGGATTCACTGTTGTTATTAGTGTTTACCGACATAATTGTGCTTAATAATGATTAATCATGACATTGTAGCCAGGTAAGACTCATCACTACCCACCAGGCTACTGGGCCAAGCTGAGAGGTGTTATGGTTTTTCAACTCTTATTTTTGGGTAAATATGTGAAACTTCCTTCATTTATTTTTACTCGGTTGCATGTACAATGAAATACAAAAGTCGTGTCGTTAAATTTGGTGAAAACATATGCCGAAGGGCTCAAACTTTTGGTGCGCTCTGCCTTGTGGTAGGGGGCTCTCATAATGTTTCACAAGTTATATTTAATCTTCGGACAAAACCACAACACGACTTTTGTCTTTGATTGTACACACCATCCTACATACATGTTTAAAAAAAAAAAAAAATATTGTCCTTAGGGCAAACACTTGAAGGCAATACAGGTATACATTTCTTTATACGCGAGTTAGCTGGCTCAGTGAGGGAGGGGGCGTTGCTAGGGAATCAGCATCCCAGCTGGTCTTTATCACAATGGGGAAACAGAGTGTATGCAAGTGGCGACTATGTTAAACTTTCATAAGGCTTTTATTTACCGATTTGGTAATACTGTAGAGTATTGTTGTTGGTATTATTTTTATTTATTCCTCACATTTCTTGGTACTGTATATATTATTTTAAGAAAACTATGGCAACAGGAGGAATATACACACAAAAGTTTTTTCCTAAATACTCTTTGCTAAAATGGGGAGTGCGTCTTATATGCCATAAAATACGGCACTGTAATTTTGGTGATTTTTATATCATTATTTATTGTTTTTATACATTTAGTACATTCCCCATAGGTTGAAGTAGCATTCATATTTTTTGCATTATTATTGAAAAATCAAATAATAACCATGGCCCCTAAGAATGTGTTTGGAATCCTTAAGGGTGGTGAAAAGGTTAAGCCCAAGACCTTATCAGTGAACTGAAAGTAAGTGTACAGTACTGTACTTTATGTACATAATTTTTTTTAATAATTTTTATTGAAAAACACGTATTTCTTTCATAAAAATTGGACACATTGGTGCTGTACTCATTTATTGTTTACAATGGCAGTCGTTTGGGAAAAATTGGCTCCGACGAGGACATCATCTTATCCCGGACACCCCTTCCCCCCCAAATAGTCCACCTTTGCGAGGTTTTACTGTACTGTATACTGTATTTATTTTCTTAATTGTTTATATAAATCACTGCCACTCACCAAAAATTTCATGGTTTCATTAATTTACAATTATTTTAAATACAGATAGTTGTAGTGTGACTTGCATAAGATTTGAAATTCATTTGTGATTCTTTCAACAGGAATCAATACTCCATCTTGGTAACCTGTAACTATCCCTAGCTATGTTTCAACTAAGTCTGAAGTTCTGACTCTAGCATTACATCCAGACCTACTCTTAGTACAGTACCTGCACACCTTCTGGGAGGGTTAAGACTAGAGTGATTGGTCTGGCAGATAATGCACCAAATTTACTCCTTAACTTCTCATCCATGATACTAATGGAAAGATTACAATGGGAGAGGTAAATGGGATGCCCTTTCTCCCACTCATGATTCTTTTCTTTTATCCAAATTTACATAATAGTAAATGCATACTACAGTATTATGAACAACCTATGGAACTCACCTCCCCTGTGTAAACATTCACTGTTCCTCCTTTATCTTCGCTGTAAGCAGCTACAGCAAGACATGTAGCCTGGGGGTGCCATGCTATTTGGGTATTGATGGCACTTGCATGGGGGCTATCGACTATACAGTCAAAGTACAGTGTCATCTTCCACCTGTGAAAATATTTCAAAAGTGACTGCAATTAATTTTTATTTATTAAAGTTTTATTTTCCAAGCCTATGATTTTGAAGGAAATGGAAAATCAACCCCTGCAATCCCAATTATAACCGAGTTTGAATAAAAAAACTACCTGTATTATCAGCAAGTCTAGGGGGTCAAAACCCCAAGACCCGAGTCTCAACTTGTGGATTGAATAAATTTACTAATTAGATTGATTATCTTTCACATTTATAACTCACAAAGGATAATCACTTGGTAAAAAGTTACCCTACAAAGGGTTACGGCTGGAGCTTTGTCGTAAACATAACAAGAGATGCTCTAATCCATTCCTTTTTGTTAATATCAAAAAAGTCTATCTTCACAACCAGCAAGGAGTTATCCTTCAGTGTGGAGGTAAAGGATAACCCAATAAAAAAAAAATTTAATTATTAAATCCTGATCACAAACTGGGTCCCACGGCCTGGTATTTTGAACCCTAAACTTGAGTAAACTTTATTTCTATAAAAGAAAGGGTAATAATGATAACTGTGGTGCACCCTTAGCACCAACTTAAAGTAATTTCTTACCTCAAGAAAATGACCAAAAGTGCATGAGGAATACAATATGCGCAATACAGTATAGTCTCGGTTTACGCAGTCAATTAAACCCGTGGAGGTCCGCGTAAAACGAGAAACGCATAAAAGAAATAAGAGAACATATGGGATTAATTGACATAGAGACTAGACCGACCCCCAGACTACCCTTTTTCCAACAATACGTACGTTGTAGTAAAAATAACATCTTAATTTTATGATGGTATGCACACACAATTAATATTTAAGAGAAATATCAATAATATTAGGTTTTTTAACACTTACGTTAGTGAAAAAGATGGCTGGGCACACGGGGATGGGTGTTTGGTTCCGAGGCAGAGGGCAGATTATTGGCCCTCACCTGTATCACTTGTATCTCTATCCACCACAGAGGCTTGCAGGGCCTCTTTGCCAAACCCCTCCAAGTCCGTATCCTCACTTTCACTATCGCTGACTTGGGCTGGCTGTGGTGGGTGGCAGGTGAAGAACTCGGTAATGTTTTGTTTACTGGGCGACCTTGTGCGTACCCTGACCGCGCCGCTTCCCGCGTAAATGATGGAATGTACCGCATAACTAATAATTGCCGGTCTGGCCAGGTGCTGCGTAAATGACCAAACACGTAAAGGAAATCTGCGTAAATCGAGACTACACAGAACAACTTTTACAATTACAGTATTGACATCTGGTAGGCAACACCAACAGGTTTCCCATATACAGTATTACCCCGCTTTACGTGGTTTCACTTTCCGCGATTTCTCATTTACGCGGTCCCTCGCCAGAACCGAACTTTCACTTTCCGCGGTGCATCTACTCATATACGCGGGAAGCGGCGTGGGCAGGATGCGCACAAGGTCACCCAGTCATCAAAACATTACCGAGTTCTTCACCCGCCACCCACCAGAGCCGGCCTAAGTCAGTGATAGTGATATTGAGGATATGGACTTATATGGACTTTGAGGGGTTTGACAAAGAGGTCCTGCAAGCCTCTGTGGTGGATAGTGATACAATTGATACAAGTGATACAGGTGAGGGCCAATAATCTGCCCTCTGCCTTTGAACCAACCGCCCATCCCCGTGTGCCCAGCCATCTTTTCTACTAATGTAAGTGTTAAAAAACCTAATATTATTGATATTTCTCTTAACTATTAATTGTGTGTGCATACCATCATAAAATTAAGATGTAATTTTCACTACAACGTAGGTATTGTGTCTGAAAAAGTGGAGTTTGGGGGTCGGGCCAGTCTCTATTGGAATTAATCCCATATGTTCTGTTGTTCACTTTATGCGGTTTTCACTTTCCGCGGTACCCCATGGGTTCAATTGACCGTGTAAATCGGGGTACTACTGTACTGTATACCGTGTTTGTTTGTAATTGAACACATTTTCATGAAAATACTTTTTCTTTTAGAAGAACCAAACAAACCTGCCAAACTTAAAATACTCTATTATCTTGTATTCTATTATTTTTATTCTATAAAAATAACTGTTCAATCAGAAACAAACATGGTAGACAATTTTTTTTATTACTACCCAGTATCGCTAACACGGGGCTAAGATTTGTTCTAACATGGGTTGTGTAGGGCTAACACCAAAAAATTCAGACAAACCGTAAGGTAGCAATGTTTTGTGAAGGCCAGTGGTCGAGTTCATTACAGTCCAAAGTAGTGTCCCTACGCCATGTGGGTCAGTGTTTAGCTAATGCTTGGTCCAGACATAACCAAAAGTTTGCTTGAATTAACTTCAGTTTTTTGCTTGCTTTCATTACCATGACTCCATACAAATGTTCTCAAAGTGCCTCTCTGCCTAGGGACACTAACAAAGAAGAGTAAGGCCACATTTACCCTAGAAAGTAAGTTGGACGATCCACCGAGGATTTCTCCACACAGCTGTTAATGTTCAACAAACATTCTACACCGCCACCAATGTTCATGCCCTTCATACGTGAGTAAAATATATTTATTATTCTTATTAAAATGCTTAAACATTCTTACAACTAAAGAGAGGCCAGTCCACCGATTCTGTCAAAGTTATTTCTCCATGAACAAGTCTATGAGGAATGCTGAGAAGATTAGGGTAATAATTTTGTGTAGATAAATATAACGTTCTTCACTTTTTTTATTCAGCTACATAACCACACAATCTTCCATACAGATTGTGCCAAAAAAAATCATCATTAGGTCGAAAACATAAAATGAACGCAAACATTTCTTCGTTCACCAGGGAGATTTAGCGGAAGTTATGTTATGGTTATTTTTCAACTGGTAATTTCAAGTAGATAAACACAACTTCTTCATATTTTTTTTATTCGGTTACTTGCACACTGTCATAATATGGAATAAATTATGTTTGTGTTTACTTTTACTTTAAATGTTCTCTTGTTCTAATTGGGTTTTGTTTTGTTCTGTTGCAGATGTATATGGATTTTTTAGTTGAATAAAGCCTTGATTACTGAAGGTGTTTGATCTCATACGACAATTTATTCAACTCGTATTCTATTAGCAACATGGAACGCATACTCTGCCCCGACATGCTGCTGAGAAGGAATACAAGCATTGGCGTAAAACTTTTGAAAACTTTACTGACAAGTGTGGAGACAGAGCGTCTGACAAGCTGTGTGTCTGCTACTGTGTTTGAATACTTTGCTGATGCTACGGAGTTTGAAACTGCTATACAAGTGTTGGAAAAGGTGTATGTGAAAAAAAAAGAGAGATATTCCCCAGACACCAGCTCGCCACAAGACGTCAGCGTCCTTCCGAAACACTGGATGAATTTCTTCGCGACTTGCACAGACTCGGCAAAGATTGTACTCTAAAAGTTGTCACAGCCAAATAATATCATCAAGAGTTAGTACGGGATGCCTTCATCAACGGACTGTCTTCTGCAAATATACATCAACGTCTATTGGAAAATCAGGCTCTCACACGCCTTTGATCAAGCTAGAGCCTTGGATCTTGCACACCGTACTTCGTAAGCCTTCCAGCATAAAAGTGAGAGTTCTCGTG
The DNA here is from genome assembly GCF_018991925.1 of Homarus americanus. Classification (NCBI taxonomy): domain Eukaryota; kingdom Metazoa; phylum Arthropoda; class Malacostraca; order Decapoda; family Nephropidae; genus Homarus; species Homarus americanus. The sequence goes on from NW_024735442.1 coordinate 13,018,631, forward strand.
GTGCCGAGAAGAAAAAGAAACACCCATTTTAGAATTTCTATGTATTATTTTTGCCTTTTCAACTTACGACCTGGTCGTCGGGATGGAACCCCGTCGTAAGTCGAGGAGAGACTGTACAGTATTTTAAAAGAGGCAACATTTACTAGAACCTAATAGAACCTGACCTAACCAACCAGGAAAGGATAAGTAAGGTTTTCAAAGGTTTGTTTGGTGTTCTATTTAGTATTTTACCCCACATATTCCCCCAATTTCAAAGCCCTGCCCACTTTGAAAACCCAATATTGTTGGTAATTGAAGGGGGCGGGGGATCATATCAATTAAAATACTAAAAAAATTAAATTTGCGATGGAAACAATAGAATAAAGTGGAGTTTCATTGTGTCTTTTTCCCTATATAAAAAGATATACAGTACAAAGTTCCATGTTCGACCTGAAACAAATCTTAACCAATCAAACACAAAACAAACCTTTGAAAACCTTACCTAACCTTTCCTAACTTGTAAGGTTAAGAATAGCTTTAGAGTTCATGGGTACCTCCTCATCTGAACATCAAAAACGCCATCATCATCACACACTAAACATTGAATCATGTAAGCTTTTATAGTTTAGGATTTTTACAAGATAGGAAACGTTAGATAATTTTTCAATGGTTTGTTTGGTGTTCTTGTTAGTATTTTAGGTAATGTACGAGAACACCGCTACCACTAGATGGAGTTGTTCGATTTCATTCATTTTTTCCCACAGATGTTCTTATTATAGGAAGTATTTTAAGAGGCGACATTTAATAGAACCTGACATGACTAACCATAGAAACGTCACAATTTCTATCACCCCCCATGCCCTGCCCACTACAGGTAATTTATGATCACAGATAGAGAAAAACTACAAAATAAAATATATAATACTTCTAATTAAAATTTGGTGTTGTCACCTCTTTTAAAATACTAACTATAATGAAAAGAAAGTAAGTGGAAAAAATTTACGAAATAGAACAACTTCTGGTGGTAACGGTTTCCTCATAAATTAACGTATTTTTGGTAATTATTATAGTTTCGGTCATCTGGGGAATCTTAGGAATTTAACCCCCACCGGTAAGGTTAGATTAGTTCCTGGGTTCTGTGGCTAGGTTCGGTTAGGTTAGGTATCTAAATCGTAGTGGATACTTTGCTGTGACCGACTAAATTCTTACTAATGCTATTTTACCGTGAGGGCCCTCTGATTAGTTCAGTACTTTTTGTTTGATATGACTGGCTAGTTAGGTCAGGTTATATAAGGTTCAAGTAAGTGTCATCTCTTTTTATAATGACACGAGTCATCTGACCTAACAAAACCTAGCCTAACTTCTAGCCAAGGGCTCTGCCCCCAGACCCCCAGTTGGCCTATCTTCAACTAACCTAAATGTTTCAGTAGTTAAAAACTCTGGGGCGTGCCATTTCCAAAAGTACAATACCTTAAGTTAGAAGTGGAAGGACCAGGGAGCTCGTAGGAGCACAAACGACAACCAAACTCCACCACGGCCATTGTGAAACTGGTCAATGAAATTAAAATCGTACCCAGTCTGCTTCCTTTAAAAAAATCAAATGTGATTGGTCAAAAAAAATTTGCATGATGATATCGATACCTCATTGGTTGTGGCTGGATGACGTCAGTCAACATTGAGCATGCGTGATGCGCCGATAACATCATCTCACAGACGAAGACTGAAAACTACTTAAAATCAATTAAATTCAATTGTGTCGCTATTGCCCATTTCCGCCATGATATGTATGGGCTTCAAAATGCTCAGAATAGCGAGACCTAGATGCTTCAGTAGTTAAAAACTTTCAGGGGCACTATGTCCAAAAGTATAATAATACCAAGGAATGCCAAATACCGCCAGTCACAGTCATGTACCGTTCTCACGTTATTTGCCAGTATTGGACGATTAGCCAATCAGAGTGCACTCACGGTAAAATAGCATTAGTAGGAACTTAGCCGGTCACGACAAAATATCCAGTGCCTATCTAAATACAGGGATGACCAAAACTAAAATTTTACCGTATTTTCCCTCTACTGGTACTCCAAAGCTCTGCCCACTTTGAACTAAGGATAAGGTACTTTTTAGTCCTTGCTTTAAACAAGGAATATTGGGTAAATTTGCACAGAAGAAAATTATCTTAAAATTAAACTTGTTTTTCCAATGTGATAATAGATTTGGGGTAGAAAAGTTGTGTGCACTAATGCAAAAATACCCAATATTGTTGGTAATTGGGCGTGAGGGAGGGGGGGATCTATCTCCATAACGGCTCATTTGCGACAGAAATGGATGTCAGTAGTTTCCGTGTTCGACCTATAACAAATATGTACCCAACCATTAAATTCTCAAGATTCTTTGGGTGGAAGTAAGTGAAATTTTACCTAAATTTGACCCACTCGGTAATTTAAGGTAATCTTGACAAGCTTTAATTTTTTCTCCCTTGTTTATCTCATTGTGATGTAGTTGCTAAGAATGATAACACTTACTTAATTAACTTTCCTTTCTACTCGATACTTGCTGTCAGTACACACTATTGACCTGGGACTAGGAACAGTGGGTCTCTACATGTTCCACCGAGTTCAAAGTTTGTTTGTTGTGATGGAATGTTCACCAGAATGTCGACAACTAAAAAGTTTTTTTTATTAGGTTTCTATATTATTTCATACGTAATTTTGATTAAAGAAATTTAAAATTTGAACATTCTTGTAAGCTGTAACAGCCAAATTAAACACAAAGTGAATACATAGTTTGTATTAAAATAAGATGTTTGTACCAAATACCTCAGATATCTTTTTATAATCCTGAATTACAACAAATATATTAAAGTTTACAATTTCATATGGAATTATTATAAAATATGAACTAAAAGTTTAAATATACATGAGTTATATTTTTCTATCGTTGCTATGACAACCATGTAAACATTTGTTTCTCTAGTACAGAGCACGAAGTCCGGTGGATGAAAACGCAGACGTTGGAAATAATTTTAATGTTCATGGAAAAGCAATAATGACGGCCAGAATAGCATACTGCACGGACATGGAAAAGTCTGTACTTACTAATAATTTTGAGAAAAGAGGTTGGATCCAAGTTAGTCCTGATGATGAGTGGAATTATTACTGGTGAGATAAAAAAAAGTGTGAATTACTTTCAGTGTATTGTACAGTATATTTAATATCAATCTGTTAATTTATTATATATAGGTAAATACATCGCATACATAAATTCACCAGTCTTTCATAATGAAAATGATAAAAAAAATCTTCCATTTAACTCTACGGAAGAAGTTGGTACAGATACAAGATAAAGGTAATAAAAAAATTAAAAAAGTAAAAAGCGATAACGCGCGTGCCTCTTACTTATGCACCAGGCTCGATCCCTGGGGACAAATGTGAGAGGCTGTTGCACAGTGTGACCTTACTAAGCATAGCAATAGGTTTTCTCCAGGTATAACCGGTGTCTCTTAACAGCTAGCGAGCTGATAAGTGATAAACATAAATAATAAAAAGTATAGCAGTCACAACCCTCCACCTTCATCACGAAATTATTTTTCTTCAGACAAATAAATAAACTAATTAAAATCCTACCGATACCAAGCAGCCTCAGAATTGTTTCATCGGTGCTTAATTAGTAGTGCAATTACTACCAAAATTCTTAATATTTTGAATTGAAGTATTTCGCAGAATTTCAACTATCTTGTGAAAGTAGATGAGCATCTGATTTAAACCTGAATATGGGAGTTTAAAAAGTTTTCACTTACTTTTGTTACCTATGTGGATTGCTGACAATTTGCGGTTACATTTCTCGGAATCAGTGTCATTTTTCAACAACAAATTATCATAATTTGACTTGGTGTTACCATTGATGTGTGTTATATACGCATCTTAGATGGCTAAATGGAGGTACTGTATTGGTAATACTTGTATATGTCACAGGGCCGGGGCGCAGACCTGCCGCTCGCTCTTCAGTGTTGACAGTGGCTATCGCATGAATGACAACCAGTAAGTATGGTACCTCTGGCTCTTATTTTCACTGTGTTAGTATCATATCTGCTTCTCTTTCATTGTTCTCATATCAGTATTGTTTTATGTCCCTTCATCTCACGTTGTCGGTATCATACCCGCCTTTCTCACGCAGCATGAGAGAGACGGGTATGCTGTCAGTATCGTTTCCTGTCTCTTCCTCTCACTGAGTATCGTACCCCTAATATCTCTCCACCCCCCTGTCACTATCTTATTTTCGTAACACTCTCCCGCGCTAGCTGTATAGCAAGAGGCGACATAACTGAAGTGTATAAACATCTCAAAGGGCACTACTCAATCGAGTGTCCATACATGGAGCTGGCGGATGCCCGCCCCACAAGAGGTCAATGTAATGAAATGGGATGACTTGTGATACCATAAGCAAAACAAAGAACTTCATGAGTAACCCCGCTGATTTATGCACCTTAGGTACTATTTCAGACCCAGGGCATGGTTGCCAAATAGGAATGTAACGTTACTATGTTTCCATGAACCGAGGTTACACTGGAATCGCTTCGAACGAAATATGAAACATTATGATCCGATATTACGTTTGTTACGACCCTTTGGCCTCGTAGGGTGTAACAATCACAAATTCACTATAGGTCCAGGAATAGATCCCACCAAATTATCACCTCATTACTATGAGGTATATTAAAATTCATTAAGTAGATTTAATTAAAAATATAATAATGACAAACAAACACTAAAACAACAATAATACGATAAGATGTTTGGAAGTGGCTGAGTAAGACTGAAGGTCCAACATTATCACACAATATCAATCAACACAAATCACAATAGACAAATGACAACTCCCAAGACATAAGAGAGTATATTACTTAACTGAAAGACAGCTGTGCCTAGACCGACTACCAGCTGGTCACCGATGTCACCTTTTACCGCCAATTACTGACGTAACATATCCTGATTGGCTATAACATAAAACTATATTTAAATTACCCTACTGACATTAATTCCACATATTTAACCTATGTACAAACCTAATGTAATAAAACAATACAATAAAACACAATACAATGTTATAAACAAAGTTAATACTTAAATAAGGGCTCAGTTGGTGTGGGCGAGTAGTGAGCGAAGCTGCCCGAGACACCCACACACCATCCGAAACAACGATTTTTATACAAAGAACAGAAACTAACAGCGGACACTCGTAACACGTTCATTTGCAAATATAGTAATTACAGGTGTATGATGATGCCATATCCAATTACAATGACATTATGATTTACTGCATTTCGACATTATTTTTGCCTCAATTGATGAGGTAACAATTATGAATATAACGTATCATCTCATGATTCGTGCTGGCAACCAAACATTATCTGATACACACTACGAGACGATGTCGTCAAGTCCCCCCAATGGGATTTTATAAGTTTTTGTAAACCCCAGAAGGGGATGGCAAAGGTGAGGGTGGGAGTAATATACTACCCTGTCCTTTGATGTAATAGTTTTTGTTTTTGCTTTTTAGTAAAATATTTCAATTTCAAATTCCCATGGGATTGACATTCAATATGGAGACATCACAGGCAACACGAGGCAGTATCATCACTCTTCACATATCGACATATAGACCTTAGCAATGAGGTAAATATATACATATATACATACACACACACATTTATATATATATATATATATATATATATATATATATATATATATATATATATATATATATATATATATATATATATATATATATATATATATATATATATATATATATATATATTTATATATATATATATATATATATATATATATATATATATATATTTATTTATTTATTTATAGTTAACAAACATTTAATTATTGCTATAATGTTATTCGGAAAGTGACATTCTCCATGTCTGTCGGTGCAAGCTGTGTTTTCCAATGAGTCTCGGGTACTAATGTTGGTCATGGATTTCCAGCAGAAAACACCCACTATTTGACTGCCGTCGATATATTTTCCCTACATTAATATAATTATATTATTCACCATAATTACAACAAATGCCAGGAATAATAACTGGCAACCTCACAGATACTAGGCAGGCAGGCCTACCACAATTAGTGACCGGAAATATTAGTCCATCGTGACATTGTATCGATGAGAAAAGGGGACGATACTTTTTGGGGAGAACTGTACACAAGATCATATTCATCCAATTTTTTCGTTTCACACTCTCTCTCTTACCTAAATCTAGACCTTGTTTACCCTGATTCTTTCGTCCTTCGTGGTCATAAAAACCCTCATCAATTTTACTCCCAGGATGATCAACCACTTCCCGACCCACTACGAGCTGACCAGGAAGGATCTCTTGGTGAAGAACATCAAGCGTTACCGCCGAGAGCTGGAGAGAGAGGGCTCCCAGCTGGCTGCCAGGGACGCTACAGGTAATGCTCCCAGCTGGCTGCCAGGGACGCTACAGGTAATGCTCCCAGCTGGCTGCCAGGGACGCTACAGGTAATGCTCCCAGCTGGCTGCCAGGACGCTCCCAGCTGGCTGCCAGGGACGCTACAGGTAATGCTCCCAGCTGGCTGCCAGGGACGCTACAGGTAATGCTCCCAGCTGGCTGCCAGGGACGCTACAGGTAATGCCCCAGCTGGCTGCCAGGGACGCTACTGGGTAATGCTCCCAGCTGGCTGCCAGGCAGGTAAGCTGGCTGCCAGGGACGCTACTGCCCCAGCTGGCTGCCAGGAACGCTACAGGTAAATGCCCCAGCTGGCTGCCAGGCAGTAATGCTCCCCAGCTGGCTGCCAGGAACGCTACAGGTAATGCTCCCAGCTGGCTGCCAGGAACGCTACAGGTAATGCTCCCAGCGTTGCCAGGGAGCTGGCTGCCAGGAACGCTACAATGCTCCCAGCTGGCTGCCAGGAACGCTCACAGGTAATGCTCCCAGCTGGCTGCCAGGGACGCTACAGGTAATGCTCCCAGCTGGCTGCCAGGGACGCTACAGGTAATGCCTCAGCTGGCTGCCAGGACGCTTCAGGTAATGCTCCCAGCTGGCTGCCAGGGGCTACGGTAATGCTTCCAGCTGGGCTGCTAGGGACGCTACAGGTGTGCTCCCAGCTGGCTGCCATGGACGCTACGGTGCTTCCAGCTGGCTGCTAGGGACGCTACAGGTAATGCTCCCAGCTGGCTGCCAGGGACGCTACAGGTAATGCTCCCAGCTGGCTGCCAGGGACGCTACAGGTAATGCACCCAGCTGGCAGCCAGGGACAGGGCCGGACTTAAGCTGGATGCCCTTAATGACTGTGGAGGCCCCTACCTTGGTGCTACTATAGCGTGCGGTCTACAAGATATTTAGGTTAGGTGGTAAATTTTTACTTTAGGACAGGATTCCCTAGGGTTGACCAATATGTTTTTCCGGTGTATTTTGGTGTGTTTTAAACAAATCTGACCTTCAATTTTGGCGGAAACTGAGATTTTGCCCCACAATAATGGAGGAGAGCATGGGAATCGGGGATTTTGGGAGGGGGAGAAAACGAGTCATTTGACCTAACGAAACCTAACCTAATTCATAGCCGGGGGCTCCGCCCCTGGACCCCCGACAGGCCTAACATGACCCCTAGCCGGGGACGGACCCCGGTAGGCCTAGCTTAAACTAACCTAAATGTTTCAGCAGTTAAAAACTTTGGGGCACGCCATGTCCGACAGTACAATACCTTAGTTAGAAGTGGAAGGACCAGGGATACGTAAGAATTGGATAGAATAATTGTCTTTCTCGTAAAACTCGGCAATAAACTTAAAATAATCGTAAGAGCACAAACAACAACCAACCACCACCACCACGGTCACTGTGAAACTTGTCAATAAAATGTAATTCGTCATACCCAGGCTGCTGCATTTCAGAAAAATCATATGATTGGTTGAAACAAATTCGCTTGATGAAATCGATACCTCATTGGTCACGACTGGATGACGTCAGTCAACATTGCGCATGAGTGGTGCACAGTAACATCTCACAGACGAATACTGAATACTACTTAAAATCAATTGAATTAAATTGTGTCGCTATTATCCATTTCCACCATGTATACACGAGATTCAAAATGCTCAGAATAGCGAGATTTAAATGTTTCAGTAGTTTATAACTTTCGGGGGAGTTATGTCCGAAAGTAAAATAATACCGGTTAGGTTAGAGTCCAGTGGTTCTCAACCTTTTTCCCCCCATTCCCCCCTTGAGGAATTTTCAACATCCCCATGGCCTCCTTCATTTTTCTCCCAGAACAGACAAGTGATAAAGACTAAAGAATGATAAAGAAGGACAGATAAATTGGACAAGAGTTAGAATGGCAAACACACACACACACACACACATTCACATACATAACACGACCATGCACTCACACATAAAGCAAACATACAGTCATACACAAACATGCACACAGGTAAACATTCACACTCAAGCTAGCAAGCTGAAGTGTACTTCCTGTAAGCAAGAACACGCCTCCTTTGACAAGCACTGCCCAACTTGGAAGAATGAGAAGAATAGCGAGTCATACCAATTTAGCACTAAAAATGGTAGGATTATATAAGTAAAGAATGAGTATGAACAAATGGCACCAATTAATAAGGAAATAATTAATAAAGGATGTGTACAAATATTTCACCCACGTAAAGCAGCCAGTGCCGGATTTAGACCTGTGGAAGCCCGTGGGCAGCCTCTTTGTGGAGGCCCCCCTCATTATAACTACCCAAGAGGGTGGGGTGGTGAGTGAAGCGAGCCTAAACATTCTGGAGTTCCGGGGGGCGCTGTAAGCCCCCCGGGAAAATTTTGAAATTTGAACACTTCTTCGGAGAATTTTGAAGCCATATGCAGTTATATAGAGGAAATTAGAACACAGCGCCCTGATGGCATTCGTAATGGAAGTGATAATGAAAAACTATTTTATTTATTTATTTTTTAATCTCAATTTCGTTATTCCATGTGGTTCATTTTTAATCAATATATGTTTGTGGAATTCTAAATATATTATTAGCAACACAAACAATAGCATTCATTAAAAATATACAGTTCATAGGAAAACCAGGTATTCATGAATTTCAAGGAGTAGCTAGCCTAATTTATATCACGCTTCTTGCTGAACATAGTTTTACGTGATGGAATAGATAAACATGAATTTTAAAGAATGAAATTAAAAATAATTCAAATGAATAAACAAATAAATAAAATATTGTAATATGTGGAGGCCCCTGGGCAGCTGCCCACATTGCCCACTCCTGAATCCGGCCCTGAAAGCAGCGACCACATGAATATGAAACAAAATAAGTAACACCAATTACGGCGTACATTATGCTTGGGTCAATTTCAAACACAATATATGGTTCAGAGACAATACACTCCACTGTTTTCGTGATGGTATCCCAGGCCAGACTGAGATCATTCGGTCCTATCACCACTTGCAAAGGGATGACACACGACACGTACTGAACAAGTCAGTTCAGCAGCTCGGTCCAGCGCCTGTCACACAGACAGGGACTGGACCTGTGAAATCTTAAATAATCCGTAAAAAATAAAAATAAAATTAGCACCAAAGTATGTAAATATTAAAATTGTATTGTTATGATTAAACAAAATGACAAAAAAATGAAAATTCTCTTCTGCCAAGTCAAAATAAGTAATACAAGTTTTGTTTAATTCAGATTCCCAACATTATTTGGAAAGTACAATTTATAACAGCTCGCCGTGGCTCCCCTAAATTCTTGCCGTGGCTCCTTTGGGGGCCATGGTCCCCAGGTTGAGAACCACTGGGTTAGACTAAAGATATCTTTGTAGACCGTACGCTATATTAGCACGGAAGTGTCCGAGTCATCAGCAAACGTAACGTATGGACCGGGTTAGAGTAGGTGCTGGGTGGGAGGAGGAAGGGGGGTAATTTGGTCACAAGGTGAAGGGTTTAATCTTTATGTTCCTTTGCGGATTAGATTTTTTCTCAGAGGCTCATCAACAATTGCCCAATGAATAATGGATACCAATTGCATTAAAAAAAACATGGACACACTATACAATCTGCGTAGCGTATGCGAGTGTCTCCAGGACACACAAACACTATTAGCGTCTCCTGTACACACAAACACTGTTAGCGTCTCCTGTACACACAAACACTATGGGCGTCTCCTGTACACACAAAAACACTGTTCGCGTCTCCTGTACTCACACAAACACCATTAGCGTCACTAGCGTAGCTAGGGGGGGGGGCGGGGGGCGGCACGGGGGCGGCACTTTTGGGTCTGCTCATCACCCATATCTGCAGCTACTGGAGACGTTAATCCATCCCTTTGTATCGGCGGCAAGTTAATCCTTGTCGTGTCTGACCTAACACCTGACCCACATCATCACGGCCACGTCATGAGCTACGTACACCCTTGCTATGCGCCCCCCCGCCCACACACACAACCTGTAACCTGTTGAGGATTAAGGAAACAACTTCAAACAAGTACGCCAGTGAGCTCATGTGGTGTGGGTCAGGTGTTAGGTCAGACACGACGAGGATTAACTTGCCGCCGATACAAAGGGAAGAATTAACGTCTCCAGTAGCTGCAAAACCATGCAGTCTCGGGTCATATCAGTTCATGTACAGCCGACCAATCCACCAGTTACAAGCAATTCACTTCAGTTCTGCACAAGTCTCCATCGTGACAAGACGAGGGGAGGCTAGACGACTTTTAAGTTCTCTTGTGTTTTCGATCCAGTTATTTACTTCGTTGGAAGACATAATACTATAAGGTAAGAAATATTAAAGTATTGGTTAAAAAATATTGATGTGACTTTTGCTGCGGTACTGAGATTAAATATTAAGATTTTGTTTCACAGCATTGCGATTTTATACTAAGACACTATCCTCACTGGGGTACAGACAAAAGCCCCCCCGACAAAAGCCACCCAGACAAAAGCCCCCCAGACGAAAGCCACCCAGACAAAAGCCCCCTACTTTGATCGGGGTGGCTTTTGTCTGACAACAGTAAGGCAAACTATTATATATATATATATATATATATATATATATATATATATATATATATATATATATATATATATATATATATATATATATATAAAAGAGTGACTGTGCAATATGTATTTTTGTGGGTCACGGGGGGGGGGGGGGGGCAAACTCAAGGGCCGCCCCGGGCGGCACACACTCTAGCTACGCCACTGATTAGCGTCCCTTTACACACAAACACTATTAGCGTCTCCTGTACACACAAAAACACTGTTTGCGTCTCCTGTACACACAAACACTATGGGCGTCTCCTGTACACACACAAACACTGTTAGCGTCTCCTGTACACACAAAAACACTGTTTGCGTCTCCTGTACACACAAAAACACTGTTAGCGTCTCCTGTACACACACAAACACTATTACGTCTCCTGTACTCACACAAACACCATTAGCGTCCCTTTACACACAAACACTATTACGTCTCCTGTACTCACACAAACACCATTAGCGTCCCCTTACACACAAACACTATTAGCGTCTCCCGTGAAAAACATAGACTTCTAAAGTCATATTTTCCATCGAACAAGGACCCCAAGGATAATATTTAGTTTTATTCACCCACCGGTACTATATATCCACCCACTTCCACCCACCAGCGCAATGTATCCACCCACTTCCACGATATATCCACCCACTCCCACCCACCAGCACGATATATCCACCCAATTTCATTCAAGACAATAAATATGTCCACCCACTTCCACCCACCAGCGCAATGTATCCACCCACCAGCCACGATATATCCACCCACTCCCACCCACCAGCACGATATATCCACCCAATTTCATTCATCAAGACAATAAATATGTCCACCCACTTTCATCCACCAAGACAATAAATATATCCACCAGGACGATACACTCACCTGGACTTCCTGCCAACTACCTTTATGTTACCAGCCGACTACAATCTCTTCGTGGAGGAGTTTCGACGGAACCCCAATACTACTTGGATCCTGAAGCCTGCCAGCCGCTCTCAGGGCGTGGGTGAGCATATTAGCTATTTTTCTCAGCTGTAAAAGAGATACCCCGCCCCCTTCTCAAGACTTACAGCTGATTGGCGGTTTCAAATCTGTCCGATTTCGTCCTGAAGTAATGATGTATTTCTAAATGAGTTCATTCATAATCGTTGGGATGACCGTTTCTGACGAGAAAGATATTTAGCTAAATTATATAAAGATAGATACATTAATTATTTAAAAAAATAAGTACGTAGGAAGTTTATCAGAAGTATTATACATGAATTAACTGTTAACCTCTGGTAGCAAATTCAAGCTTCCGGAGGATGCATTTAATATATCCTCGGAAAGCATGAATTTGCTACCAGACGGTTAACATGTTAATACATCATTACTTCAGGACGAAATCGGACAGATTTGAAACCGCCAATCAGCTGTAAGTCTTGAGAAGGGGGCGGTGGCTTCTTGCTCACCTGAGAAAAACGCACTACAGTGGTGGTCAGGGCGGAGGCGAATGAGTGAGGTGAAAGTTAGGGTGGCTGTGATAAAGATTGTACTGTATGTGGCTAAGAGAAGGTGGTTGTGGTAAAGATTGTACTGTATGTGGCTAAGAGAAGGTGGTTGTGGTAAAGATTGTACTGTATGTGGCTAAGAGAAGGTGGTTGTGGTAAAGATTGTACTGTATGTGGCTAAGAGAAGGTGGTAGTGATGCTGGTAGGGTACACGTGGCTGGTAGTATTAGAGTCTGTATTTAGTAAGTAGTAGCAATAGAGTGAATAGGAGGTGTTGGTGGTAGACTGTGGTGTGGCGGGAAGTGTATATAGTATGGAAATCTGTTTAATTATTTGAATTGCATGAGGGCTGCTGAAAGTCGTGGAATGGAAAAAAGAATGTACACTAACGGGGTGACACAAATGTAAACAATTATACAAATACTGTAAAATATGATATATATTATAATGTATTGTTTGTCCTTTCAAAAATACCGTAAAAAAAATCCTGGTGATCTCATGAATATGTAAAGTGTCGGTGAACTATAACCAGTCATGTATGACATAATATTTTTTTTCTGTTTAGGGATTTTCTTGGTGAACAAGCTGGCCCAGATTAAGAAGTGGTCGAGGGACACCAAAAGTTCCTTTAACCCAGCGCTCGTCAAAGACACCTACGTCATCTCCCGCTACATAGAAAACCCGCTACTAATAGGCGGAAAGAAGTTTGATTTAAGAATGTGAGTGAAGCATTTCTAGCACATCCAGTGGCGGATTTAGGGATGGGAGGGAGGGGGGAGGCAGCTACCTTCCCCTTATGTTCAAAATAGGGTAGTTTCAGATGGGTCTCTCACATGAGTTTCTATATTAAATCTGCAAGGCCCTGCTGAGCTTATAACCCTTACCGAGTTAACGCAGCTGTGACTAATTCTTGTTTAACCTTGTTCATATACTCCATTAGGAGGGCTCTTACAGAAACTTCTTCATCGGCACATATTGTTATTTTCTCTCTGGTGTCCTTATATCTCATATCTTTTTCTCTTTTAATATTACCAAATCATAAATAGAGAAGGATGGTTAATATTACTTGACTGCAATTGATTATGAAGTTTTCATTGTCCAGAAATGTAGTAAATCTAAAAGATTACTAACACAAGGAACAGGGCCGTGCGCAGAATCTGTCTGATGGGGGTTCCTGGGAGTGCTGTATTACGCCCCCCCCCCCCGGATTTTTTTTAATCTGATCTATTTGAGGGCCATTTTGAGGCCATATGAAGCCATATGCAGGCCATGAAACCATATACTGATGATTGAAACAAAAACACCATTGAGGAGGGCACTTCGTAGCTGGCAGGGCAAAGGGGCAGGGGCTCAAGCCCCCCTTGAGCCCTACCCAGGTTACCTGTGCACGTGCCTGATAAGGAAGTAACGAAACAAATTCTAACTATTTTTTCCCTTGATGTTTACAAACCACAGGATCACAGCGCTTGCTTCTTGCTCGGTTTTCATTTTTTTTTCGGTTTGTATACCCATCAGCATCCTCATGTTCGTCAAATTTAAGGCAACAGCAAACTGGAGTGTAACTATCTAATTATATGTTTATCAGTTGTACGTGAAATGAATATTTCTCGTCGGCCAAGTACAATGTTAGTCTCATGTTTATGTAGGTACGTGTTGGTGACGTCGTACCGGCCGCTGAAGGCATTCATGTACAAGCAGGGATTCTGCAGATTTTGCACGGTGCGATACGACACGTCAGGCCAGGAGCTAGACAACATGTTCGTCCACCTCACCAACGTGTCCATACAGAAACACGGGGTGAGCCGCCTTTTGTCTCTTCCTGCTACGTCCTCTTAAAATTTCTCTACCGTGAAGTGTTAACCTTTTGTGGACGATGAGTTAACTCCTTGGGGATTATAGCCTAAGTTATCATCCTTAAAGAGTTAGCTTACAGTATATAATCGTCCTCAAAAGGTTGAAATGTGTCACAAACAAATTTAGCAACAAACACTCAAAACTGAAAATAGTGTTTACAATTTGTATATTCACATTGGTACAGTCCTTATGACCAGAACGCTAGAACGAGGAAAAACTACGGAAACTATAGTCATTATTGCTTTTATGAGTATTTAGTGTATATGATTTGCAGCTAGTAAATAAAATTCACCCATATCTTTAGAAATATTGTATCTGGATGAATCAGTTTTTATAATATTCTTTACGGGTAATGTACACGTAGTCTTTACAAGAAAAATGTTCAGTTACAATAAAAACAATGATCCTCTTCAGTGACAGGTGATCAAAGTCTCCACATTGATCGTGTATCTGTGTCCTGTAGGAAGAGTACAACAGTGTGCATGGCGGCAAGTGGCCTGTGAGGACCCTCCGCCTCTACCTGGAAGGAACCAGAGGCAAGGCGCGTACCGACAAGCTCTTCTCTGACATCACCTGGCTGGTGGTGCATTCCCTCAGGGCAGTGGCGCCCATCATGGCCTCTGACAGACACTGCTTCGAGTGTTACGGCTACGACATTATCATTGACGACCAGCTTAAGCCCTGGATGATCGAGGTATTAACAAAGATCTACTGTACATATAAAGGAAAAATTTGGTCCATACTTGCAATTACTCTAGTTAAGGTAACTAACTTCGGGAACTGATTGGTATACAGAACCACCTTTATTAGGCTGTGCCTCTACACCAGACACATGAAAAATGGCGTTTACATATTTCTTGTTTATGTTCTCGTCTTTTCATTTCTAGCTTTTCTCCCTTCTCATCCATTTTGACCTTCAGATAATTCACTGTCTATTTAAAATTTTATCTACTTAAAATTAGGTTTAATAAGTCTTTGCATGCATGACTTATTATTAAGCTAATTGTTCTAAACTCATTGCACTCTAAGGCTCCTGGCTCTCCTCTATGTTTGTGCATTTGAGGCAGTCTACAATTTTCTCTCATGCATAATGATGCTAGTGATTATTTTCCTAACCGAACGAAATCCCGTAATTGATATTGTTTAACGAAGATAGGCTCTAATAGCCCTTGAAAGGAAAACGTTTAACCTGCTGATATCAATGATTGGAACTTCCAGCCCCATGGTTTCGAAATCAATGATTGGGGAAAAAATTACGTTTCTGTGGCAAATTTTTATTTTCCGAGTTATTTACTTTTTTAATTTTATCCTCTTCACCACTGATCGGCTCGTTAGCTGCTTGGGCGATCGGTCACGTCTCTGTTACGCACTGTTGGCAAGTACTGGGCATGCACCGGCTCCTGAATGTACCTGAACCTGCTCCAGTGTTGGTCAAGTCTTGTCTTGAAAGAACTCACACTCGGTGCCTTCACAACACTTTCTGGTAGATTGTTCCAAGAGTTCACAACTCTCACTCCGAAAAAGTTTGCCCTCACAGTTTTCTGGACTTGCGGCTTCTTCAATCTTGAGCTGTGACCCCTTGTGGGGCGAGCGTCCGCCAGCTCCAAGTAAGGACACTCGACTGAGTAGTGCAGCTTGAGATGCTTATACACCTCTATTAGATCACCCCTTGCCCGTCTGTAGTATAAGCTAGGCAAGTTCAGGCGCTCCAATCTCTCAGGGTAGCTGAGGTGTCGAAGGGCAGGCACCAGTCTGGGGGCCCTCCTTTGTTGAACATTTTCAACCAATTAACTCTTGAAGATCGTTACGAGGGACGGACCGTCTAGATATCTGAACGACCTTCTTATAAGACCCAATAATTTATTTGCCTGATTTACCTTCTTCTCGCAATGGCCCGAGAACTTCAGCTCATTGTCAACATACACACCTACTGTAGGTCCTCCTCACATTTAGTCTCAAATAGTGCAGTTTCTTCATCCCGTTGGGACATATGATACGCCTCCTTACCGTTGGTACGCCCCAGGTGCATCCTCTTACACTTCATGACATTGAATCTTAGCAGCCATTTCTTCAACCATTCTTGGAGCTCACAAAAGTCCTTCTGCAGCTCTTCACAGTCAGCTTGGTTCTTGATTTCCCGAAATAACTTGGCGTCATCGGCAAACATTTGTATGGAGGAGTGTACAACGTCAGGCATGTCATTTATGAAACAAACAAGCAAAAGCGAACCCAATACACTGCCCTGTGGTACCCCGCTTGTGACAGGTACAGAAGATGATTTCGTGCCATTAATCACCACACACTGCTTGCGGTTATGTAGAAAGTCTTCTATCCACACTAGGACATTTCCCCGAATTCCGTACCCTTCCAGTTTGATTTTCAGCCTTTCGTGGGGTACACTGTCGAAAGCCTTGACAAAATCTAGGTAAACATTGTCGATATTACCACCCCGTTCCAGAATATGGGTCCAAATATCCAATACCTTGAGCAATTGTGTTAAGCAGGAGCGCCCCGGCATAAAACCGTGTTGGCAATCCTTTAAAAGGTTGTTTCGTAGTAGATGTTCCATCGCGGCATCTCTGATAATACTCTCAAGTACATTGCATATTATGCTGGTCAGGTTCACCGGTCTATAGTTGTTCGTGGAGTGACGATCGCCCTTCTTGAAAATAGGACTCACATAAGTCACTTTCCAATCACTGGGGACCTTTTGTTCATCCAAGCATTTACAAAACAGGATCTTCAGGGGCTCGGCAAGCTCGTTGCTCAACTCTTTTACCACTCTAGGATGCACCATGTCAAGGCCGGGACTCTTATGGACCTTTAGCTTTGACAGTTTATTTCTAATACCCTCTTCTGTGAACACAATGTGGGTCAGTGCTGTGTTGAGCCGTCTGTCCTCAAACGCAGGAAGATTAATCGCATCCTCTCTTGTGAACACCAAGGAAAAGAAGCTGTTCAATGCCTCAGCTTTATCCTGGTCAGAATCTGCGTAACTACCATCTTCAAGCCTCAGGTCTGATACTCCTACTCGCGTTTTTAATTTCGACTCTGCATTGCGGTAAAACGCCTTTGGGTTTGACTTGACCTCGCTTGCAACCAGCCTCTGGAACTCTTTTTCAGCCCTTCTACATTCTATCTCTGCTTGGTTTCTGGCTCTTGCATACATCCTCCTGTCCTGCTCATCATTTGACCCAACCCGTCTTGAATTTCTGGGTTTTCTTCTTAACTTTGTCGACCGCCGCATGGTTCATGTGTAGGGATCCCCTCGTATTCCTAGAGGCACTGGGTTTGGTCTTGGGTATGTATTTAGACTTTTCGATTTTACTTAAGAAAGTACAAGTTCACTATTCTCACCCAAGGACGACTGTAACATCATTAATAGCCACTAACAGCCACTACACCTACCTACTAACACTCGTTATAATTTCAATCTGTCAGGTGAATGCTTCGCCTTCTATGACTTCGACAACAGCCAACGACAGAATTATGAAGTACAAGTTGGTTGACGACATCATCAACATCGTCTTGCCGCCTGACGGTGTTCCGAAGTAGGTGGTGATATTATTGTCTTGATGATAACTATATATAAGGTATTTATTAATTCAATTTCAATTTCTCTTTTTGTATTGACTTATCTACTGTTTACTCGTTAAGACTTGTTTCCTATTTACCAAAGGAATGATATTGTCCAAATGTTCACTCTGTGTAATTGAACGAGCTAAATTTTCTTTATACAATTTTAATGATGTGTGTTGTGCCGTAGTGTACACTGGAACAAGGTGCCGGCCAGTGATAAGTACGGGGACTTTGAGCTGCTTCTGGATGAAGAACTCTACCAGAACAGTGACCACTCGTCCGGTCAGCGCAGCAAGCACCCTGACAGACACTCCGCACCCAGATGGAAATAGCCCACGGTGAAGAAGTGTGCGAGGCCAACCTCCACACTTCCTCGTATCCAGACGGACACCTCGGCACTGCCAGGAGGAAGCGGAGTGAAGCATCCAACGGGCAGTAAGGCAGCAGACCAGACAGTCCTCTCACAAATGGAGGTGGCGTACGGTGAAGAAGATGCCTCCAGCAACTCCAAATGCTCTGCTTATTCTGACAAACACACTACTCTAAACTGGAAGTAGAATATGAGTAACGAGTAAGAATATGAAATACCCGATTCGTGAGCAGAACATTACTATAAAGTTGAGGTCCACTCAATATGAATATTACCAGTAAAAACAAACTAAATTCCTTTCCTCCAGATAAGTAGCTGCAACTGCTTGACAAGCATCAGTTAATCACTACACTAATCCTACGTGCATACAAAAATCTAGTGCACACAAACACTGAAAAAACAAACACAGAAACATGGAAGGGTTACGTGTCATGGAAATCCGCGCCTCTGCTTACCCCTACGGTGATGCTCCTCACTAAACTGGCTGGGGTTGTAGCCTGTATTTGTACGACTATTACTGTGTCTCACGATCATTATTAACCACTGGTACAAGGTGCACACTTATACCCTATGCCATGAAGCCATCTCTTCGTTTACAGGGCGTATGACGGGTGTTGGTGACGTATGCACACAACTACCCTGAAATAGGCGAGGCTACAGTCGTTTCGAGCAACATGATGCCATTACGCCTCAGACATAATTATAACCTAACCAAAGAAGAAAACTCATTTATAGCATGAAAGCGTTTGAGTGCATAATAAATGGAAATGCATATAGAACCCTGTGATGAATGCAGATGGACGGAGCCTTAGGATGAATGCAGATGAAGAGAGCTTGAATAAAAGTGGACACAGTTTTACCAAAAATGCGCACGAAAGTAAACTAAGGCGGACTCAGATGTATGTACAGTTGTGGACCAAAATCCCTTGACACTTATAGTAATATCTGACATCTACTTGAATAACATAAATGTAGATGGTTTATTAGCTGGCAAACACTTTTTCATTATAAACTAAACTAGAATAACAACACGAAAAAGTTACAGCCAAAAGAATAATCTGAGTAAATGTTAAGTATATTTACTTCACTACACTATTCAAGTACTTTAAAAAATATTATACTTTTACTTTAAAAGGTTGCCGTTACATTTGAAAGGTTGTTATGGTAATAGCTTTTGTTTACATCACCTGACAAGAGTGTAGTTACTCTTAAGCAAACGAATCACAAGCGGCGAGGTCTCCTACGACGCAGGGCAGGAACACACAGCACTCACAGCAGCCATTTCCGATAGTGTTAACTTCGTGAGCTTCATTTCGCTGTGGCCATGTCTACCTTGAAAAATCACCATAAGCTTATTTAAGAGCTATTTTCACTAAAAATCATAGTGTGAAATTCAGTTAAGTAGCAGTGCCTTTTATGCAAGCCAAAAGTAGTGGAGCTCAGTGAATTCAAGATCTGCACCAACCATGAGACTATAGTTAGAGGGGTACCTGGCAAACAAGTCAGCCAGTGAAGATGTTTTAAAGGGTTTCCCATCCATCTTGAAGGCATCGGTCAAGGAAAACACACCAACAGCAAGGAGGTGTATCACATGTCCCAACGTGACGAGGAAACATCATTAACGGAGACCAAATGTGAAAAGGACCTGGGTGAGAGAGTGGATACATTGGCTACAAAAAGAAGTTCTTGGACCATTGTGAGAAGATAAATCAAGCAACTAAGCTAGTAGGTCTTATAAAAAGGTCGTTAGGAGTACCCTCACCCAGTCTGGTTCACGAGATATGCTAGAGACTGTCAGCTAATTGCAAATGTCCAAAGGAGGTCCACCAGACTGGTGCCTGCACTACGGCACCTCAGTTATCCAGAGAGATTAGAACGTCTGCATCAGTTGACTAACTTACACTATAGACACGCAAGGGGTGACTTAATAGAAATCCCAAAACACCTTAGACGGCAGTAATCAGTCGAGTGTTCATACCTGGAACTGGTGGATGCCCGCCCCATTAGGGGGGTTACATATTCAGGTTGAAGTAGCAGTAAGTTCAGAAAATGGGGCACACTGAATTCTTGGAACTATCTTCCAGAGAGTATTGTGACAGCACCGAGTGTGAATGCATTTAAGACCAGACTTGACCAACACTGGCGCAGGTACAGATACATTCTACAGCCAGTGCTTGTCAACAGTGCGTATCAGAAAAGTGACCGACCGCCCATGCGGCTTGCGAAGACTATATAGTATATACTCAAGACAGGAATGAGTGTAAAATAGTCGGTAATAATACTAGCTGGAACCTCAAGTTAAAAATGCCTTTAAAGCATGGAATATGTAAAAAAAAAAATTACTCGTAACGTCACATCAACGTCTATGACGTCACGAAGAGCTTTTGGACGGAGCCAATAGATGGCGCTATTATTGAGGTATCTGGCAGCTATACCGTACACATATTTCATATATTTTTTAGCTGGAGCTTTCCTATCTTGAGTAGAGTATCTTTGGCGGCTAGTAGGCCGATCAGCAGTAAAGGGGATAAAGTATGCGAAACACCTCCTTTATCGGCTTTTTCAGCATGCGAACGATTATTTAGCTCGCCTCAAGAAGAGAAAATCTTTTAGAAAACACCTTTGAAAATCAGTTGCTACTAAAGCTAAACAAGTGAACCGAGTGAAGACCTCTACCAAAGACAATTGTTTTAATAAGAATGAAGATTTCGCTCAATGAACGATCAATACTTCACCTTTTACTTTTGCCAGCTACTTCAGTACTACATAATGATAGCAGCTTTTAATTTTACTCAAGTATTTTCCATGAAAATGTACCCATACTTTTATTTGAGTAACTATTTTAAACAGTAACTGTTTTTGCTCAAGTAAACATAAATCAATACTTTACCCATCTCTGGATACATTATTCTTACTGAATAGATACCGGTTATCAGTTCGAGTTTCCAATGACCACGAGTCATGCAACAGCAACACCATCTAATAAATACGAGTCAATGCTGTCGTTTTCAGATACTCTATTCTGGAAAATCAGAATACAGTATAGTGATACCTTGCAATTTAATGTGCTTTCATGGAATGCCAAGAGGGAAATGATCTCTTTGAAGCATTAAAAGTAATTCCCACATGATACCAGTTTCTGAAGAAAAAAGTTCACACAAGCATTACACGTTTTTACCGCCCTCATCAAGCTGGTGCCATTACATATCATATGCATTAATTACCTCACCCATGTCAATCATGCCAAAAACTTCTGTAGATTTGGAGCTTGTTAGCATACTAGGCTATGCTTAAATGCGTAGCAGATATCCCATAATATTTTGCTCAAATTTGCGATGTTAACCGGTGTTAGTGTCTAGATTTTATTGAAGTGTAGTGTAACCCTACCGCTTGAGAATAGTTGAGTTTGTGTTTATAATGTAGCACACATGAGATTCGTCTGTTGCTAAAAGTAATTTTAAAATGAAATATTATATAAAATTATGCATGTACCAATACATTTTTGTTCAACATGTATCCACGACGATATTCATTGTGCATAAATTTTAAACCAATACTCCCTCCGGGCGAGAAGGGCGTAATGGAGGGTGGGCGGGACAGTTTAATAATAGCTTGATGTGTATGACCTGCAACTGCCACCTGAGAAATAATACTTTTAACTTAATCTCCCAATACTTAATCTAATTTACATATAATCATTGCTATTATGTAATTTATATACTTAAAAGTAATAACTAAGCAACGATTACTAACAATCACCCTATTTCATACGTGCTGGTGTGGCGGGCGTTATAAAGAACTAATACTGTAGTTTCTTTACTAGACAACAAGTAACTTTGGAAAAATTACAAAGATACTCTGTAGAATCTTAATTAAAAATATTTCACATTCTATATGTAATAGAGAATGTGATAAATGCGTCTCATTTATCACGGAGTAACAATTTTTAACAAATCGTCTAGCTGCTGAAAATTAAGTCTGATAATCTGTATACATTACCTGTATTTTCAAATATTGTGAAGCAGCAGTCAAACAGTTATTTGTGAAGTCAAAAGAAACAGGCAAACACAACCACAAAGTTTGTAAACATCTAATGAGCTTTGGCTAGAGGTAACAACACAACATCTGAACTCCAATGGGTCATCATCATAGAAGTTTCCGGTAATAAACACCTCGAGATATCTCTTGAATTCCGGCAGACTCCTCAGCAGGAGCACCCAAACAATACTGGTGGTGTGATCGTAGCCATTACAGGACATGTCTATAGAACTGTAATATGCAGTTTATGCTTCATATTGTAATGCAGAGATACCATTAACTGTATATGTAAATTTAGCCTGTGCTGCTCGTTAAACATTTCATACCTTAATGAATAAAGTATTTACCATGTTTTTAGTTACCCCTTATATTGATGTAAATTAAATTAAACTGAAGACGCACCTGGGACTACTGAATACATGTTACCTGTAGGAATAAATAAAACAACAGCTTACATGGTGTGACATACAAGACTTTTATTGCAAGACCAAACCCACAAATTCCTGAAGCAGCCATTAGCCACGACCTTTGACCTAACCTGACTTACAAAGCTGACCTGAGTCCAGCTGAATGAGCTGAAGACCAGACCCAGTTTTCGCTCCACCTTCCAGCGTCACCCACCACCAGGTTTGTGGTGACACCTTCATCACGCCAGGTAAGGCCTGAAGTCGCACCCATCGGCAACTCCCAGAGATATTATGAGAGGAGAGACGCGGGAAAATGGCAGAGAGCTAAAAAAATAACGCTACTTACTAACATGCGAGGCGCTGTAACAAAATAAGCTTTAGCGACAACCAATGGGGCTTGTTACTGACACAAACACTCAAGAAATTTATTCTTCCTGCTCCAGGAGGAACATAATGTCGTTCTTGAGGTCTTTGGGCTTGGTACCGGGGTCGTAACGCATGTAAGGCTTGCCGTTCTTGGAAACAAGGAACTTCTCCCAGTTCCAGCGGATGTCGTTTGTCTTGAGAGGGGTGTAGAACAAATAGTCCGGATCTGCAAAGCTCTGGCGTGTAGCGGGGCAATATTCCTGTGAGGGAGATTATCCACTGTTAGAGACGCGGGGCGGCTCGGATCCAAGGTTGGAGAATGACACGACTAAGTTCTTTTTAATGCATATTTGCTATTTCATATCATTATATACACGTTGACGTTGTTGGCTGAAAGCGATCTCCAGAACCTGCACAAATGCGATGTATTTTTCCCACCTATGGGAAAACTTAGCTTTTTTACATACATTTATTACAAACAACCACCTTTAGCGATATAATACATAAACAGCAAGAATGCGCAAATTCACTTAGCTGCTCCTCCCCAGTCCGACGGTTGTTCAGTTCAGTGGGTTTAAAAAGCTTGCTAAGGTTAGCTTAGGTTAGGCACTGTACGTTTAGTTCTGATACGTTCAGTTAGGTTAAACTTCCTTTCAATTTCTTAAATTTTCTTATGTTATGACCTGATAGGTTCGATTAATTAAATTTAGTCACTTTAGGATGCGTTATGGAAGCAGTGAAGTTCGGTTTATGAAATAACTCAATGTTCACTACACTGAACTATGTCGTAATTACTTTACTATATATATATATATATATATATATATATATAGTGTGTGTGTGTCACGCTAATTAGGGATAATCGCCAATGAAACTTAAGCAACTGACGCTTTTTGCCAAATTGGGAAAACGTTTTCTTTTTATTGCTACAACTTAATGAAAATTAATTGGTATAAGGTAAAATTTCACCTATTTCATCTAAGACTTCGTTTACCATAATAAGATAAAATTCTAACTGATGGAGCTCCTGAAGTAGGTTTGGTTAGGTTAAGTTAGGTTAGGGAAGGTATAAATAAGGTCACTTAAAATATTCTCTACACTACACTCCCTCTCTGTTACCTGTCACCTTACCTTTAGGTAGGTATAGAGAGGATGTTCATCCTCGCCGTTCACATTAATCTTCTTGAAGATGGTGAAATTAGGCTCGAATCCTCCACCTGGACGAACGTGCTTGATGCCGTTGAGCAGTTCCTGACCGTTGCCTGCTGGCTCTTGCTGCCGGACACAAGAATTAAATCGACTTCAATTATTCAATTAGTTGATCATACTTTTATTTACACATTCTTATATCTGCTTATGTCATTATTATACAATATATTATCGCCAGTCACCTGACAGACACAAGTCAGTAGCCACCACTTTTAGTTACGCCAGCCACATAATGTGGTACAAGACAACGAAATCTAAGCCTCTTCACTAATACGCGTATGATGTGATAAATTAAATGTGTGTGTGTATGTGTGTGTGTGTGTGCGTGCGTGTGAAACATGAGATGCATATATTATGTAGAACTAGCAGATGAGCCGCCCGGAGCCACAGTAGGACGCCACCCTCCGGGAGGCTCCACATTGTCTCACTGTTCAGTCCCCAAAACTTTTTCTTTCATCAATAGTTCATTAACGGTGTATGTAAGTTCCACCATGTTTTTCACAACAACGGTACAGCAAAGTATATTTTTTAGCATTAAACTGTTATTATACTACATATAACACCATCCATCATCACTACATATAGCATCATCCATCATCACTACATATAACACCATCCATCATCACTACATATAACACCATCCATCATCACTACATATAACACCATCCATCATCACTACATATAACACCATCCATCATCACTACATATAACACCATCCATCATCACTACATATAACACATCCATCATCACTACATATAACATCATCCATCATCACTACATATAACACCATCCATCATCACTACATATAACACCATCCATCATCACTACATATAACACATCCATCATCACTACATATAACATCATCCATCATCACTACATATAACACCATCCATCATCACTACATATAACACCATCCATCATCACTACATATAACACCATCCATCATCACTACATATAACATCATCCATCATCACTACATATAACACCATCCATCATCACTACATATAACACCATCCATCATCACTACATATAACACCACATCATCACTACATCATCCATCATCACTACATATAACATCATCATCACTACATATAACACCATCCATCATCACTACATATAACAACATCCATCATCACTACATATAACACATCCATCATCACTACATATAACACCACCCATCATCACTACATATAACAACATCCATCATCACTACATATAACACCATCCATCATCACTACATATAACACCATCCATCATCACTACATATAACAACATCCATCATCACTACATATAACATCATCATCACTACATATAACACCATCCATCATCACTACATATAACACCATCCATCATCACTACATATAACACCATCCATCATCACTACATATAACATCATCCATCATCACTACATATAACACCATCCATCATCACTACATATAACATCATCATCATCACTACATATAACACCATCCATCATCACTACATATAACACCATCCATCATCACTACATATAACACCATCCATCATCACTACATATAACAACATCCATCATCACTACATATAACACCATCATCATCACACATATAACACCATCCATCATCACTACATATAACAACATCCATCATCACATATAACACCATCCATCATCACTACATATAACACCATCCATCATCACATCACATCACATATACACACATCATCACTACATCATCATCACTACATATAACACCATCCATCATCACTACATATAACACCATCCATCATCACTACATATAACACCATCCATCATCACTACATATAACACCATCCATCATCACTACAGATCGGTAAAGTAGTTTCCGAGATTCTCGTGCGGAAACACAAACAAACAAACAGACAGACTTCTTTGTTTTAAATACAGTATATAGATAGGGTATGACATAAAAATGTTGGTAAGAGTTCAGTGGAACTCATTAACAGTAAAGTCTAACACAGGTGGACACCATCTTTCACGACTGTTCCTTCTCAAAATAAGTATACATAATTTCCAGAGTAATCGAGTCAACGGAAAATAAGGCTTATGGTTTAAGCATCAGCAGTCTCCCCCACAAGTGCAGTATAGTGGCCGCCTACTAACATCCAGACGACCCCATGTAATTTTCTCATTGGTGTACATATTTCCTCTGCCCAAATATGTATTATTTGTTTTTAGCGCCTATAGATCGCTATTACTTTATGAAATACCCAAGCAGGTATTAATTAGTTAAAGTCAAACCCAGAGCATTTAGAAACAGATGTGGGGTGTATGTCTGGTGAGGAAGATACACAAGAACCCTGCTGGGTGAGGCGAGACAAACATACCCGCACTAACCTTGGTGACTCGTCAGTGGAGGATACAGCTTGTTAAGCGGCCTGGGTACTAGTTATATCATTAATGGTCTATTGCTGTGAGAGCATAACCTGTGACGTTGTTTGTATCAGAGAAGCTAACTGATGCTATGGATGTGTGCCGAGGTGCTTTGGCCCTCTTGGTTCTTCCTCGTTTGTGTGGTGTGTGGGCAAGCATACACAAATCTGTGTGTGTGTGTGTGTGTGTGTGTGTGTGTGTTTAACTTAGTAAAGTCACTAAACAGGACGCGGGGTGTGTACAGTATATGTGTGTGGTGGGGAAGTTGTGTGAGTACGTGATTGGAGTGCGTGTCTGTGTGGTAAACGTACCTACGTATGATGTGTCTACAAGTATTTGTTTGTTAATCTTTTTGAGTGCGGCCATTTTTGATTTTTGAGTCCCAAATATAAACTCAGCCAGTTTTATTTTTCGGTCACCTAGATTCTCGTACGCTAATGAAATTTATGCAAAGAAACACACACACACACAAAAAAACATATACAAACATCTGGGAACTTGTTCTGTCGGACCAAGAATCCTATTACATTAGAATCCTTGGTCGGACGTACACATGGACACAGGGACAGAGGAAACCTTGCTATTATCTTATAGTCAGGGCTTCGGGAACAATAATCCCAATATCTAAGCTCATTCCTGAGTAAATCCATTTTAGTTACTGTTTATTGACTGTGTGGTATTATATCTAACACAAAACCTGTTCATCAAATTTCATTACTGGTTGTTTTCATTAAAATCCGAAGACTGCTGTAGCTGTTTATATCAATTCTAAGAAACACACTATTAAATATAAGTAATGTACCGGTGTTCTTTACTTATATAAATGCATTTAACCAGGACTGGTATGAATGGCTACCAGAATATTTGGACCCGGCACAACACTCACCCTCCCGAACTGGTTGCACGGGAAAGCCAGAACCTCCAGGTTGTTGTAAGATTCTTGCAGCTCATTCAGTTGTTGGTACTGAGAAGTAAGCCCTCAGTAGGTGGCTACGTTGACGATCAGCACCACCTGGAGGGAGAAACACAACATTGTAATCAGAAAGTTATGTGTCACCAAGCAGTAAAAATGGAGCTCTTCCAGTCGTCCTATTATATTTGCATATTGTTGTGTTTCGTGATACAACTACCAAAAAAATTAATGCAGTAACCGTATTCTTGAGTTAGTTTTTAGTGAAGCGCTTCAAGTTACATAATTAATTTCAAGTCACAGCCTCACAAGGTAATGCTAGACGCAATTCTGTATAGCCTGATGTGAAGTACTGTATTTCGAAAACTTCAAAGCTATTAAAATTCCAGGAAGTTATCTGTTATCGTTCTTTTTTCCTGTTTAAATAGATGTACTTCTATAATTAGAATGTACTGATACGTCGGGAACTTTTTGACAGTCAAGGTGAACACAGATGTTTCCAATAAAGGTGGTGTCACACGGACACTTGTACCGACACTTTTAGTTTTAGGCTAGCCCTAGCGACAGTGTCTTTATCCTCAAATTGTAAAAAGTGCACACGACGGGAGTACTAGTGCCGCTCAAGCCGCAGTGGAGCGGCTGGGGGCCAAACAAAAGCAATGAGACAACGGATAGATGATTTTGAAGACTTTGATGGCGAACTGTTAGCTCTTACAACTTTTGCTTTGTGCATTATTACGTATAAATGTGAGAAGAAACGCTTGTGGACTCGTTCCTAGCTGGCGAGATGGTTGAAAGCTTGGCTATAATTGAAGAAACAGATTAAACTAACAGGAATATCCCCAATTAACACTATTATTGGTATTATTGTGTTTACACACCGTTCATTCCTACCACTAATCTATTACCATATTCGAATAAGACGTCTAATTATAAGATAATTTTCATCTATTACATTACCGGCGGAAATGTATAATAACGGAGATAGCTTTTCCCCCCAAAATTATATTTTCTTCCATTAACCTCCCACCATTATTGTCTGCCTCTCACCTAACACTGCGTGTCTCTCGCGTCTCCTTCATAAATCATGACGAGCATGCGTTCCCGTACACGTCACGCGGCCAATCAAAAGCAATTTTGCTTTTGGAACCAATTAAAATGATTTGGGGTTTAATTCAGATTATATTTAGCCCAATCAAAATCGAGTTTTATTTTGGGTCTCATATTTTAAAATTCAAGTTCAGTTCCGACCATGAAAGTCTGCGATGGATGTCACTTAAAGTATATGGAGCTGATTGCGAGTTTTTGGAGAAAAAAAAACGTAAAAACTGTAGCATTTTTTCGATCGCATGGTGTTCTTCCAACCTCCGTAAAGTGTACTAAGAGCAAGACGGAATGTAAATATCGCAAAGACCAACATATGTGGCGTAGGGTAAGAATCCCAGAATGCAACGACGAACAAGAACCAGGCCAATAAGGCAAGAAATAGGTGATTCCATCATATGGTGAGAGTCAGTTAAGTTAGGTTAGGTTGGGTTCTTGTTTTTCTAGTGTTTTTTGTGTATTTTTTAGTCGCTTAACCACTTTTTTTTTCGGAAAACGTCAAACGAAAAAAAATCGCGAAAAAAACGGCTTATTTCCGCCAAAAATGAAGGTCATATTCGGTCTAAACAGACAAATACACTAGAAAAATATATTTTTTACTTGCTAAAAGTGAACGGTGTGACAATACAAATTTACCCTATTTTTTCTTAAGGATAATTTTCCTTCTTGCGTGTATAATTTAAAGCTTGATATATTTTTTTGTATTGTCATTGTGGAAATAAAAATAAATTCTAGTATGCGTACAAGAGCATCTGCACGGAGGATGTCAACAACTGATTCAAATTAGTTGCTGTAGGATATTACTTTTTTTTACTATTTATTCTGTATATATTATAACTAGTTGGACGATAATAATTGTTCATCACATTAATATATAAAACGCAATTTCTTTTAACTTTTAACTGGCGAATTACTGATAGCTACGATTTCAAGACTCACACATCAGTCTGGAGAAATCAGCTGCTGGCAGATGAAACTAGCCGCGAGTCCCCGAAAATCAGCTGCAAGTAGTGGTCGAAAGTGAAAAATGAAGGTACAAGTGCCCGTGTGACACCGCCTTAATGGTAAACAGAACGTATGACTAAGAGCACGAAAGTCTGTAACAGTATTTTCGTTTCCTATTTTTGACGCAGCAGATAAAAATCTTGCTCAAAGCAAAATTAACGAAGATAATTGTTATAGATATATTCAATATCTATTAGCTATGATCTTAAATATATTATTTATCTATTTCTAAAATATTAATTTAAATATTTTATTTTCGGGGCTAAATCTTGCACGCAGCGGGCAACGCAGCTGAAACATCATTTCGACACTTTTATGACGGTAGAGAATCGAGATCAGACGTCAAAAAAGGGTAAAGTTAAGCTCAGAAAACTCCTGTTACGTCAGCATATTTCAAAAGGTCAGGTGGCAACACTGCTACAGAATTCAACCCTCAGTCACTTGACACACTACGTGACCAGCTGTTGACGTCTGGTGAATAAGAGCTCGACAGGAACGAGACTATGACAGTCTAATTTCATTACAGACTTAATAATAAGATCTGAAATGTATAAAGACTTTCAGATAAAATACTTTATACGCTACAGACATCTTGAAACCTAAGGTCGTAAGTTCGTAAATCTAGCCTATCTTAACCTAATTCACAGGTCAATACTTTTCAGTTCTGTAATATGTAAATTTATCAAAACTTTTATAAACTATATCTTAGTGGAAACATATGACGTGTTTGCAAACCAGACCCATACTGTAGAGAAGTAGGCGAGCGCCGTATACAGTAAACTCGGCCGCCATACCCTTTCGTGCTTCTAATCACGAAACACATTACCCCCTGTATTTAGAAAGATTACTGGAACGAGATTTTTTCAACACGATGCTCTACATTTCGAGTTTTCACTCTCTTGACTTACTTTGTGTTAACGGATTGAGATGTGTGTTTGTTTATTATCAGCCTTCCCTGGCAAATTTTTGTTGTTCTTGAAGGCCTATTACTAATACTTTTAATATTTGCAGTGCGGACTGTGTGGGAGCTTATCAACAACTATTAGTTTTATTACTAATATGTTCGTGTGTCCTGCTACCCTAGCTGCTGTGCAGCAAAGACTACTACCCCGGCTACATTATAGCTGGCCACCAACACTGCCTGCTATGGCTTTGGTTAACCCGAGGTGTTCTGTGGCCCTGGCAACTAATCCAAGCAGCTCGTGGAACTGCCATTGCCTTCTGGCAGCTCTGTGGGGCTGCTATTACCCTCTATGTTCTCAGCCAGACTAGCTTGACTGTAACCGACCACCTCTCGGGAAGGGGTGCTAGTGGTAGAGTGGTACCGCTCTTGCCTTCACAAGTGAGATGTCACGGGTTCGATTCCCGGGCCAGTGGAAGTTGTTTGGACATACTTCCTAGCCCCCATTAGTCCCTGTTCACCTAGCAGTAAAGTAGGTACCTGGTGTAAATCGAAAGTTGCGAATTCGAATTCAGGGACAAGTTGTTGGAGCTTCCAATAACTTGACATAAACCATTGACTCTTCAGGCTTCTATGCCCTTGACTCTTCAGGCTTCTACGCCCTTAACTCATGAGACATAAAGGCAAGCATGAACTTAGCATGCTTCCCTGTTGGGCACTGTAAACGCTTCTGCGCTTCACCTTACACAAAGATGTAGGGAGGTGCCCAATAAAAAAAAAAAAAAAAAAAAACTCTCGGGAGGGCTTTGATATTCTATCACATGTCTCCTTTAATCTTCCTACATACGGTTTTCATCTTGGGAGCATCTCATGTTTTATGTTGTTTAGCTTTCTGCACGTATAGCTGTTCGCTACACTGGGACTAAGTGAGCAATCATCTTGTTTTTGTCACTGTCACTTAACACAACAAGCCAACACCTTATTTTTATTTTTTTTAATGGGACATGTAAGAGTGACTCACAAGATAGTTAACTCGAGGCTACGCGAAGGCCACCACCAGGAGGAAGGGGAGGGGGGAGAGGGATGATGATGAACAATTCGAGATGAGAAAATAACAGAACTCTTGGGAAATTCTAAAAATGCAGTGTTATGTCGTCAATATTTGTATTATTATCTATTACAAATCTTCCCTATGTAATTTAATAGGAAAGTTGTATATGTTCATCTAGAGCAAAAGAATTTAATTACAATATAGGTGAACTTTAAGGATAAAATTGTATTATTTTCCAGTGACTTGAGGATTAATATTTGTATGATATTAAGAAATCGATTTTTTTTTTAGGTGTGTAGTAAACTTTAGTACAAGTAATTCAGAATGATGTTACAATTATCGATATCGCAGAGTAGAGCACTAGCCTCCTCAGGACTGGCGATCAACATTTTGCTTATTTCATCATCTGCATCACAACGAACATTTGTCAGACGCAGTGACAACATTATAACAGTGATAAGTGCAAGTGGCAGCTGTGTGGCGCCTCAAAGACCGCCCATGGAGACAGCGTTCACGCAACAAAGAAATATCTTTTTTCTTTCTCTTTTTTTAGGGGGATTAGCCTAGGGTTGCCCTATCTGAACATTAAAAAAAAGAGGACGTTCCCGAAGAAATTCTGCCCACCCCACACACACTTTGGCGCTATGTAACCTTGAAGCAGCCTTGACAATTAATATAGCATAATAGCATATATATATATATATATATATATATATATATATATATATATATATATACACACACACCAGTATCGGTGTACTGTATTGCATTGTGTTTTTAATGTAGGCTAATACAGTATACAACATAGGCTACATGGTAGAGAAATCTTTAAAAAAAAAATTACCCTTGCTTAAGGCTGAATATCTTCATTCCCTTAGCTGCAGTCTTCTTCCCCCACTGTGTGTGTGACTTGATGTGCCCATGCATACTTTTCTGTAGATCGGATCTTTTTCAGTATTGGCTGATTGCTTTTTAAAAAGGTATAGAAGTCACTGCAAGATGTTTCTCGGAAGTTGTACTGTACAGTCAGAATGCATTTCACTGTTTCAACACTCAATTTGTTCCTTTTCTTTGTCCATTGACTTTGCATCAGTGAAAAAACTTTCTACATTTGCATTGTGAGATAATATAGCAAAGAAGAATTGTGCAATTCTTAGCAATTCTGTGTGGCATTCAATGTTCTTTGATTTTTCAAAGTATCTGGTCCACTTTTTATATGTTGGCAGATTACTAAATTCTTCATCACTCTTGTAATTATCCACAAACTGCTTCAGGTTACTAACTTGGTCAAAACACTTCACATCATCAACTTCTACCCCCTTATCAATCAAATATTTGACAGTTTAAGTTGACAACACCGTACAGGCGTACACGTGACTTATCAGCTGACTAAAACTGAACGAGATCTCTACGGTTTCCACCTCCCCTCTCTCTCAGTCTCTCTCAGGTCATTACAGTTTCATGGTTTTTTTTTCCGTGGAGAAAATGATGGAAGCTGAAATTCCGGACTTTTGAAGAATTTAAAAAATTACTTCCGGATGAAGATTTCGAGACCTAAATGGAGGTTATGTCCGGGAAAATACGTAAGTATAGCAACCCTAGATTAGCCCACCCGAGCACAGGTCACTGACCTACATCAGGGCCTGGGGGGAATATAATAATAATAGCTAGCCCCCCGAGCCAATCTAAATAATAATAATATTAATAATAATAATAATAATAATAATAATAATAATAATAATAATAATAATAATAATAATAATAGTATTATTATTAGTATTATTAATTAATAAAATTAATGCTACCTCTGGACCACCAGGATACTAAAAGCAGTCCTAGACTTTTGTTATATTTCACACAAAGCCTGTTCAACGAGCTTATGTCGCCGTGAACCTCTAATGGGGACTACTGGATTTGGTAAAACGTTACTCTGACCACCTACGTGATACGGTTAGTCCCCATTAGAGGTTCACGGCGCCATAAGCTCGTTGAACAGGCTTTGTGTGAAATATAACAGAGTCTAGGACTGCTTTTAGTATCCTGGTGGTCCAGAGGTAGCATTCCCCAGTCACAGTCATGGGCTTGTGGGCTGTGGGTTCGAATGCCGGCGGGTTGAGGTGTTGATATATATATATATATATATATATATATATATATATATATATATATATATATATATATATATAATTAAAAATAATACTAATAACCATAAATAAATAAAAAATTAAAAAAATAGTGAGAAACGATGCAGTATACTGTATGTATGTTGTGTTGTCAATAGAGAGAGAAACAATTGAGACCCTGCAATTGTATGTAAATGAGGCAGAAAGTCAGGTCAGCATCCTGGGGCTTAAGACAAAATTTTTGTGAGGCCATATAGCAGCAAGGTCTACCATTAGACAACACATTATGCTTCCAATATCTTCCCAGGCGGTAGTACTTCCCTGTTTGATAGCTGCCTGCTGCTACCTTACTATCAAGTATTGTTCAGCGACTGTTGCTTCAGCGAGTTCCAAAATTACTCATAAAATTTTAGTTTTAAAGGAAAACATAATATTATATTTTGTTTTAGTTAAAAGTTAGTCTGAGGTACATTTGTTATGAGGTTATGATACTGCTACGACAAACTGTGCAACTGTCTGACGTCACCGACAATACTGTTAAACCGCTATTTTGATTACCAACAACACTTGAGAGTACTGTACCGTAAATGTCCCGAATATAGGCTGAAAGTAAGCGGACTGAAAAGCCAAATAATTTTAAATGGGATACACGGAGACCTAGTCATAGGTTGCCTCATCACTGTTCACTACCGACTTCTACATTTAATGAATCATACGCCGGAAGGAGAACAGGCCGGGTCAAGCTAGGTTCTCAATAGAGGAAGTTCAGAGAGGGTTTGCCCAAAACAAACCTCCCTTTTGCCAAGCCAGAAATATATAAGGTTCGGTCAGTTGAAAAGATATAGGGTATGGATAGTCGAGTTATTCACAACGGGAAATTGAAGTTGTTGTAAGCTGGGTTAGAAACTTAGAAATCAGCCTAAGACAACGAGTCCTGTAGCTCAAGCCAAATGTTGACTAAGAGGAAGAACACCAGGCTCTCAACAGGAGACATAGAGGTCTTGCCAGTCAGACATACCGGCTGCTGGTGACCAAACCGCATAAGCTATAAGGGAGACCAGAAGGTAAGAGTTAGGCTGGGTCAGTAAGGAGAGTAAGGATAGGTCAGCGAAGACAAAGGGGTGGGAGAGGTCATAATTTTGCATGACTCACCTTGGCGCGGTAATCGGCCAGTGAGACATTCCTGGTCTCGGACAGGTCCAACTCCTCGTATTTGTAGATGTTACCTCCGTCAGACTGGTGGTGGAAGCAAGCCCTTGGGGCAAACCGTTCCTCGGCCGCCACGCCCACCGCCGCCAGGCTGATCAGCCCTGCCCACAACATTCTGTGAAACAAACAACAAACAATAAATACCCTCTCCTGGCCAGAGAGAAATAATGGGACTTAACTATATATTACAAGAACATATCTCTCTTTGGAAAGTCTCACAATACTGTCTCTTGCCAGTCTTCACTTAACGGTCTCTCCGATGTACGCAATTTCCCTCTACTCAAAAGATATCCGATGCATAGTTTTCTATGCATTATTGCACAGTGCCCCATCCACCTAACTATTTCTCTGGTGTAGGAATCTCTCATTCTTACTACTGTACAATGATTCCTCAGATGGAAGGAATCTCTCACCCCTCACTAACGCCACTATCAGGGTTACTCTCTCGCTTCTACCTCACACACTTATGTAGTGTGATGGTCTGCTAGTGGAAGAAAGATGAATTGCGATCCTATAAACCCCATCAACGATGTTCCGCGCCAAAGGCCCGCCCTAACCGCCAGTCCCCTTAAAGTGGCCAGTGGCAGATCAAACACGTAAGTACAGTTGCAATAGAATATACCATTATTAAAAATATATATCTCACTAGCATGTAAATAGTCAGTGTTCTCTAGCTTTAATTATTCATATTTAAGAAAAGGTCGGTGCCTTAAACTTACACATAACATTTAAATGCGGAAGTTCAAGTTTTAATTCTTAAGCCTGCTCTTCGTACGTCGTATTATAAAGATTTACCTCTATTCCTTCCAGCAGCACATTTTCATTACCGAGTTTAGCTGATGACATTAACTATACTATTA
Source organism: Homarus americanus (assembly GCF_018991925.1). Lineage (NCBI taxonomy): Eukaryota > Metazoa > Arthropoda > Malacostraca > Decapoda > Nephropidae > Homarus > Homarus americanus. Next base: position 13,054,535 of record NW_024735442.1, read on the forward strand.
TATCACCCCACTGCCTATTCTCCATCAAGTTTCCAAGTAGAATGCACTAAAAACAGATTTTTAACCCATAACCCAATAAAGTACAAACGGCCACCATGAAGACAAACTCACAATGTTTGACAAACAAGATTATTTCCAGCCTCCAAATACATTCTGTAACACCTAAATTGTACCAGCCGCAAAGTCATCGTCCTCAGTCTTACAATAAACAATGTGGGTTTCTTTTTTATATCACCGTATTTCTAACAATGCAAAGAATACATCCAAAAAACTGGTTTCCATTTTTGGGCTCGTGAATACTTCTATACAACTTTCAGTCTTTACAAGGGCCACGTCAGCACCACACTCCTTTTTATCATTATTAAACAAACTCCAATCTATAGTCATTCGCCTCATCAACAACCACTCCCTCACTTCTTCCATGTTCGACAGTTTGTCCCTTCACTCTCTCTTTTCCTAACATTTGTTATAACGTCAGTGTGACAATCAAGTCAACCTTTTCAATCCTAGTCGTAACTCACTAGTCTTTATCTTTGTGCGAGTTTTACTTACACGAACTAAGCCATACTAATATATACTAGTGTACTTGTTATATTCTACAGCAAAATTATTATACCTAGTAACACATCCGATCCTTATGTGGCTCTTATTTCAAGTAACCTCAATAGATAGTCATATGCACCATAGGAGACAATCTTAAATCTCAAACCGAGTATCATAACACTAAGAACAAGAAACTGGTGTGATATTTGAGTTTTTATATCGAGGAAAACTTAATAACGAGCAGTAAGAGCGACGGTAAAACCCCCATGCACTTCATCATAAATCAGTGGAAGTAGCATTAACACTAATAACGATTTTTTTTTATACTTCTAAATTCTAATGTTATTATCTACAGAGATCCATACACAAAAATGCTTACAGAGTAATGACGTCTCCCCACTCGTCGAGTCAGAGGGAATAAAACTACAAGACCTAAATTCTATTCCCTTATACTGTACACACAAAAATAGGTGGTGATGACAATACCTGGGAGACCAATGGACGCGTCCCACCCTTATGCAGGACTGGCGAGGACTGAAGTCCAACTGCCATTCTGGTTCACTGCCACGCTGCGGTGTCCCATTGACGTTAACTAGCACTTCCTACGCTTATTCAATCATCATGTGGGTCGCCTCGACCTTGATACGTAACTTTATGTTCTTAAGTTGCCTGAATATGTAATTGGGTAAAAGACATTGAAATGAAAGCAGTGTTGATTTTCGTGTTAAGTCTGGAGTCCTAGATATACCGTTAATATCTTGCTGGTACTGAGATTTGATCTACTCTTGTTTGTGTTAACCCCTGATTTACGCTGCTTGCAGTCTACTCTTAAGTGGTAAGTAAAGATATTTTAGTTTTATTATCATAATATAAATAAATTTCTTAGAAAGTTTATAAAATGGAGGAAATTGTAAATGGAAGGGTAATGGTACGGGAGACGGGGAAGTGTTCTAGGGTGGATCAGCGACTTTCTTCATGACCGCAAGCAGTGTGTGGTGATTAACGGCACGAAATCATGTGACAAGCTGGGTACCACAGGGTAGTGTACTGGACCCGTTGTTGTTTATTTGTTTTATAAATGACATGCCAGAAACTATACACTCCTCCATACAAATGTTTGCGGACGATGCCATGTTATTCAGAGAATTTAAGAACAAAAAAGACTGTGAAGACCTATAGAAAGCTCTCTGTCAGCTTCAAGAGTGGTAGAAGAAATGGCTGCTAAAAATTAATGTCACGAAGTGTAAGAGGATGCACCTGGGTCGTAGGTCGTACCAACAGTAAGGAGGCGTATCACATGTCCCAACGGGAAGAAGAAACAGCATCAATAGAGACCGAATGTGAAAAGGACCTAAGTGTGTATGATGACAACAAACTGAAGTTCTCGGGCCATTTGAAGTTAGGTGCTTTCCCGTCTGGAGTACAGTACTGTCACCCCGTCTGGAGTACAGTACTGTCACCCCGTCTGGTCCCCGAGATATGCTAAAGACTGTCAGTTGATTGCAGTACGGCACCTCAGTTATCCAGAGAGATTAGAACACCTACAACTGCCTAGCTTATACTATAGACAGGCACGGGGTGACCTAATTGAAATTTATAAACATCTCGGAGGGCACTACTCCGTCGAGTGTCCATCCCATGGAGCTGGCGGACGCTCGCCCCACAAGGGGTCACAGCTCAAGGTTGAAGAAACCACAAGTCCAGTAAATTGAGAGGGCAAACTTTTTGGGGAATGAGAATTGTGAACTCTTGAAACAATCTACCAGAGAGTGTTGTGACGGCACCGAGTATGAGCTATTTCAAGACCAGACTTGAATAACACTGGCGCAGGTGCAGATACATTTAGGAGCCAGTACATGTCCAATACTTGCCAACAGTGCATAACAGAGACATGACCGATTGCCCAAGCGACTAACAAGCCGATCAGTAGCGTAGAGGATTAAAAGGCGACATAATCATCTGTTCGGTATCGCCCTCTGCATGCATAAAACTGATCGTCCAGGTAGTTGTCAAACCTGCCCATAATGTAAATTCTTCCTTGTACGATGAAACTACCCACAAAAACAAACGCATTTCAGAACTTCATAAATACAGAAGAGTAAACAATATCCAAGTGTTCTCGGGTTCATACCAATTACATTCTCGAGGTTGCGTCGGTTATACAGGAGACTTTTTAAAGCAACTAAAGCAACATTGTTCTATATACAACATATTCTGAAGAAAAAACTAAACAAAAATTATGGTATTTTTATTTACAGTCTACATAAAGGTGATGTCGGCTTCACTAACGTTAATCAGAATTAATTTATTCTTAGGGACTTGTGTTCCCTGGATCAGGGGGCCTAATGAGGGGATGATTTAGGTGTGAAATGTTTTCTGCACTTCCAGCTATATAACTACATTGAAATTTGCCTGTGATAAAACACCTACTATAATTATCTTCCTATAACCAGTCTCCGGGTTGTCCTTGTACTCCCATAACACTGTATCAATATCCATGGCAGAGTACACGGCCATATACACCATGTAATTGTCATCTCTAGCAACTGGGTCACAATTGCGAGGAGTTCGGCTTCACTGGACATAAGATTCGTGTATGTAGTGTTCGTGGAAGGGCTCTTGTTATGCGTTGTGTATCCGATATTTCAGGTTGAGGGAGAAGGCGATGGCAGCTTCTTTTTCTTCGCGGGTTATCAGAATCGTGACAACTTTGAACTCAATGCTAATATTTGATCACCTATACCTTAAATTTTTAGCCATACAACTACGGGACAATGATAATGATGAGAAGTTAATCAAGAATTGAATACTAGCTGCAACACCTCACTCGTAAAATTAAATCCTTCACAAGGGTTATAGATCCATCAATGAGGTGAGGAAGTAGCACATTGGGCTGACTCCAAACAAGCAAAAAAGCTCCCATAGTTGTGTTTTATCTAAATTCTCTTAAATTCATATTACATGTTTATATGTCGATTGAATGATAAACTTAATATGATATATGGGTTAAAAATCATGAGACCTGATATCCATACAACTCCTGTCTAGCGTCTCAAATGTTTAATTTAACTATTGCTAACAAAAATAACCGTAATAATAATAATAATAATAATAATAATAATAATAATAATAATAATTATAGTATAGAATTTCTTGTGGCCATAACAAAAGAATGAAACCAAAATATAAATAGCAACAACACAATGAGACAAGAGACGCCCTCAACAGCTGTGACAATGAATACGATAAAACAACAAACAAGAGACGATAACACAATGCAACCCGAGAGCGAGATCATAAAAGAAGTAAATAGCCGGTGACTCAGATGCCCGGGTGCCGCACACGTGACCTTTGGTGGCCTCAGCCGGGCACACTGTTACGTAGTGGGGACCATGTTTGGACTTACTTCCTAGCCCCCATTAGTCCCTGTTCACCTAGCAGTAAAGTAGGTACCTGGTGTAAATCGAAAGTTGCGAATTCGAATTCAGGGACAAGTTGTTGGAGCTTCCAATAACTTGATGACATAAACCATTGACTCTTCAGGCTTCTATGCCCTTGACTCTTCAGGCTTCTACGCCCTTAACTCATGAGACATAAAGGCAAGCATGAACTTAGCATGCTTCCCTGTTGGGCACTGTAAACGCTTTTGCGCTTCACCTTACACAAGGATGTAGGGGGGTGCCCAATAAAAAAAAAAGTGGGGACCTGCCACGCTTTGCTATAAACAGATGAAATGTACCGTGAATTCCACCCCCCACACACACACACTCATCATTCTGTCACTTTATGTAACTTGCTGACAAAACCTATGACCCTTCAGGCTTACACGCCCTTAATGCATGAGTCATAAAGGCAAGCATGAACTTAGCATGCTTCCCAGTTGGGCACTGTAAACGCTTCTGCGCTTCACCTTGCACAGGATGTAAGGGGGTGCCCAATAAACTAGCCCCCTCCGGGGCAATCTGTAAATCTGTAAAAAAATCTAAAAATCTGTAGTGGGGAGCCTGAGCCAACCCACCACATGAATGAGATGAAGGATTAGGTCAATGTTTTTAGTACGGGTTGAAGGTTGGAGTTAGAGTAGAGTAATTAGGGTAAAGGCTGGTTAACCGGGTAAAGGATAATCGAACAGCGAGACATTCCTTGTCTTGAATAGGTCTAACTCCTCGAAGTCGTAGATATTGTTTCCCTCAGACCATTGGTGGAAACAAGCCCTCGAGGCCACCCGACCCCGGTGTCACATTTGCACTCCCTGGATTTCCACTCCCCAGTCATACGAGGCGACAGAGCTAGCTAGAAATATTGATCGTTATTTATCTTTGTATACGAGAGATCCACACATTCCACTGAACTTTTTGTCAGGATTTTATATATATAGTGTATTTAGGTTAGGTTAGGTGCATAATAATAAGTGGGGGAGAGCAAATAATTGAAAGTGGAGTGTACATTATGCGTATAATAATGACTGGGAAATGGATTTTCTGGGGGAGTGCTTACTAAAAGCTACACCGGGCAGCCGTTCCCACCACCGCCAAACTCACCAGCCCCACCAAAAACATTCTGTATAACAAACAACAAACAATAAGCATCATCCTTTCCTTAAAAGGATAAACATATTTAATAATTGCCTAATTATGTGGGGTTGTTGTGGCGCGTCTTGTTGTTACACACATCAGATGCTCGATAACACAGCATAATCTTTGAAGGTATGATCACTAAGTCCAAGATCATCCACCATGCAGATTATGACCGTCACACACATAATAATAATTAAATAATTAACTTAAATAAAGCCACGCTCTACCCACTCTTCGTGACTTAAATGTAACCATGACCTCAATCCACTACTCCATGACCTATGTTCTCCATAACGCAAGTTTCCCACATATTAAACACAAACATAGATGACGCAGTAAAACATATCAGAACCTAATCACATTACGTGTAAACAAAGACTAATATACTTATCTTATAGTCAGGTTTTTTTCTACCTTTGTTTACAGTTGTCAATATTGTTTCAGTATTAATATCAGTTTTAGTTTTTTTTTAAACAACATTTCTCTAATAAAGATTGTTACCTCTCTTCCCTTCTTAGTTTTCTATCAGCGTGAAATAACATACCTCTAAATTTGCTATTCACTAAATAACTCTCGAGAGTATATTAAACTGCAAAGTAACGTAAGAGGCAATGCCTATGCTAGCATTTGACCCAATTTCACTAGTCCTTGGTGAATAGTATGGTTACTAGAGAAGCTTTGTAAAAAAAGTAATGTGAAAATACCCATTTTGGGTCATGAAAGCTAGTTCATTGAATGGGTCATTCTTAAACTATATGTGTACATAACAAAATCATGTTTCTAGACAATCTAGTCTCCGAGATATGCCATTGTGTATTCTGATAACTGACCCTACCGACTGCGTATTCGTTGATAAGACAACCGAAAAATAAGTCAAGGTTACGTTTTACAGCTGACCTCCCCCACATCATTTTCATGAATTATGAGCATTGGACTTTCATAAAAACTGGGACCCCCTTTGTGCCTAGAGATGGTACCAATAATTATTCTGGCCCATGGACTATAATTAAAACTTTACTTTTTACCTTTATCCCCTTCGTCACTAATCGGCTCGTTAGCCGCTTGGGCGGTCGGTCACGTCTCTGTTACACACAAGTACTGACTCTTGAATGTATCTGAACCTGCTCTAGTGTTGGTCAAGTCTGGCAGGTTGTTCCACGAGTTCACAATTCTCACTCCGAAAAGGTTCGCCCCCACAGTTTTCAGGACTTACGGCTTCTTCAACCTTGAGCTGTGGCCCCACGATTCATCCTCTCAGCTCTTTACTGGATTCTAGCTATGTATAAATCAATCAACATTAAAGTTGGATTTCATGAAGATTAACACCCCAGCTTATTTCACCTGATGATTAAACACCCAAATGCTACCTAGTGGTTTGGGGTAGATTAGGTGAGCATTAGGGTGTTTAATTGTAAGTCCAATTTTATTAAATTTTATCAATTCAGGTTATGCTAATAATACTGTACATTAGTTCGCCTTGCTGTTCTTTCCTCTTAGAATTAGATCCAGGCTATACCCAATTGGTAAACAGCGGTCTGAATCTGGAAGCCTCCTGTCTCCCTCCCTACGTTTGAAAAAATATATATTTTTTTCAAGTACGTCCGTAATTAGTAGTATCTTATAATTCTCTCGTTTTCATTTATATGATTGAAAATAATACACGCATATAGCCGGAAATGAATGGTAATGTGCACTCTTATTTGTTTGTTATTACTGCATTTTGAATAAAGCCTTTCATCCAGAAGTTTGTGATTGGACCTTAACAAATAGTAATTGAGTAACCATGCATTAGACCTTGCCCAGCGGACGCTCGGTTTAAAGCATGAATGGGGCAACTAAATTTAGGTTAGGTCACTTTTGGTTCGAGGAAGTTCAACTAGGTTAAATTTAATGTCAGTAGAATCAATTTTCTTTGCTTATGAATAGTTAGATCCGATTTTATTATATTTAGTTCATTTAAGTTAAGTTATGCTAGTAATGATTTTGCAGGGCCGGATTCAGGAGTGGGCAAAGTGGGCAGCTGCCCAGGGGCCTCTACATATTACAATATTTTATTTATTTGTTTATTCATTTGGATTATTTTTATTTTCATTCTTTAAAATTCATGGGAATTTCTACACTATCAATAAATATACAGTTAATTAACAATTTCTCAATGCTCTAATTTCCTCAATATAACTGTATATGGCTTCAAAATTCTCCAAAGAAGTGTTCAAATTTCAAAATTTTCCCGAGGGGCTTACAGCGCCCCCCGGAACTCCCAGATGTTTAGGCTCGCTTCACTCGCCACCCCATCCTCTTGGGTAGTTATAATGAGGGGGGCCTCCACAAAGAGGCTGCCCATGGGCCTCCACAGGTCTAAATCCGGCACTGGATATTTGAATTATGAAATAATCAATGTCTTTAAGGAAAATTAAAACAAATTTAAAGGAATAAATTTCAATTTTATGTGTAACAAACTGTTAAGTTTCTGTACTACCCAGCAGGCATGACCTTTGACCTAGTCTGACCTACAGAGCTGACCTGAATCCAGTTGAATGTGCTGAAAACTCGACCCAGGCTCACTCCACCTTCCAGCGTCGCCCACCATCAGGTTTATGGTGACGCTTTCATCACGCCAGACTAGTTCAAAGTCGCGCCCACTGCTAACTACAGTAACAGAAATTAAATAGAAGATGCGGGAATTTTTTTGTAACTGTTAATTCTAGTTGGCCCTGTATATGAGCCTTTGTGACGCCAGTACTGTGAGAAGTTTGTCGATCAAAGGACCCTAGAATTCCTGCTGTAGGAGGAAGAGGACGTCGTTCTTGAGTTCCCCTGGCTTGGTGCCTGGGTCATAGCGCATGAAAGGCTTACCACTCTTGGAGATGAGGAACTTCTCCCAGTTCCAACGAATGTCATTGTTCCTGAGAGGGCTGTAGTGGAGCTTGCTAGTGTCTGAGAAAGTCTCACGTGTAGGAGGGCAGAACTCCTGTTCGGGGAAGAAACAATATCAGAGATATCAGTCCACCTTTACCCAAATGTCTATCTGCATTAAGACATTCTGAAATTGTATGGCAATTTTACTGAATAAATATCTATCTATACATACTTAAGAAACACTATTTTTCTCTACCTTTGTTAGAATTTGTCTCAACCTTCGACTTACTCTGTCTTTCTTTGCTCATTTTCACACCTTTTCTCAAAAACTTTACATCATTGTCTTGGTAACTTCACAACCACTCACCTTGAGGTACGTATACAGAGGATGTTCGTTCTCTCCGTTCACCTCGATCTTCTTAAAAATGGTAAAGTTGGGCTCGAAGCCGTTCCCTGGGCGAACGAACTTAACACCATTGGCGAGCTCCTGTGCGTTGCCAGCTGGCTCTTGCTGTCCAAAAGAGAGCAACGAGGTTATTATTAATCTCATTGATATTCCACATACAATAGCAAAATCCAGTTTTTAATTATTTTAAATAACTTATAGTTTCCTGAATTTAGGGACAACTCTCAACTAATTCAGAAGTCTGGAATAACGAAATAGGTTAATGTTACTGAAACTTAAATCCTAAAAAATTATGGCTAAATGAACATAACTGGGCTAAAAATACTGATTTATTTCCAATTACATCAAGATAAACAGATTAAGTAGGTTGATAAGTTGTCCAGGAATTAGGCCTGCAATTGTTGGAGTGACAGATTCAACGGATCTCCGGTTTGTTTTATTTATCTATATCCTTCATCTCTAGAAGCCTGCCAAGTTGCATTTCATACTAACAAGAAAAAATAAAAAAATAAAATAAAAAGAGAATCCGCAAAGAAAATTTAAGATACCCTCGAAAACTTATCATTAAGTTTTATTGAACATATACAGATTTGTATAGGTCTTACTAAAATTATCAGGATGATTGCTTGTACAGAAATGGATCAAAAAAGAAAAAACTACTGCAGCTCAAGGCAGTGGATAAGAGTTAAGTCAGGTTAGGGTAAGCTAGATTGATTGTAATCTTAGGACATTCATTACAAACAACCAATCTTATCTTCATCTTCCTTTATTAAGTCCAGTTTCTCCTAAGGTTTCGTATATCTCTATATTATTTTGGGTATGGAATATGAATGGTCGTGTCACGGAAGAATGCAAGAATACGCTTTTCACTGGTTACTCGCCCAGGAGATTATGGTGTATCACGAAGTAGAATTTCACTCCACTTCCGGCATTCAATACTTTGTATACTTGATAAATGATGATTTAATGAATTCCATTAACTTCCAACATCCATGTAAGTTATTGATTATACTTTGTCATAACTAATCAATCATTACCTTTAGTAAGATAGGGATCACAGATACGGGCAGATAGTTGCACTTATGTTTATTTGGTAAGGTTCCATACACTGACATAATTTGCATAGGTAGATGAGTCATTCACCTTTAAGGTTCAATAAACGAAATTTTATCAGGGGGAGTTGATTAACCTGGGGAATTAACTGCTTAGATTTATTTGGTCAGCCTGGAGTGCTCTTGTAGCAAACAGGCCTTCACCAGTGATCACTTTTCTTCGCAGGATTTATTAACTTAAAGCGTTTTAGATGCACATAATAGCTAACGCGTTAGCTACTCCCGGAATGTCAAAAAATACGACATTGTACCACGTCTTAGGAATAACTGTTGTACAACAGTCTTCAGAAAACAATAAAATTAGGAGAAATGTTATTTGGACACAATATGGAAAGAAATAGTGAAGAAAATATATAGAAAATTATGGAAAGAAAGAAAAGAAAGAAAAAAGTAATATATATATATATATATATATATATATATATATATATATATATATATATATATATATATATATATATATATATATATATATATATATATATATATATATATAATTAGGCCCGTTGTAAAGGTAATTTCTCCCCGACTCTGAAACCACACGTAACAACCAGAGCAGCTGTACGCTTCTTAGCATATTTGTATACGAAATACAACAAATTTCAGGTTCGTTTAAGTCTTAATTTTTGCACTTACAGAACTATAATCAACTTGTTCACCCTTATTTAAAGTATGTTATGAATAATGATATTAAGGTTTCAATCATATTTGAGAAATTATTTATATTGTTACACCAAACTTTTACTTTTATCCTCTTCACCACTGATCGGCTCGTTAGCTGCTTGAGCGATCGGTCACGTCTCTGTTACGCACTGTTGGCTAATGAAATCAGACAGGGCCCACTTAAATACGGGCGGAGCCAAAACAGGTTTCAACTAAGCACAATCCTTTTCAATTCTTTCACACCATATGCTTTGTTTTAGGTCATATCCAATATACTATCGTATATTGAATTATTTTTATAATTTTATCACAGTTTTTATTGTCTTACATGCCCCCAACTCTACAATATTAATGAAAATATTCTCCATTAGCGGCCTTGATCCGCATATTTACACTTTGTTTAAGTGGGAGAAACTCGCTGATTGGTTGTTAGCTATTCGGGCGCTGCACAAGGCTAACGCCTGATCAAGGCGTTTGCTTTTCCCTCTCAAGGTGTCATGGGCACAACTCAGCAGAAGCATCCGTGCAAACAGAATAGCTAACGCGCTAGATTTTCCGTGCATCTAGAGCCATTAATCACTACACTTAACTAAAGTCTTGGGGTTTTGCACACACAATCTCCTGACGGTGCCGTGGCACGGACTGTAAGACCCATTTCTTAGGTCTACAGAGCAGGTCTTAACTAATCCAAGGTCTGGGGCCCACTGCCAAAATGTGGTTGTGATGGGGTGAGACAGATGGGCAATACAACACTGAACTACCGCCCCCCCCCCCTCACATACCCACTAATGGCATGGCGATGACAGTCATGGGTGGCCTGGTCTCTTTATTTCCCATAAACAACACTGGAGTGGTTTACCTGAGTAAGACTAACGCAACCCGTGACTTACTTTATTTAATACATAAAACTGTACCATGTAGGATTGTAGACGTTTTCTCCAGCTTGTGACACTGTACTAAGTTAAAGTTGGCACAGTACATCGCTTCCGACGTTTGGACATCACAACATAAATTTGTATATGGCACAAAGGTTTTCAATTGTCGTTATTTCTTAATAGTAAGATCATCTTTTATTAAATATGGCCAAATTAGGTTAAGATATAAAAGCAATACGTAAATTCACCTGGCTGCTCTTCAACCCGAATGACGCTCACTTCAAAGAGTTTACATTTGCCCACTAAGGTTAGGTTAGGTCACTTGTGGTTAAAAAGTTTTTTGACGTTAAACTTAGAGAATGAACTTGCCATTCTTTGTTGGTGAAGTTAAATCCGACATCATAAATTATTTTTAATTTAGGTTGTCATAGCAATAAGCAACTGAAGTTTATATTATGGCACCTAAGATTTGAATATGGCACATTATGGTGGAGTATGGGACCTGCGGTTACCAAATGGTGCCCGGTATTTTTTATGTGGTACTAGTGTTTGTTTATGGTAATCTTAAGCTAGGTTTATGACAACAAAGACGATCCATTTGCCAGACAGATCCTTCGAAACTTAATGCTATCGTACAGTTTGTCATGAACTGGGCATGGGCAGAGTGAGGTTATTAGCTGCCTTTCGGGTAAAATATGAAAATTGTAAATATAAAAATAAAATGGGTTATTTATGCTAATGTTATAGTGTTCTGGTGGATACTTGTGTATGTCCAGACTTGTGATGAGTCCATCGCCCATATCAACTGGTCGTGACCCCATCAACACTTACCTTCCCGAACTGGTTGCATGGAAACCCAAGAATCTCAAAGTTGCTGTATGATTCTTGAAGCACATTCATGTCAGTATACTGGTGTGTGTAGCCTCAGTAGGTGGCCACGTTCACGATCAGCACCACCTGTAATTACACATCAATTAAGATGAATGCTTATATCTACTTAACAATGCTAATAATGATAAAACAAATTAAGTGAGTCAAGAGGATAAAAAAGTAAATAACAGAACCAGAAATACAGAACAATTGAAAGAATATCCTCATCCGAGGTACAACTGCAACTCCTCCCTATGCAGGCACTGTTAAAAGGCTACATATCCTCCCTCTGCGTACAGTACTGTCGCTCAGGTAGTTCAAACCTGAGTATAAATGATCTTACTTCCTTCATGACTATTAAGTGCGATTATACTGCTCATAGAAACAAACGCATTTTAAAGTTTTCATAAATACAGAACAACTATTATTGGAAGAGTTATTTATATTTTATGTAAATAATGCAGTAATCGTTAGAAGTACAGTATAAACTTCGATATAAAAGAGAATCGAAATTTTCACCCCAAGATTTCAAGCTATCTGGAGCTCGCTTACTATTACACACAACTAGAGATATAACCATCTTTAAGATAATAATATGGTGTCACTTATCTCACAACAGCTCTCCTTTGTTATAGAGTTGAGCAGAGTGCACGCGCACCACCCTGTGAGTGGTGATGGTATACGTGTACAATATCGTGCTATTCGTGAATGTATCATAAAAAGAGAATAAGTTTTCTGATTTAATGTCTTGTCGAAAATACGTATGAGCAAATCTATTTCTGTAGATCGCTCCTCTAAAATTTCTTGTCATTTCTTGCTTTATTTGGTGGTCTTCCCAGCTGTTACAGGGGCAACGCTCAGCCCGCAGAGCGCCAGTTTAACAGTTAGTATTGCATCATTACACAGCACCTTTCGTGTTCATCATGCAGTCTAGCTTGGGTTGATGCAAATATATATATATATATATATATATATATATATATATATATATATATATATATATATATATATATATATATATATATATATATATTATATATATTATATATATATATTATATATATATAATATATATATATATATATATATATATATATATATATATATATATATATATATTTAAAAATCAATATAATAAAAATCCCGTTGTGTGTGGTGACCGCCAGTCGGCTTTAGTGTAGCTGAGAGCCGACACTACTTTGACGCTGGATCGGAAATCCCAAAGGTTTGATGAGAAAACACATCTTACTGGTTCATTGAACAACGACGTAACGATGTCAGCGAAACTGCACGGAGACCGTGTTTAATTAATGCGGTGAGTTATTCCCATTAATGTAAGATTTTCTGAAAATCCGGATCCTACCTACAAGCCATAATGGATAAATACGTAAGACTTGGCTGGCACTTGTAACAAATTCCCACCGTCCCCCATCGCACACAAAGCCTTTTCGGTCATATAAGATTCGCCCCCGCCTTTTCGCCTGTTTACAGTCCATAGGCTACTATCTTGAAGTAGTTGATGACGAAAGTAAATTATGAGCAATACAATTTACCTTACAGTAGTGCATAAAAGTACGATAAAATTGGAATGCAGTGAGACAATCTCCGTAGGTAACCCTTCCGGACGTAGTTTACATAACTGTAGTCGTCTCTGGTAGTCACCGGTAGGGCTGTCCGAATCTTGTTTACCGAACACGCTGATTGGTTCAACTGCTCGCGTTGTGAGTGGTTGCGAGTCCATGACGTAATTACTATTTTCTATAATATGTCTGGTGAGGGGTAAAGAAGATTCCAGATACAGTAATTATATTAGAGTAGTCCTCATACTCGGTGAATTTCATTGTTCCTGTCATTAGTTTTATAAATTTCTGAATAATAAACACTGCATTATACACCATTCAGAGTGTTATATGAGATCACATTGGAACAGACCGTTGGCTTCCTTGTCTCGACTCGCGATATCGCTTCGTGTGTGACTCAGCAGAATATAATTCTGCTAAAATATCGCTCGTAAAATGTAGGTAAGGTAATTAAATACATCTAAAATTTATTTATGTGTATTCTATATGGTATTTTAGCCATGAAAAAGCATATTTCCTAAAGTCGGTAATTTACCGACTGTCGGAGCAGTGACGTCACGGCTTACCGACTACGTCATCAATTTACCGATTAACAGACGAAGTGCTGGATTTGAACCAATCAGCGTGTTCGATAAACTAGAGTCTGAAATTCCGACAGCTGATGCCATCTGTGTTAACAGTTAGTGAACTGCGCCAGAGTTTAGAATCATGACCAAAAAATATAGCCTAAAGGAATTTTTATCATGGGCGTATAAAACTGAATAAAACACCATTACTTTTTTAAATGAATGCATTTTTTATTGTATTTAAGTCTATGAAATTTAAGTATACATCATTATAATGAAATACAATTTAGGGGACTGTATTCTATATTCTGGGACAGGAAACTTTATTATACGCCAAACAGGATTCAGGAAAGTTGGCTAATTATTCGTTTATTACGAGGAATAAACGTTAACTTAAGATTCCATAATACGAATTAAAAATACAAAAATAAAAACAAACAATCTGATTAAAATAAAATATTACACTAACTTCAAACTTCTAACAGCATGATTCACCTTCATTGTCGTAATAAAATACCTCACAAGTGACTATTGCCTACCTAGCCAGGGTCCATCAACCACCTACCGTATATGGTTACGAGGACACCCACACCCTCTGCCTCCTGTGAGCTCTCTCATGGGGTCGAGTCATTCAACCATCAAGGAATTATAGAGAAAAACTGATCATAAAAAAAAAACGAATAAAGGAAATTGTCTTCTTATCTATTCATCATCATACGGTTCACTTATTGTGATTTATAAAACAAATGACGCTGTGTTAAAAAAATGATGCCCAGTAGCTGGTGGATAAACACAATTGGTGCAACAGGCCGTTTGGCCTACTCAAATGCCAACCACAATATCCAAGTATGCCTCCTTTAAAAAATATCCCTGCACATTATGAACCTTTATTGTCATCAGGAGCAGGATCCAAAGACCTTTCCCTGTCCCGTTACCCACTAGCCTGTGGACCAGTCTTCTCAAAGAGCCAAAATTAATACAGTAATGTATTCTCCCAAGTGGGGTTGACAGAAAGTATCTAGAAATTTATAGTTTTGAAGACGCCAACCGATTGTCATCGTTGTGTTGTTGCCAAAGGCAGGTTGTTCCAAGGGCTCACAGTTCTCACTCCAAAAAAAGTTTGCCCTCACAGTTTTCAGGACTTGTGGCCTCTTCAACTATGACCCCTTGTGGGGCGGGCGTCCGCCAGCTCCAGGTATGGACACTCGACTGAGTAGTGTCCTCCGAGATGTTTATACACCTCAATTAGGTTACCCTTCGCCCGTCTGTAATACCAGGAGCTCTAATCTCTCTGATGGCCCTCCTGTGGACATTTTCAATCAACTTATAGTTTCTAGCATATCTCGGGGATATGTTTATCTATTTCCTTCCTCAGTCTACATATATCTAACTGAAAGCTATTGCTCCGTGTTCGCTCCTGATTTGGTGGTTCACGTAGTATATTATTATCACCTTTAACTCCATTGTCCAAAAGTGGAAGCACCTCACCTTTGAAGATCGTTACGAGGGACGGCTCGTCTAGATATCTGAACGACCTTTTTATAAGACGTAATACCGTATTGTATTGATCTCTCAGGGAACCACATTTAGCTTTAAGGGAGTCAACCGGTTATGTTCTCCTTTTTCGGTTAGGTAATGTACGGTGGACGACGGGTCAAAGGGAGAAAGTAACTCTGGAAGATGCAGACTTAGGGGAGTAAATTACACTCAGTTAAAGATAAGTCAACCGGATAAAGGATGGCAGGCCATGTAAGGGGACTCACCTTGCCACGGTAGTCGGACAGCGAGACATTCCTTGTCTCGAATAGGTCCAACTCTTCGAAGTCGTAAATGTTGCCTCCATCTGACGGGTGGTGGAAACAAGCTCTCGAGGCCACCCGATCCTGGGCCGCCACGCCCACCGCCGCCAAGCTCACCAGCCCCGCCCACAACATTCTGTACAACAAACAATAAATATCATCAACTTGAAAGGGAAGAAGTATTCAGTTATTACCTTATTAGGAGAGATTGTCATGACGCACGTGTGTCTGTGCGTGGATGTCTCGCTTGTACGATACTCACTAAAAACTAATTTAAGTGCGGATAGCGTTTTAGTACAGGTATATGCCAGACTCCAGACCCAAAGTTTTCTCCTGATAGGCTGCTAAAATTCGTCGATTTCAAATGATGAACTCACACTTTAAACCTTTCAACTAATTATAGTGTTTTGTCATATAGAATAATTTATGACTCAAATAGTTAACTGCTATAACCCATGTTTTGAATGTCTCGGAAGTCTTAACCTAAACACTAGCACAAAGTCTTAACCTAAAGTTCTAAACCAACCTTTCTACAGTATGATCACTCCGATATCTTAAGTCCGATATCATTTATCATCGACGCTGATTATGATTGCTACTTAGCACATAATAATGAACTAATGGCAAAAATATGACGACTATAGTCATAACCTCAGTATTCAACTTCTATACTTCATAACTTCTGTCTTCCAAGACAGAAGTTCCCCACACATAAAACACAAAAAGGTGAAGGGAGTAAGAACCCATCAGAACTTCGGTACATTATGTGTAAATAGGCTTACCATAATTTTTTATGTCCAAACCGGGACAAGGATTAATTTAATGAGGCCGTGGTATTATACTAGATATATTTGCCTTTTACTTTGACTTTTTACATGGAAAAAAATAATTTCGGGAACATAATACTGTATTGGAAAATATCAGCTAAACCTAAATTCCTTTGTTTCATACATAATTTTAATATTGTTTTTAATAAGTTGCAAATAATATAATTCACAAAGAAAATACAAATTGTATTTTTTCTGCAATATAGTCTTTAGTTTGACCACCCATACTTATCACTCAGTAGTACAGTACAGTACTTTCTTTTCCATTGTTTCTGCAATATACTGTTTTGTTTGACCAGCTATACTTGTCACTAAGTAGTACTTTCTTTATCATGTTTCTGACAAAACTGTGAGCAAGTTAAAATAATATTCCTTCTACTTTGACTTTTTACATGGAAAAAAATGTTCAGGAACGTAATAATGAAAAATATCACCTAAATTCCTGTTTCAAACATCATAGAATGAATAATTGCAATAAGTTGTAAATCATATACACAAGTATACTATACCACAATAATACACAATTTACTTTTTTTTTCCTTTGTCTTTGACCATCCATACTGCATACTGTACTTCTCACTCGACAGTACTTTCTTTGGCATCTTTCTGTCATTTCTTATTTTGTCATAAAACTGTGAGCAAGCTAAATCAATATTAACTTTGCAGGAAAGCAAGGCTTTAACAGTACTCTCTGCCACGAGGCTACGGTCTTGAGACCAAACATTGTTCATAATCGAGAAGACCCTTTCTACTGGGGCTGATGATCCAGACAAACAAAAGACAAATTCAATGACATGCATGCGATTAGGAACAGATATGTTCTTTTCATTGAAGTGTTTAAACATCTAAACCCATTTTGCTTCACGGTTAGTCCCTGCATTTTCCCATTCTTTCTTCCTGCCACAGTCATTTGGGAACTTCTTTACAAATATGACTTCACCAAAAAGACTGCCATTGTCTATTATAGCCTTTCCATGTTTATTATTAATGCAGTCTGCTGTGTTTTCAATTTCTGGCCAAGTTACTTCTCTAGTAACCCAGGTGTGAGATACCATTCCAGGGTTTAATTAACGTGATAAGTTGTAACAGAAACTGGACGCGTGGGAAGGAATAGAACAAAGGCGAGGGGAGGGGGTGGGAGTAGGATAGGGAGGGCCCTGGGCCCTCTATCTATCTACTTACTTTCTCTCTCTCTCCCGGGACAATCTTACCAACCGATGTAAACGAAGACTGATGGTTAGCGCCCCTGACCTGGTGATGAATCATCTCTCATTAATGTAATAGTCAGTGAGAGCTGCTATTACATGTTGTATAATATACCAACATTACATCGTCAAGGACATCAGGGTAAACAAAGACATAGATTGTTAAAAAAGTGATGCTGGAGACTGACCTTTCAAACCTCATTTCAACCAACTTGAGATTGTTCCTTTATATTCAATATTGATCTTCTTGCGTGTGCTGAATCGAGGAAATAAATTGTATCCGTTAATATATCGTTCAGTTGCCTGACCTTTTTACCCAGCTGGTGAAGCCAAATCTGGAGAACCTAACAGCTCAATACTGTTAACACCACGTACGTGCGTACGTACAGTTTCTGCTGTGATATAGACGTTCATGCCTGCCATCCTCAGAAAAGAGAAAGCACGACTGGTTTTGACACACCTATACTAGACATACAAAAAAGGGTGACACAAACATTACCACACTAGGTTAAGTTTCTCAACAAGCTTTGTGGTATTACAAATTGCTTTAGTGAGAGTCAGACCAAAACATTATAGGATCAATCAGACCACAGTGAGTTCCCTGAAACTGCTCTTCGATAACACCGATCTGGAGCTGTGACATCTCTGTCATCTCGAGAGCTCTTTCTATCCCGCTAGTCACTAAGACACTTGTGTTATGACAACTACCGGTGATGTTTTTATATTTAAAATTATCGGATGAAGGTTATGGTCAGGAAATGCAAATGTTTTCACTTCGATGGGTTTTCATTGAATAAGTTATTTAATCACGTACGTACTTAAGGAGAGGAGACAATCAGTTGTCTTTGGTGAAGATAAAATCCACATATACTTGATTACACTGCCGGATTGTATTATCATGTGACATGTCCCATTCTCAACGCTACAATCTTTTAGGCGCATCCGGTTAAGCAGATGCAACACCGCGGCATTACCGATGCTCACCTCTCCCCCCTCTCCTGATGTCTCATTGAACCGAATCCGGAGTGTGGACTTAATACTCATATACCGTCCGTCACCTAGGAAAACTCCCTCACTCTGTTTGATGAGTATAGTCAAACCCCTTCATCCTATACTGAACTATCTCTCTAAAAAAAAGTTGGGTAAGTGAAGTCGCTCATTAATGTACTTCCTGCTTGTGCTAATCCTTCACTGTATTGTCCTGTGTTCCAAGTGCGCGTCTTACTCCGCTTAGCACTGTCTCTCCTCTTTTAATATACGACATCTTATTGAAGAATTCCACCCATCTCGTCAAGTCACTTTCAGATGGTAGTGTATCATTCCCCCCTAAACTATCTGTAAACTCAAGTGTCTCTCTCTTCGCCAAACTTTGAACATAAGAATAAAGGAAACTACAATAGTATTATTGGCCCACACAAGGCAGTCTTTACACTGATATTAAATTTGTCCAACTTATATTAAAATGTTCCCACTGACTAAGTTAATGATGTCTAGTATTTGGTACAGTAATTTGTTCTATTTCGAACCAATGTTTATCTATTTCCTTACGCAGTCTACACATGTCTAACTGAAAGCTACTGATCCGTGTTCGCTCCCGATTTGGTGGTTCACGTAGTATATTATCATCTTTAACCCCATCGTCCATCTAGACAATTTGATCATATGCCCCCTCGCTCTACGTAAGAGAACCCCAAATTCAGGTAATATAATAGCACGTAGTCTTACTTATACAACACACGCACACTCAACTAGTACAGTAATATTTAAAGATCAAATTCTAACCGATATGAAACGAGTTCTTTATACTTGCACCAAATTAAGTGGCACAAGGAACAGCACTGACCAACCCAGGAGCCGGTGCATGCCTAGTACTTGCCAACAGTGCGTAAAAGAGACGTGACCGATCACCCAAGCGGCTAACGAGCCGATCAGTGGTGAAGAGGATAAAAGTAAAAGTAAAGAGACGTGACCGATCACCCAAGCGGCTAACGAGCCGATCAGTGGTGAAGAGGATAAAAGTAAAAGTAACACAAACACCGTTATGTGAAAGCGCCTAAAATACACTAATTCTAGAATATTCACATGAAAACAATATATGAATACAGGATAACGAGAAATGTGGAGTTAGGCGGGTAGGAGCAACAGCTGGGAAACGGAGGACAGGAGGTATGTCTTACCTGTTGGTGGGTAGCGTGAAAACTGAGGCGCCGGGGCCTTGGCCCTTGTGGTGAGCGGCTGAGCGCCTGAGCGGAGATCCTCCACCGGGCGGCATTACGTCACCTTGTTTTTTCTCCAGGGTGAACAACGAGAAAGATCACGTCATCATGTTTTCTTTCTTTAGACTGACAAGGATCAAGGTCTATAAACCCTTTGACCATGACCTTGACAGGGATGACCTCAGTTATAACCAACTGTAAAGCTTTAAATTCAATGCTCAAAACCAATCTTATGTAAATTTACGGTAATCCTACTAAATGATTTGAAATTTTAAGCGTTTGATCAAGATATCGATTATAACCAGTAGGCCTACATTGTTACTGTAGTTGGTGTTACGAAACTTGCAGATACTTAACAATAACACTGACAAGTATCAGTAGCTTCATTAATATTGGAAAGGAAAGGGGGGTGGGTTAACAGTGTTGGTGCATTCGTGTTTAGCAGTTCTATCCCTTAAGAGTCGCTGATATCAAACTCGGCACAATTAATTACATGGAATAGTAGGCGACTTACAGAAAAACATCAACTTAAGATTTTTATTGATTATCTTTCCCAGGCAGTGGGACGTCTTGGGCCAGCCCCAGGACGTCAGGGCGGGAAATCCAGCCCAGCGAGGCCATTATTACCATCTACAGTTATATAACTGTTTCATTTTACTTTTGATAGGTGTGGTGCCTTGAAAATATAATCAAACTGAAATATATTATTTCGATGCAAACACATTTTTTAATATTTTACTTCAGTGAAATGGCAGAATATACAGTAGTACAGTCCAATGAAAAGCTGAACCAGAACTCGTGTGGAGAGAACGACGCCTGAGGTGTGAACGGTGGCCTTCACTAGGAGACATGACAATTGACAAAACTACGCAGTAATTGGCAAAATATGATATTTCATGAGAATTTATTTTATTTGTATACTACTGCAGTGTCGTGACTTTTTTCACACTTATATAATTCCATCTCAAACAGGAAGACAAAAGTGCGAACCTCTACGGTAGGAGTCAAGCGGTGAGTTAAAGAAAATAAAAAATGTTACATCAGCATTTTAAATATTTCCCTAAATCTTAATTAAATTTGAATAACCAGAAACATTTCCTAAGAATGTAAGATAAGACAAGATATCAAATGATGTTCTTTTCATTTTTCAAGTAAATGAACATTGGATATAACGAATACATAATAACCTGTACTAAGATATTGATAACTTTTTCGTTAGTGTTTACATGTGAGTCACTTAACATGAACGTACCTCAACACTCATTGTGTAAAGCTCCAAGCAGTGACCATTACTAAGTGAATAATTAATAAAAAAAACCGGATTTACTGTTGACACCTTATAAGTAAGATTATAGCGATCTTGGATTTGGTATATTTCAGTTCACATTACTCCACATTGTAAGACTCATCTAAAGTATGCCAATCAGATCCGGTGTCCTCCCGTCTCAGAAAACACATATATTATTAAAATAATGACCAACATGAATTTGCATAACAGTCCACGTAGTTTGGTTTATCTCCATCACATCAACAAAGAGAGGTAACTTTTTACTTTAGGACAAGAGTCCCAAGGGGTTGACCAATATGGTTTTTCAGTGTATTTTGGTGTTTTAGACGAATTTGACCTTCAGTTTTGGCGGAAATTGCTTGTTTTAACCCTCCTCAACAATAATGGAGGAGAGCCTAAAAATCGGAGTTTTTGAGTGGGGGAGAAAACGAGTCATCTGACCTAACAAAACCTAACCTAACTCCTAGCCAAGGGCTCCCCCGGACCCCAGGTAGGCCTAGCTTAAGCTAACCTAAATGTTTCAGTAGTTGAAATCTTTGGGGCACGCCATGTACGAAAGTACAATACCTTAAGTTAGAAGTGGAAGGACCAGGGATACGTAAGAATTGGATAGAATGATCGTCTTTCTCGTAAAACTCGGCAAGAAACTTAAAATAATCCTAGGAATACAAAAGACAACCAACCTCCACCACGGTCATTGTAAAACTGGTCAATGAAATTATCCAGGCTGCTTCCTTTGAAAAAAAATGTGATTGGTAAAAAAAAAAATCGCGTGAAGATATCTATACCTCATTGGTCACGACTGGATGACGTCAGTCAACATTTCGCATGCGTGATGCGCATATAACATTTACTCATACTAAAAACTACTTAAAATCAATTAAATTCAATTGTGTCACTATTATCCATTTCCGCCATGTATATATGGGATTGAAAATGCTCAGAATAGCGAGATATAAATGTTTCAGTAGTTTATAACTTTTGGGGGAGTTATGTCCGAAAGTAAAATAATAGGCTACCCAAAGGGAAATTCTAGCGATTTGCTCTGCTTCACCTTTTCTCTCTAAGTCTACATAATACATAATGGCTTAAAGATAGCCTGTCCAGCAAATATTACATGTTGTTTTAGGTATTTCCTGTTGATCACAGTCCGTTCCCATAACATTATCATTCCGCCCTCTTTAAATTGAATTTTAACCTAACAAGGCCTACATATCTACACGTTTTCCTCTTGAAATCAAGTGGTA
The DNA here is from genome assembly GCF_018991925.1 of Homarus americanus. NCBI lineage: Eukaryota > Metazoa > Arthropoda > Malacostraca > Decapoda > Nephropidae > Homarus > Homarus americanus. The sequence continues at coordinate 13,077,168 of NW_024735442.1, forward strand.
CGATAAAGACAAATGAAATAACAGGAAGTGGTGACACTCCATGTTTGATCAGATGACTTGACAGAGCGATAGTAACCTATTTAATCCCGTTAAAGCGAGACACCAGTGAATATGATGGGTATTTTTGCATTTGTGCACTCAACTTTCCTACCCCAAATCTATTATCATATTCGAAAAAGAGGTCTTAATATAAGGTCATTTTCTTCTGTTACATTACCTTCGCAAACATATAATAACGGAGATATCGCTTCCAAAATCTTTCTCTATTTTCTTCCATTAATCTTCCGCCATTATCGCCTACCTCACCTCCCATACTGCGTGTCTCCATGCGTTCTCGTACATGTCACACAGCCAATCAAAAGCATATTTTTTTTTGCCACCAATTAAAATGATTTGTGGTTTAATTTGTGGTATTTTTTGGCCATATCAAATTCGATTTTTATTTTGGGTCAATTCGAAATTCAAATTAATTTCCAACCATGGAAGTCTGCAACGGGTGTCACTTCAATTACAGTTCATTGCTCGTTTTAGGGGAAAAAAAACGAACAAGCTACATCATTTTTTCTATCTCACGGTGTTCTCCCGACCACAGTAAAGTGTGCTAAGTGTAAGAACAAATGTAAATATCGTCAAGACCAACATATGTAGCATTATGGTAACTTGTCCCTTATCCCCACGACAAAGAAGAGACGTTGGTGTTCGTCAGTGGTGGGCACGGTTCCGCTAACCGCTAATTAGAGAAGCTAACTTTTTCGTTAGCGGATTAGCATTTTCGCTAACTTTGGAAACCATTAGCGGACCAATTAGCTTCCGATAAATTTAGTTCCTCTAACTTTAAGTCCTCTAACAAAATTTATACATACTGTATTTGTTTCTGTCTGTTGTAAGTGTGTGATGCTGCGACGCATGTCTCCAACAGCCAGTCAGACACGCTTGGATCACTGCGTGTTAGTACTGTAAAGTTTAGAGTTTTCTGTTTATTTACATGACTAAGACCAACAATAAGTTATATAAAAATGTACTGGTATAATAACTAAGACCAACAATAAGTTATATAAAAATGCACTGGTATAATGTGTATGTGGTTGGTATTGTATATTTACATGAATAAGGCCGATAGGTTGTATGAGAATGCAAATCAATTATTTGTGAAATTGTGTACAGTGTACACCTTGAATAAGTTGATCATCATCTGATCTTGGCATGATGCTATTTGCTACCTATGCTATACAGTACTATAGTTTTTGGATTCGTTTAATACTTTGTAGTGGACGTCTCCCCTACAAACTGCGTAGCTGCCACCACCTGCTACCGCCTCCCTAGCAACCAACCAGATGTTACCGTTGCTTAGCAACGAAACTAGTCACCGGCAACTTTCTGGGGTTTCCCAACATGATTCATAGATGACTGGCGGCTGCTGCTGGGTATATAAGCTCTGTCTCTCCATTGAGATTCATTCTGACCATTCTTCTACAACAAGCAACACCTCCTCCTCCGCCGCTGCCTGGCAGCCCTCGCATCTCCTCGCCTGCCTGGCGGTCCTCGCTCCCGCCAGCGAGCATGGCGACCCACCAGCTGTCCTTCTCTGAGCTTCCTCACCAACCAACTCTCATTCTGCCCATCTTCTTGAACAAGCAACACCTCCTCCTCCGCCGCTGCCTGGCTCCATTCGCTTCTCCTCGCCTGCCTGGCGGTCCTCGCTCCCGCCAGCGAGCATGGCGACCCACCAGCTGTCCTTCCCTGAGCTTCCTCACCAACCAACTCTCATTCTGCCCATCTTCCTGAACAAGCAACACCTCCTCCAGCAAGCTCCACGCTGTTAACATTTATTCAACCAGGAGGCCAGCAACAGGCAACATCTTCTCTAACGAAGCTCCTGCACATCTACCTCCTTCAACACGCTACTCACCGAACGTCTTCTACTGAGCAGCTCCCCACCACACGGCATCTCCGGCACCAGACTGTCTATAATATAACTTATATTATACAAGAAAACCACATTAGAGTTTCCTTCCATCCTGAGTGCTAGACAACATTAATATATCGATACCCCTACAAATGGTGACTCCCGGAGATTAGCACTCACACAGGATGGAGGAGACACTGATCATGCTCCCAGTCTTCAAGCAGACACCGGCTCCTCTTCCTGCCCCACGCACCACATTCTGACGACCCCAGCACACCCGTCCTGCCTCAGACGCCGACCCCGGCCCAGCAATAACCCCTGACGCGGCCTCTGTTCCTGACCCAGACCCACACACACCCTCTTTTCTCCCTCAGGTACTCCCTGCTAATGTCCTGCACCCTGCTGCTGTCGTGGACCCAGCTGCTGTCACGAGCCCTAAGCTGCTGCTGCTGACGCACTTCTGCTGCTGCAGCAGACCCAGGCCCAGCCCACTGCACCCAGGCCCACACACACCCCAGCAGGCGCATCTGACGACCCTGTACCTGTCGTGAGGGAAGCACACCATCATCGCCTCCACACACCCTTTTTCTCCCTTCTCCCACAGATAGTGTGTATCTAGACAGTTGTATTTCAGCGATCGGCTCATCACGCCATCGCCGTTGTCTCACATGAGGCATGCACCGCCCGGTCTGCCTCACATGTGCTAAGCAACTCTACAAACAACAAGTCTCCTACACCGCCTGGAGGGAAGGGGGAGTATTGTAGTGGACGTCTCCCCTACAAACTGCGTAGCTGCCACCACCTGCTACCGCCTCCCTAGCAACCAACCAGATGTTACCGTTGCTTAGCAACGAAACTAGTCACCGGCAACTTTCTGGGTTTTCCCAACATGATTCATAGAGGACTGGCGGCTGTTCCTGGGTATATAAGCTCTGTCTCTCCATTGAGATTCATTCTGACCATTCTTCTACAACAAGCAACACCTCCTCCTCCGCCGCTGCCTGGCAGCCCTCGCATCTCCTTGCCTGCCTGGCGGTCCTCGCTCCCGCCAGCGAGCATGGCGACCCACCAGCTGTCCTTCTCTGAGCTTCCTCACCAACCAACTCTCATTCTGCCCATCTTCTTGAACAAGCAACACCTCCTCCTCCGCCGCTGCCTGGCAGCCCTCGCATCTCCTCGCCTGCCTGGCGGTCCTCGCTCCCGCCAGCGAGCATGGCGACCCACCAGCTGTCCTTCCCTGAGCTTCCTCAACCAACCAACTCTCATTCTGCCCATCTTCCTGAACAAGCAACACCTCCTCCAGCAAGCTCCACGCTGTTAACATTTATTCAACCAGGAGGCCAGCAACAGGCAACATCTTCTCTAACGAAGCTCCTGCACATCTACCTCCTTCAACACGCTACTCACCGAACGTCTTCTACTGAGCAGCTCCCCACCACACTGCATCTCCGGCACCAGACTGTCTATAATATAACTTATATTATACAAGAAAACCACATTAGAGTTTCCTTCCATCCTGAGTGCTAGACAACATTAATATCTCGATACCCCTACAACTTTCTGTCTTTTCGTACAGTAAATAAAGATTATAAAGTGTATGTTGAAACTTGAATCTAAATTAATGTTTAATTTCATTTGATTATTTGTGTACACCTTGATCATTATCTGATCTTGGCGTGCTATACCTTTTTGGAAAGCTCTATGTCTAAGCTACAAGACAACATATGAAAATTTCAGCTCTCTAGGTCTGTTTTTAAGGGTTTTAGAGCCCTCCCCGAAAAAAACCGAAGCTTAATCCATATAATAAAAGTAAGCGGTTAGCGTTAGCTTCCGCTAAATTTTTTAGCTGTTTAGCGGTTTAGCGTTAGCGAAGTTAACTTTTTAGTTAGCGGATTAGCGGCTAGCGAAGCTAACTTTTCGTTTAGCTGTGCCCACCACTGGTGTTCGTACATCATCAGTGATCACAAAGGAACTAAGGTAAGACATAAGTGATTCCATCATATGGTGAGAGTTAGTTAGGTTAGGTTAGGTTATGTTAGGTCAGGTCTGGTTTATGTTTTTCTAGTGTTTTTTTGTGTATTTTGTATTCGCTTAGCCATAATTTTTGTCGGAAAACGCCCCACCCAAGACTCCCGATAACTAAAAAAACGGGCAATTTCAAACGGAAGTGAAGGTCAGAACCAAGCGAAACACACAAAAATACACTAGTAAACTTTCTAACAGAATTGTGTGCACTAATGCAAATTTACCATATAATGCTTGTGATATTTTCAGGATAAAATGGCCTTAATGACAAGGTTATAATCTCTGCTTGATAAAAAGATGAAAAAAGGAGCTTGAAAAGTCGCCACACCTCTAAACATAAGCATCAGATAGATGTATACTAGCTAAAAAAAGGCAACACAAGTGTACCTCGACTAGACCTGACTCACAATGATGCTGTACGCAGATATCAACAGTGGGCCAAGGTTGGTGGGCCAGGAGTGATTCATAATAATGCACCTAAAGCTACGATCACACTAGAGTTTTACATCCACTAAATCCACGATAGTATTTCATCCACAGGCCATAAGTCAGCGGTACGATCCTCACACCGGGGAAAGGAACCGTTGTCCAGGCACCCAGCTCGCACGGCTAGTTTGAGCTCAGTTGGAGAGCAGAATGGATTTATATGTTTCTATGGCACCATTAACCACTTTAGTGAGATGTCTGGTCCTGTTGAAAAAGCCCAAGACGAAAAAGAAATGATTGTGGGTACGCGATTGGTTGGCAAGAATAGAAGATAAAAGTGTTTACCATAATTTAGCACAGGAAATGCGACTGGAAGACACCCAGTCATTCTACAATTTCCGGTAATATTGCATTAAACAGCAACCACAGAATTCCAGAAATTCACTACACTCAATCGATAGATTTTTGTTTTCTATGATAATTTTCTTATATTACACTTCCTTTGCAAAATTGATAATAAGGAAGTTATTGAATTTTAAAAAGAATAAAATCAGAGCACCTGTTGCCACTACGCTGTTGCTCAAATTGTGTGTTCATAAGTTCGCATGCATGGGAGGGAGGGTATTGAGTTGCGCACTCGCGGAAGGGGGGGTGGCGGCATCCAACCAAATCCAATGAAAAATCGCAACATTTGATTTAACCAATTAGAGTTCGATATTCTGCGTGAGTGGTAGGATGCGGGACATTTTTAATCAGTTGCAACATTGAGCCATTATGTGCTGGGTGCGATTTCGATTACTGTATTTGGAAGTTTATTGTATTATTTCATTCTAAAAATAAGGAACTTTTGAAAACAGAGGAACCCACGACTTGCTCTGGTCTCTGCCTCAGACACCGACCCTGACGCAGAGTAAAGTAAGAAATACTGCAACGGCTATTTATATTCGCGTGGAGGCTGACTTCACTACGCTTGGTTATTACAGAGCGTTTGGGGGCCCAGGAGTCCTGGGTCAGAGCCCCCAGCTAGGGGGTTAGGTAATGTTTAGTTTGGTTATATTGTATAAGTTAACAAACATAGAGTACACCGGGAATTCAGAACATGCAATTGATAGAACTATTATGAGGGGGGAGGGAGCTAAATCCAAAACTGCAGATGGTGATGCCACTCATATCTAAGAAGGATACTCACTTGAGGAAGTCAGTTTCTCTGGGTGAACGATTGTCTGACACTCTTCGCTACCTTGGCACAGGTTAGTACTACAAGTACATGGGTTTACCTAGTATATTGGCATAGGGGAGCTTTCTGATATTGGATAACTCTGATTGACATTTTTTCTTTGGCGAATATGGAAGACTTCACAGCCGCTCCCCCCCCCTCTTCTTAGTAACAGTAAGTTTGCCCACAGCAGGTGTTAAGTTATGCCAGGTTAAGGTTATGTTAAATTTTGCAGAAACCGTTCACACCAGGGGAGTCGAGTTGATTCGAGTCACGCCAAGTCGATTTGAATCGATTCATGAATACGGCCAGACCCATTTTTTCATCAGTCATCATGAGTCTGTTGTGGTGTATCTCTCAATTACCTATAAGATTATTTTTTTCAAGATATTGTCTCATAATAATTTGTCAATATTATTCTTCAAATATTTCTTTACCTGTCAATAATATGTTTCAAATCAAATACAACCCTTACCTTAAAAATATGGCTATTCTTTCTTCAATTCCAATGGCACATCTGTAGTTTGTTTCCATTTTCTTTACAGATATTCCTGTCATATAAACCAGCCTCCTTAAGTTTTCCATTGTTATTCTGAAGAAATGGTAGAATTTGTCTGGGTGATTTAGCAAGTCTGGAAACAAATGACTAAAAGCACCCAAATCTGGTCATTTGGTGTCGAGTTCCTGCAGCCATACTCGGTTCCTCTTCCTCCTTCGCCGCCAAATCCACAACAGTATGTAAGGCTGCGAGAGAATGTGTGTCCATACCGCTTGACATCTGGCAGGATATTGACAAATGTGACTCTTGATTCTTTCTATGTGAAATAAAACAAGTCAAATGACTCTGATGACTCGAATCGACTCGTTTGGTGTAAACGCAGCTTTATGGTCCGCGGACATAAGGCGTTTTTTATGCACAGAATAGCTTGTGGGTTTACAGGAGATGTTTCTCCTCCATCCTGTGTGAGTGTGAATCTCCGGGGGTCACCAATTGTGGGGTTATGAGATATTTCTCCTCCATCCTGTGTGAGTGCGAATCTCCGGGGGTCACCTTTTATGGGGTTATGTGATGTTTGGTTCACACTCAGGATGGGATGGAGAAAGGAAACTCACAATGTGCTCTCTGTATACATGTTGTATTGGATGTACAATGCAGCTTGGTGCTGGAAAGGCAGCATGGTCACAACAGAATAGCTTGTGGTCGTTTACATGCTTTGGCTCACTCCGGAGGTCCTTAATAGTTGTGTCATGTAAGTTGACCTGAATCTCGCGGGGTCGGTCAGCCAGCATTTGTGGAGGAATCCACTACAAGCTAACGCATTAGATACGCTGCTTCTGATTTGTGCGCAGGGCCCAAGCAGGGTCCAAGCAGCACAAATAGCTAACAACCAATCAGCGATTTCTCCCGGTGACGTGGATATGGCGAGGCATTTAAGGCAATAAAAAACCGGTAGTATATTGGATCTAAAACAAAGCGTTTTATGGGGTTATGTGATGTTTGGCACTTCATAAAGGAAACTCACAATGTGCTCTCTGTATACATGTTGTATTGGATGTACAATGCAGCTTGGTGCTGGAAAGGCAGGGTACAGTCAACCCTCACTTTACGCGGTTAATTCAACCCACAGGGTACCGCAGAAAGTGAGAAACGCGTAAAGTGAACAACAGAACATAAGGGATTAATTCCAATAGAGACTGGCCCGACCCCCAAACTCCACTTTTTCAGACACAATACCTACGTTGTAGTGAAAATTACATCTTAATTTTATGATGGTATGCACACACAATTAATAGTTAAGAGAAATATCAATAACATTAGGTTTTTTAACACTTACATTAGTAGAAAAGATGGCTGGGCACACGGGGATGGGCGGTTGGTTCCGAGGCAGAGGGCAGATTATTGGCCCTCACCTGTATCACTTGTATCAATTGTATCACTATCCACCACAAAGGCTTGCAGGGCCTCTTTGTCAAACCCCTCAAAGTCCATATAAGTCCATATCCTCACTATAATTATCACTATCACTGACTTGGGCCGGCTGTGGTGGGTGGCGGGTGAAGAACTCGGTAATGTTTCGATGACTGGGCGACCTTGTGCGCACCATGCTCGCGCCGCTTACACAGCATGGCGGATGGCGGGAGAGGGAGGGAGAGATGGTGGGAGGTTTGGATCCAAAAATGGCGCGGCTTGCCAGCCGCTCTCCGCGTAAAGGGGTACACGCACCGCGGAATGTGAGCATTCCTGTTTCGGCAGGGTACCGCGTAAACGTGGAAACGCGGAATGTGGGACAAAGTAAAGTGAGGGTTGACTGTATATATATATACTGTGTATATATATATACTGTGTATATATATATATATATATAGTGATCCTTAGGTTAACGAGCGCTTTGGTTAATGAGATTTCGGTTAACGAGTTACCTTCCATAAGATTCTTAACTTCGGTTAACGAGCAATCCCTCGATTATTGAGTTTTTTACGAGCCGACCTCAACATGTTTTCACTTGCATTTGGCGGTCCACCAGCTGTAGTATTAGTCCGCCAATACAGTAATCGGTTTTAAGGCTTAAATTCCTTACTATTTTAGTCAATATCAAGAAGTTTATACTATTCAATAATTTTAAAAGTTTAATATTAAATTTTTTGTCATTTTAACAATTATTGAACTTAATTGAAGATAAGGAAACTAGTTTCATGCGTGCCATCCAGCCTGGCAACACACCAAACAGGCGCCAGTCTCTCTGTCCTTTCAGTGTAGGTAACATCTTGCTTGAGACTTTCTTCAACTAAATGCTTTTTTGTCTGTGTTTGCAAGCAAATTATTGGTCATTTTGAAATTTATTTTACATATTGACAATATATAATGCAGTGCAGTGTTGATTTAAAGAAAGTAATCTTGAATTACACCAAGAGAACTAAAATTTTATGGGTGAAATGGCACCATGGGGTGACTTCTCTTCCACCCCAATGCCTTCTCTTCTCCCTTCTCCTCCACCCCCATTCTAATTCCCGTCATCATCATCATCTAGGAGCCTTCTACATACACACCTCAAAGTATGTGTACTTTTCTACCTTTTTTCATTGAATTTAGGCAATTTTCGGTGAGCTGGAACCAATTACCCAAAAACCCATTGAAACAATGGTTTCGGTTAACGAGCAACCTGCTGGAACGGATTGTGCTCGTTAACCGAGGGACCACTGTGTGTGTGTGTGTGTGTGTGTGTGTGTGTGTGTGTGTGTGTGTGTGTGTGTGTGTGTGTGTGTGTGTGTGTATATACAGTATACATATTTATTACACAGTCATCAGAGAATCGTGTGTGTGTGTGTATGAGAAAACAAAGGGTATAGCATTGAAAATCTGACTTGTTGAAAAAAAATTTACTAACTTTATATCACATCATTAAAAAAAAAGTTATGGAGCCCAGTATTCTATGATGACACAATCAGGAAGCCCAGTGTTCTGTGATGACACAACCAGGGAGCCCAGTGTTCTGTGATGACACAACCAGGGAGCCCAGTGTTCTGTGATGACACAACCAGGGAGCCCAGGGTTCTGTGATAACCTAACTAGGGAGTTCAGGGTTCTGTGATAACAAACTAGGGAGCCTAGCATTCTATGATGACACAATCAGGAAGCCCAGTGTTCTGTGATGACACAACCAGGGAACCCAGTGTTCTGTGATAACACAACTAGGGTGCCCAGGGTTCTGCAATGACACAACCAGGGAGCCCAGTGTTACTTGGTGACAAAGATATAGCACCTTCATCCACGCTGCCAAATTAAGGCAACTGCTGATACTGCAATTCTGCACATTGACACCACAGCCTTTCTAGGACACTCTAGTCAGGAAGACCAACTTATAAACTACATCACCTGTAAACAAATCTTATTCATTGTAAAATCTGCAAGTGCACAATTTGGTATGGGACACTTGCAGTCTCTTCATACTCCATACCCTCAACTGTGTGAGGCATAGCCTGCACCGCTTGCACAGTTTGGCCTGCAGACAAGCCATCCACCTGCACGTATTGTACAGGCTGCATTTCAGTTACCTGGCCATCCACCACAGCATCTACTAATTGACCTTCCACTAGGCGCCCTTCCACCACAGGCACCAAAGTGGCCTCCCCTGGGGCCTGTGGCACAGCTCCTGCCACACTCATGACTGTGACAGCTGGTGGACGAGGCCGAATGGTGGCAGCAGGTACCGGAGTGTTTACTGTTGCCAGGTAGGGGCCAGATGGTGCAGCCATAGCTGGGGTGCTAGTTACATAAGAAGGGATGGGTGCAGTGGATACTGGTGCCTCTGGTGTCACAGTGGTGTTGGTTACAATCTCAGCTGTTCCCACACCTGTGCTCTCACGGTGTTGATGACGAATGTGGCTCATCAGAGTGTTAGGCCGAGGGAATCTGGCACCACAATGTGGGCACTTGTGTGGTTTTTCACCCGTGTGTGAACGTTTATGGTAGGTCAGATCTCCTTGTTTCAGAAAGGTTTTCAGGCATTGGTCACATTTATAAGGGCGCTCATTGCGGTGAGACCGAAGATGAAGCTTCAGCTCACTGGGATATGGGTATGCTTTACCACAAAGGTGGCAGAGATTTGTATAAGAGCAACGGTCAGTGTGGTGACGCTTAATGTGGTAAGATAGTCTACCAGAAGAAAAAAACACTTGTGGGCAGAGTTTACATTGTAAACGAACCACGTGTGTGTGGATCTCATTGATATGCACATTGAGAGAATCCACAGTCTTAAGTCGTGCATTACAGAATTCACAGGCAAAGCCTTGCTGTCTCCGGTGGTATCGCAGGTGGTCAGTGAGAGCTTTGCGGGATGCTAGTGTCCTGGCACACACAGGGCAGGTGTGGGATCTGGCGCTTTCATTAGGATGTGCTCGTCGCATATGCCTTTCTAAACTTACTCTGGACTTGCATTTTATATCACATATGTAACATTCATTCTTTTGGCCTGTGGCTGATGTGACAACGTCACTTTTCCGTCTATGAGTGCAAGTGTGATGATCACGAGCATGAGAAGAGGGAAAGGCAAGGGTACAGGCTAGACAAACCCAGGGGTAATGTTCTGGGTGCTGCAGATAGCGGTGGCGGGCCAGCCTTGATGCTGTGGCCACAACTTTATTGCACACATCACACTTCACTGGCTGACTGCTGCTCTCCTCTCCCTCCATTTTCTCCTCTTTCAAAGATTCTTCACTTTTAAGGAAGGCCTGAAGGAGGTGGGGATGCTTGTGTTTAACATGAATTTTCATGGCATACAATGTTTTCAGACGAATGGCACACACTGGACACTCATTCTCTCCGTACAGATGGATCTTGGCATGGTCCTGAAGGTCTCCATTTACAGACTCACCACACTTTGTACACACAGTATTTCCTAAAGTTGATACTGACATGGATTTAGTAATGTCTGCAATTCTTTGTTTTGGAGTATCCACAGAGTGAACAAGACGTTGGTGGCGTGCAAGATTGGGTGAGCACGTGTAGGAGCACTCACACTGGGGACACTTGAAAGCTCCTGCCACATGCGTTAAGACATGTTCTACGTGTTCCATTTTAGAATTAGACTTTACCCCACACCCACACAGCAAATCATCTAGTTTGAGTTCAGTGTTGAGTTTGTCTGGGTGTGGGATGTTGATGGATGTGTCAGAGTAGGATTGCTGCTGCTGGATGTGAGGAGAGGCATTGTCCTCTGCCCCAGCGACACCACCCTCACCTTCCTTATCAACTTTCACTGTAACCTGCACCTCCTCGGCCATTATCATCTTTTCTGGCGGCTCAGCCAGGTTCTGTGGAGAAAGACTTGTATATAATACTGACTGCAATCCTTAGTACAAACCTGGAAAATATGTTGATACAATGGATTTAACTTATCACATACATCAAAAATTTACTCAGACAGAAGTACAATTCTCGAATTTTCACGTCAAACTTAAGGAAGAGGAGGATGGAGGAGAAAGAGAAAACAGAAGAGGAGAAACAACAGGTTGGACCTCGCTAATCCCAGATGCTTGGGACCAGACCGGTTCAGGATTAGTGAAAATTCTGAACCATTGAAGCCGAGGTTAAAAAATGGCCAAAACAATGGATAAAATGTACAGTATTATTACTGGTACTAATACAACTAACATCAGCATAAATCTAAACCAGGCGTACTGGACCTCTTTATGACAAAGTGTTAGTGCTATGGCACACATTTACTGTACACTGGACCCTCGCCTTGCGTGCAGTCACTATATGCGAATTCGCATATATGTGCAGAACTAAACAAAAAATTTAGTTTAAATACTCTGTAATATTCAATGCCATAATATCCTGACCAATGGGGTTAGTTATGCTACAGACTTTTCCCTATGAAAAAGCCATAGTTTTGAGCAACATATTACTGCACTCACTTTGTACTCAAATGTACTACCCGGTAAGCTAAAGGACTAAAATATTTGTCTCTTGTGCAAATAATAAGATGTTTATACAGGTTGTACCTCTCCAGTCCGGCAACCTCGGGACCTGACCGGTGCCGGACCATGGAAATTCACCCTTTTCCTGGATAGATAGTGACTTGTGCTTAAGCTTGGAAGCACTAGCACCACTTTCTCTCCTTCATGGTCTCTTTGAAGACATATTGAAGGGTTAAATGTCGTACAGTAGCTTCTCAAATTTTGCGAGATTTTAATTCGACGTTTTCTATTTGAACACACAAAAAAAAAACACATTTAAAAATTTGGACGGCGGAAATTCGAATTTCGACGGGTTTGAACGGCCCACCAACATTCAGACAACGTGCACAATCATGTAAACAGCGTCATTTCTCTTATGTACAAAAGATTCATTATTGTTTATTACTGAAAGTCTTTTTGATTGAATTAATGTTTGTGTGTGCAAAATGAGCAATACAATTCATTAATAATACGTAGAATATTAAAACACGAGGAAATGAGACAGCATTGTTTTCGTTGATTACAAAACCAGTGACTGACTGGTTCTACATATAAAACTGAAGAAAATAAGGCCTTGGTTGTAGCTGTAGTAAAATTAATATGGTTGTTTTAAGTACAGTAATGTTATTTAATGTTAATAAATGGAACAATAGAAGTAGCTAACGATAATGGTAAAGAAAAAAGAGAGATCGCGTATGTAAGTGCGCACACGTGAAAGCATATCGTCATTACTTTACATAAGAATATGAAAGCAACACTTCTTTACTGTTCATATATATTTTAATTAATGTTTCTGAATTTGTTTTTTATTGAATTAATGTTTGTGTGTGCAAAATTAACAATACAATTTATTAATAATACGTGGAATATTAAAACACACGAGGAGACGAGACGGCTGCCGGCATTGTTTTTGTTAAAGCTTACAAAACCAGTGACTGATTGGTTCTACATATAAAACTGAAGAAAATAAGACCCTGATTGTAGCTGTAGTAAAATTAATGTAAAAAAATTAATATGGTTGTTTGAAGTACCTGTAATGTTATTTAATGTTAATAAATGGAACAATATAAGTACAGTGAGTTCTGCTATAACGCGTGTTTTGATAACGCGAATTTGCTCTCACGCGATTTATGAATTAGGAACGATATTTGTATAACGCGAACGCTTGTTTGCTACAACGCGATTTTTGCTTACTATTTCTCCAATTTTGTGGTATTAACTGTGAATATGGGAAAGAAGAATATCAACAAGAAGCGTTCTGGTGATAGAATTCCCGTTGATGATCGTAAAAGAAAGGATATAACACTTGAAGAGAAGCTCAATTTTATCAACCTCAAAATCACCCTTCTCCCCCATCAAGTAAAGTGTTACATTTACTGTATGATTTCATTATTAGATATGAATGTAACATTTATTTAGACTGTGCTATCCTTTGTGTTAGGCTAACTACTAAATTTTTTCGATTTCGAGTAATCTGCACCTAACCCTATTTTCTCCATAAGCCCTGTTATTTCTATTACGCGATTTTCTATAACACGATATTTTACAAGAACACAATTATCGCGTTATAGCAGAACTACCTGTAGCTAACCGTTAATGGTAAAAAAAAAGTGAGACTGCGCGTATGTAAGTGCGCACATGTGAAAACATATCGTCATTACTCTACATAAGAATATGAAAGCAACACTTATTTACTGCTCATATATATTGAAGGGTTAAATGTTGTACTCTGTATAGACAAGCAGAGAGAGAGAGAGAGAGCAGCCAAACTGCCGGATATAAACAAACCTTAATTTCCCGCGGCTTTGTTGTTTTTGTTTTTTTACGGGGATTAGCCCACCTGGGCATAGGTCACTGACCCACATTGGGGCCTGAGGGGCAAAAATTTAATACTCCTGTAATAATAATAATACCGGTAATAATAATTCAGATAAAAAAAAAAAAAAACTGCCTATCTACCTATTGGACAAACTAAAATCGTTCCGGACCACAGAATGCCGGACTAGAGAGGTTCAGCCTGTAATCAAATTAATCACTATCTTACAAGGATTCCAGCAATGCAAGTTATATTCTACTAAGTCAAGTCAGTGAAACTTTTTAAGAGAAAAACTTTAAGCCCAAAGCCACCTTCACCCTCTAAAATTGTTATGGCATTTCTGGCTGGGAGGAGGGGCAGGTGAGGTGTCAGCTAGGAAGGGAGATTTTTGGCTTGCAAAATGGAATAAATTATTTAAGCCAGAGCAATTTCATCCATAATAAATGTTCTTAGTTAACTTCAATGTACTGTATGTAGAGGCCCTTCATAATGTGAAACCCTATGCTGTAGCTTACATAGCTTGTGTCTAAATCCAGCTTTGACAATAATAGTAGTAGCTTAGTAATAGAATACAGGCAGTCCCCGACTTACAACGGGGTTAGGTACCCAAATCCAGGTCGTAAGTCGAATTGGTCGTAAGTCGAAAATGCGAAAATAATACATAGAAAATCTTAAATGGGTGTCTCTTTTTCTTCTCAGCACCACAAAACTCTCACTTTTAAGCTTGCCAGCCATTTTAAAGGGAATTACAAAAAAAATGTTTGTCAGTACACAACGCAATCACTAACGTCTGGGCTTCAAATACGTAATTTAAAAAAAAATTTGGTACGGCTGCGGCGGTCGTATGTCCGGGTGGTCGTAAGTCGAGGAGTAGCTGTACACTAAAAGTACCGTATTTTATGGCACATATTTAGGAAAATACTTTTGTGTGTACCGTATTTTCCTCCTGTAGCCAATGGTTTCTTAAAACAATATACAGTGACCCCTCGTTTAACGAACGCCTCGGTTAACGAAATTTCGGTTAACGAACTGCCTTCCATAAGGATCTTCAATTCAGTTAACGAACAAAAATTCGGTTAACGAATTTCTTACGAACCGACCTCAACATGTTTTCGCTTGCACTGGCCGGGCAACCAGCTTTAGTATCAGTCCGCCAATACATTAATCGGTTCTAGGGCTTAAATTCCTTACTATTTTAGTAAATATCAAGAAGTTTATACTATTCAATAATTTTAAAAGTTTAATATTCAATTTTTTAGTCATTTTAACAATTATTGAACATAATTGAAGGTAAAGTGACTAGTTTAATGCGCGGCATCCAGCCTCTTAACACAGCAAACAGGCGTTAGTCTCTCTCTGTTTTCACTGGAGGTAACATCTTGCTTGAGACTCTCTTCAACTAAATGCTTTTTTTCTGTGTTTCCAAGCAAATTATTGGTCATTTTGAAATATATTTTACATATTGACAATATATAATGCAGTGCAGTGTTGATTTAAAGAAAATAATCTTGAAATACACCAAGAGAACTAAAATTTTATGGGTGAAATGGTGCCATGGGGTGACTTCTCTTCCACCCCAATGCCTTCTCTTCTTCCTTCTCCTTCACCCCCATTCTAATTCCCATCATCATCATCATCATCCAGGAGTCTTCTACATACACACCTCAAAGTAAGTGAACTTTTCTACCATTTTTGTTGAATTTAGGAAATTTTCGGTGAGCTGGAACCAATTACCCAAAAACCCATTGAAACAATTGTTTCGGTTAACGAACTTTTCGGTTAACGAACGACCTTCTGGAACGGATTGAGTTCGTTAACCGAGGGGTCACTGTATACAGTACCAGTAAATGTGAGGAATAAATAAAAATAATACCCAAAAATATGTTACAACAAAAAATAAAAGCCAAATGAAAATTTAACAACATAGTACAGTAATGGCAACGCTACCTCCGCCGATTCCCTAGCAATCCCTCCCCCCCCACCCACCAACCACCCGGCCGTCCTCCTGCTCCCCCCACTAAACCAGCTAACTCGTGTGCAAAGAAATGTACATTCCCTCCTTTTATGTGTTTGCTCTTAGGATAATTATTTTTTTTTTTTTCAATATGTATCGTATTTAGGATGGTGTGTGCATGTATGTCAGTAAAAATGAATGAAGAAAGTTACGTATGTCTACACGAAAATACAAGTTGAAAAACAACAGCTTGGCTCAGTAGCCTGGTGGTTACAGAGACGAGTCTAACTTGGCTACAATGCCACCAGCAATGTTAACAGATGTAAATGTGAAAAGAAAGTTATCTGTAAATTTTCATTTGTATCAGGTATGGCATATTAGATTGTAATGCTTGTAAAAGTTTAGAAATGGTTACTGCTTTGCTACCTTTGAAGAGTTGGGTGTCTGCTGTACAGATGTTAATCGTCATCAGTACAGTAAAGAGTAGTTACAGATCGACCTTTTATACAGTAAAATCTCCATTAGCCGGAATCCCTCAAACCCAGAACTACCCGATAGCCGGAATTGAAATATTCTCTGAAAATCATCCCAAAGCCGGAATTTTCCGGAAAATTCCGGCTTTGGGAAAGATTTTCCGGAAAATAACGAAAACATTTTCCTGATACCCGGAAAATTCCGGAAAATACCGGGGATGAGGGATATTTTTCCGGGTTCGAGAGATGATGTAATGGGCATTTTCTGGAATTTCCAAGAAAATTTTTCCGTTACGCCGGAAAATTCCGGGGATGAGGGATTTTTTTCGACTTTGAGAGAGTTGTCTTATTACCTGGAAATCTCTCATTCCCAGAAGTGCTCTGTACCAATTGTTCTGGCTAATGGAGATAACACTGTATTTCCAGTAATTATTTATTAATTAATTAATAACAATAATAATGTTTAGGTAAGCAATAACATATTTTTAATTCTGAAGTTGAGTTAGGTAGAATTTAGCCTACTGGAGAAAAGCAACAGGGGGATTCATTAGCTTGCTGGAGACCGCAACTTCACATATAGGACACAGGTAGTAGGCAGCTATCAAACAGGGTGGTACTACCGCCTGGGAAGATATTGGAAGCATAATGTGTTGTCTAATGGTAGACCCTGCTGCCATATGGCATCACGAATATTGTGACCAAGTCCCAGGTTGCTCATCTGTCTTTCTGCCTCATTTATACACAATTGCAGGATCTCAATTGTTTCTCTTACTATTGACAAGACAACATACTGTACATATAGCGTTTTTCACTATTGATTATTATTATTTTTTCTTTATTATCATTATTACAGTTATTATTATTATTATTATTGTTATTATTATTTTATTTTACTTTTTATTATAAATTTTATTCACTATGAATTACTATTATTATTATTAAATTTTTGCCCCCCAGGCCCCGATGTGGGTCAGTGACCTGTGCCCAGGTGGGCTAATCCCCTTAAAAAAAAAAAAAAGCTGATTTTTTAGTAATTTTTCAAACAAAAAAGTGCATCTTATATGCCATAAAATATGTTAGTAGTAGTAGTATACAGTAGTACAGTATTACAGTACAGTCAGTTCTGCTATAACGCGATAGTTGTGTTCTTGTAAAACACCGTGTTATAGAAATTTGCGTAATAGAAATAACAGGGCTTATGGACAAAATAGGGTTAGGTGCAGATTACTACTCGAAATCGAAAAAAAATTAGTAGTTAGCCTAACACAAAGGATAGCACAGTCTAAATAAATGTTACATTCATATCTAATAATGAAATCATACAGTAAATGTAACACTTTACCTTGAAAAAATATGAATATAACTTGATGGGGGAGAAGGGTGATTTTGAGGTAGATAACATCGAGCTTCTCTTCAAGGGTTATAGCCTTTCTTTTACGATCATCAATGGGAATGCGATCACCAGAACGCTTCTTGGAGATATTCTTCTTTACCATATTCATAGTTAATACCACAAAAATGGAGAAATAGTAAGCAAAAATCGCGTTACAGCAAACAAGCGCTCGCGTTATACAAATATCGTTCCTCTATTCATAAATCGCGTTAGAGCCAATTCGCGTTGTCAAAACACGCGTTATAGGAGAACTCACTGTACTGTAATAGTAGTACAGTATAGTCTCGATTTACGTGGATTTGGTTTACGCGTTTGGTCATTTACGCGGCACCTTGCCAGACCGACAATTTTTATTTCCGCTGTTCATTCCATCATTTATGCAGGAAGCGGCGCGGGCAGGGTGCGCACAAGGTCGCCCAGCTTAAGATATTTGTTTATAGCTCATAAAATTCATGGAAATTACCCCGCCAGGATATAATTTACATTGCAGGAATTCTTATAAGATGGTGATTAATTTGAATATGAACAACCAAAAATTTGCATTAGACATACAAATTTTAGATCTAATTTAAGAATTTTATTAGAGAGAGCAAAAATTTTATCTTTTGTGCAAAATATATGACGTTTATATTCAAATTATTCGCAGTCTTGCAAGGAATCCAGCAATGTCAATTATATTATCCTAAACATAGTCTGAGGTATTATTTACTACTAAACAAAAAAACTTAGTCTTTTCTCCCATACATTTCTCAGGGAGGGAGAGCCAGCAAGCGTGGGAAGAGGGAGGGGGGGGGGTTGTGGGAGGTGGGGTTGTGGGGAACAGGTTGTTTGGTTCACACTCAGGATGGGATGGAGAAAGGAAACTCACAATGTGCTCTCTGTATACATATTGTATTGGATGTACAATGCAGCTTGGTGCTGGGAAGTGGCAGCGTGGTAACAAGAGTGATGCAGAGAGAGCTGGTTGGTGAGGGTGCTCAGAGGACAGCTTGTGGGTTGCCATGCTCTCCGGCGGGAGTGAGGACCTCCAGGCAGGCGGAGGAGGAGGAGGTGTTGCTGGCTGGTTGGTGTAGGTAGAAAAGAGGGTGGTCACCACGAGGTCAGGTCTTTTATAGCGGAGGTAGGCGTGGGTAGATAGTTGACCCCCGCTACCGTGGGCGGCGCTGGTTGACCCAGACCACGAGGCATACACAGGGGAATTTGTGGGGTCGGCTACTCAGCGAAAAACAGTGTTTGTAGGGGAGAAATCCACTACAATACTCCCTCCTTCCCTCCAGGCGGTGTAGGAGACTTGTTGTCTGCAGGGTTGCATGGCACATGTGAGGCAGAACGGGCGGTGCATGCCTCATGTGAAACATAACGGCGAGGGAGTAGATGAGCCGGCCGCTAGAGACAACTGTCTAGATACATAATATCTGTGAGAGTAGAGAGGGAGAAAAAGGGTGTGTGGAGGCGATGAATGTTGTGCTTCCCTCACGGCAGGTACAGAGTCGTCAGATGTGCCTGCTGGGGTGTGTGGGCCCGGGTCAGGAGCAGGGGCTGCGTCAGCAGAAGTGGATGAGGGCTCGTGACAGCAGCTGGGTCCACGACAGCAGCAGGGTGCAGGACATCAGCAGGGAGTACCTGAGGGAGAAAAGAGGGGTGTGTGGGTCCGCACTCAGGCGCATGGGCCGCGTCGGGAGCAGGGGCTGCATCAGGATGAGTGGCAGGGGGTACTACTGGGCCGGGGGCGGCGTCGGAGGCAGGACGGGTGTGCTGAGGTCGGTAGAACGTGGTGCTTGGGGCAGGAAGAGGAGCTGGTGTCTGCTTAGAGAAGCAGTGCTGCTCTAGGGTGTCTAACCTGCGGTGTAGAGACAATAGCTGTAGAGCCGATGAGAGCTGCCTCTGCGTGGATAAGCCAGTCTCCCATGTTGCTTGAAGACTGGGAGAGTGATCGGTTTCTCCTCCATCCTGTGTGAGTGCTAATCTCTGGGGTTCACCATTTGTGGGGTATGGGATGCTTGGTTCGTACTCAGGATGGGATGAAGAAAGGAAACTCACAATGTGCTCTCTGTATACATGTTGTATTGGATGTACAATGCAGCTTGGTGCTGGGAAGTGGCATCGCGGTTACAAGTGTGATGTAGAGAGAGCTGGTTGGTGAGGGTGCTCAGAGGAGGACAGCTTGTGAGTCACCATGCTCTCCGGCGGGAGCGAGGACCGCCAGGCAGGCGGAGGAGGAGGAGGTGTTGCTGGCTGATTGGTGTAGGTAGAAAAGAGGGTGGTCACCACGAGGTCAGGTCTTTTATAGCGGAGGTAGGCGTGGGTATATAGTTGACCCCCGCTCCATGGGCGGCGCTGGTTGACCCAGACCACGAGGCATACACAGGGGAATTCGTGGGGTCGGCTACTCAGCGACAAACAGCGTTTGTAGGGGAGAAATCCACTACAGGGTATTTTGATTGACAGATAGTGTCTGGGTGAAGTATAATTTGTTTATTTACTTTAGATATTTGTTTTTAGCTCATAAAATTCATAGAAATTACCCGGCCAGAATATAATTTACATTGCTGGAATTCTTATAAGATGGCGATTAATTTAAATACAAACAACCTAAAATTTGCAATAGACATACAAATTTTAGATCTAATTTAAGAGTTTTATTAGAGAGAGCAAAAATTTTATCTTTTGTGCAAATTATATGACGTTTATATTCAAATTATTCACAGTCTTACAAGGAATCCAGCAATGTCAATTATATTATCTTAAACATAGTCTGAGGTATTATTTATTACTAAACATAAAAACCTAGTATTTTCTCCCAAACATTTCTCACGGCGGGAGAGCCAGCGAGCGTGGGAAGGGGGGGGACGGGAGTTGAGTCCATTATTTGAATGGACATTAACCGGCGACTGTATTTCTCTTAAATATTAATTGTGTGTGCATACCATCATAAAATTAAGATGTTATTTTTACTATAACGTACTATTGTGTCGGAAAAAGTGTAGTTTGGGGGTCGGCCCAGTCTCTATTTCAATTAATCCCATATGTCCTGTTATTTCGTTTACGCGTTTCTTGTTTTACGCGGACCTCCACGGGTTCAATTGACCGTGTAAATGAAGACTATACTGTAGTCTAGCTGTGAATCTCCTGAGTAGCTATTGGTGATAGTTATTGAAGACCCGATGACTGTCTAGCAGGTGGCGATAGTGTTGTTAAGTACCAAGCTAGACCATGACTTGTAACTCGAGCAGGTCAAGTGTGTTAACCGTCCCACTCACCCCGCCCTGTCTCATCCGTTGGCTAGCCAACCCTACCTGGTCCACACCGCAAGTTACCCTTCCTCCCTAAAACCATAACCATCTATCTCTCCCACCCGCTCTCCCCTCCCAGCTGGACCTCATGACTGGCAACTGTGTGTGTCCTTGCTTTGGCCGGAACCAGAAATGCACAACCTGTATTTGTGTGAAAAATAATACATGATGTGTGGGTTCTAGGAAAGAGACCAGCTGTCAAAATCCCTTGAGCTGGGACCCGTCACCTAAGAATGTCATTCCAGACGATAGCAGTGAATACACTCAGTCGGAAAATACTGTTCATTAGTCAACATAATGGAAAGGCGTGTTGGGGGAAGAAACGGAGAAATGGGTCGCAGAAGCCTATTCAAAAGTGTCAGGTGGTCGCCAGCTAACCTCTTTGAACCACTAAAAAAATGATCAGGGAGATGACTCGCTTCATATTCAATTACACTCATGACAGCTCCCTTGCTCCATTAGCTCTTCATATACTACCAGAGAACACACGCAAGGAGTAAGTACAAGGAAAATGTGGCAGCAATGAAGAGAAGACAGACGATGTGGCAGAATGGGGCTCTTGATGATCTCCTACGTGAGGCAAAAACACTGCAGGAGAGACTAAAACTCATAGGAGATGTAAAACAAGTCACTGAGGATGTTGCCAGAAAGTTTGGGAGCAAGATGCATGTGGAAAAAGTGTCTTTTGTGGCAAGATCTCTCTCAGAGAAATCTTCTGGTGGTGTGCTGCCAATAAACAGAGAAACTTTAAAGCAACTGGAGGAAAAACGTCCCCCTGCAGGTGCAGGTGTGGAAAAAAGCACTGAAGACACAGGGTGGGGCAGCAGGCCCATCAGCCCTGGATGTAGATGGTTGGAGAGTCATCCTCAGCACTAACAAGTTTGGCGACGCAGCAAGTGATCTCGGCAAAGCCACCGCTGCCCTTGCAAGAAAGCTAGCAACCTCTTGCTGCCATCACCTACAAGCTCTGACAGCCTGCTGCCTAATCCCCTTGGATAAAAATCCAGGATGTGAGTTTATAGGGGTGGGGGAAGTGCTGAGACAGATCACTGGAAAATACATAATGGAGGTGGTTGATGATGATGTTAGGGCAGCTGTAGGGAACCTGCAAGTATGTGCTGGCCACCAGGCTGGAGGTGAAGCTGCCATTCATGCCATGAGAAAGATATTTGAACAGCTTGATTGTGAGGCCATACTCCTGGATGATGTTTCCAACACATGCAACATTATCAACTGCAAGGCCACACTATACAACATCAAGATCAAGTGTTCAAGCTTTGGATTGTATGCTGAAAACACCTATAGGAACCCATCAGAGCACTATATAACAAACTTTATATCTCAAAGAGGTGATACCACCATACATTCAAGTGAGGGAACAATGCAGGGGGACCATGTCGCCATGGCAATGTATGCACTAGGCCGATCCATGCTTCAACATATAATAAAATTTGAAACAACCAAGGTCAAGCAAGTGGTATATGCCGATGACCTTACTGGAGCAGGAAAAGTGGAGGACATCAAAAAGTGGTGGGACCTGGTAACATCAGATGGTCCACAAATAGGGTACCACCCAAATGCAAGCAAGTCCTTCCTCATTGTGAAGCCAGAGTTCAATGAACAGGCAATAGAGGTATTCAACGGACATGAGGTCAAAATAACAAAGGATGGCCCAAGACACCTAAGAGCGGTAATTGGCACGAATGACTTCAAGGCTGAGTCTGTAATGGGAAAGGTTAATGAGCGGGTGAAGGAAATTCAAGCTCTGTCGGATATTGCTAAAACGGAGCCACATGCGGCGTTTGCGGCATTCACCCATGGAGTCAAGCATTGCTGGAATTACCTGATGCACACTATCCCTGATACTGGACTCCTCTGCCCTCTGGAAGAAGCCATCAGCATCGTTTTCATTCCAACACAAGTGAAACACGTTCACTTAGCCCCAGCAGAAAGGTCACTCCTTGAACTACCACCAAGACTGGGAGGAATGGGAATGACCAATCCAGAGGAGCTTGCTGTCCTCGAATATCAGAACTCAGTCAAGCTCACGGGAGCCCTCACTGTGCACACAATAGCTCAAAATGCACCAAATGAGGAGGATACCAACGAATTAAACAATTGCCAGAGAATTTGAAAAACAATGTAGCTATAGTTCAGGAGGTGGGCGCCTTGAACTGGCTAACAACATTACTGATAGGCAAAAAGCTTCAGCCTTAATAAACAAGAATTTACAGATGCCATTGTTCTAAGGTATGGTTGGCCAGTAGAAGGTTTGCCCACCCAATGTGTGTGGCTCATCCTACAACACTGACCACGCCAAGGTGTGCAAGAAGGGGGCCTTCGTATGCATGAGGCTTGATGAAGTAAGGGATCTCACAGCAAATATACTGAAGGAAATCTGCCACGACGTCACGGTGGAACCGACCCTCCTTCCATTGGACGGTGAGAATCTCCCACAGGACTTCCAACATATCCAACTGGTCAGCGCTCGAGGATTCTGGATGCAGGGACAGCGAACCTTTGACCTCAGGATATTCGACCCCATGGCCGCATGTCACCATAACCTGTCTCTTGAGGCTGCACACAAGAGAAACAAGAACGGCAAGAATAGGAAGTATGCGGAGAGAATTCAGAATGTGGATCAAGGTAGCTTTATTCCTCTGGTGTTCACAACCCCTGGCAGGATGGGACCAAGTGCAAGATCGTTTTATACACAGAAGCAGCATCCCAGAAGCCACTTGCAGCCTGGTTGAGACGTCAACTGTCCTTTTCTCTGCTTAGGTCTGCATTGGTTTGCCTCGGGAACAAGATCTTCGGCCCCAAAGCAAACAACAGTCGCAAATATTGACTGTGGGGTAACAGTCACTGAATGCCACATAGATCTCTGGGTTAACTAACTCAACACAGCTAGGGTAGCTACTTTTGTATTAGGATATTTAATATTAAGGTAATAAAGTGATGGTGAAGGTGTGGCTATTGGGGTAGGCTGGAGGTTATATTTAAAAAAGTAGTAGTAGTAGTAATAGTACAGGTATCCCTTGCTTAATTATGGGGTTGCATTCCTGAAAACCTAACATTAAGCAAATTTATCACAAAATGAGGGATAACAGCAAAGCATGGAGGGCAAACACCAGGTTAAAACAGCAAGGAGGTAAACACTGAATACAGTACAGGTAACCCCCGACATGCGATATTTCACTTTAACGATGGTTATAAATTAACACCATCTCAATTATAAATTAACACCATCTCAATATATACAATCAAAACAACTCGCTTTAACAATATTCACTGAATGTCAATATCCACTGGTCGGAATTTTTTTCTCTAGTGCAAACTATGGGGTGTTCATACTCAAATTAATTGCTGTCTTGTAAGGATTCCAGCAATACAAGTTATATTTTTCTATGTCAAGTAACATTTTATAAGAAAACAATATTTAACCCTATGCATCTCTACCTTCACTTGTCAGCCTACCCACCACACTGCCAATCCACGCACTACAGCCATGTCTGATTCTTTGTTGATCGTAAACCCGCCATCGCATGGCTCCACGATTATTGGCCAGCATCTTACATAGTGAGAGGACAGCACTAACATTTAGATTGAACTGTGTTATGGTGACTGTAAGGTGCGTCGACTCTGTTGTTTTGAAAATTTGAGCAGTGTCGGGTGCTATCATTGATTTTGTTATCATTGATCGCTCTGTTTTTGTGACTGTGAAGTGAGCAGTATAACTTTGAAAATGTCTGGGAAGGCCAAGTCATCCAAGACAACCGTGTCTCTGAGGTGAAGCTTGACATTGTTAAGCAGAATGCGACTCCTCAGAGGCTGTGTGGGAGTCACAGTGATGTCTCCACTCCACCTACAAGAATCACCTTAGTCTTGAAAGAGTCTAAGGGGACATGTGATGATGACCAGACTTGTCCAACATGATGCGGTGAGTGTTGTTTACTTGTTTTGTACCGATAGTAGTATTGTAGGAAATTTTTTATCAGTGATACAAGTGTGTTTGGGGACTGACTGGGAGTGTATCCCATTGAACCCCATGTTATAATGGCCCCCTATCTACTATATTTCACCTAGTGATGGGTTTTTCTGGAACGTAACCCCACTGTACCTCGGGGGTTACCTGCACTCCCTAATAATAATAATTATAATAATAATAATAATTATAATAATAATAATAATAATTATAATAATAATAATAATACTGTAATAATAAAAACGAAGTACAAGTACTGTACAGTAATAATAAAAGAGTTCATTATAAACAGTTTTGAAGTTAAACCTATGATTTATTAAGACCAAAAATTTTATATAAACAATGTGGTTCAAAGTTTAATGATTTATTGAGCACAAGGTGAACTCAATTTGAACAAATTTCAAATTGTGTATGTCAAAAATGAACAAAATTTGCTGTGATAAACCTAAAATTTTATACATAGAATATCATAAAAAACAATACCGTAGCACATATTTTATGTACAAAAAATAGCTCCTTCCAACACTCAAACCATCCTCTAGGCAACATGACACAGTTCAGCCAGGTAGTCATCAAGTGTGGCTGCTGCTGCGCTGTGTGGCATACGTCATATCAGGGGAGGGAATGTGGCTGGGCTGGTAACACAGTTATAGCCCACTGCCTCCACACATACACAGCCATGCTCTTTATTTTTCTTAGTTTATAGTTTTATATTATATTTTCTTTATTTCTAAGCCACATTAGAGTATTGTATTGAGTTTTCCACAACTTTTATAATTTCATAACAATGGTAACGTGCATAGCTATCTCACAGGCCAGTTTTCCCCCTTCCCAGTTAGTCAAGCTATCACTTTACTAAATTTTGACCAAAAGTTAATAGAGAAAGGATGTAATTTTTTTTTACCACTAATGAAAATTAATGCTAAACGAGGGATGCCTGTACAGTATAGTACAGTATTGCAATAATACACATTATTGCTGATCATTGGAAAACATTTTATCTCAGTAAATGAGTGAGTCACTTTAACATTGCTGACTGATGTAACTTAAACAAGGGTAGGAAACAAATGACCACTGGCTGCATTAATCCATCCTTGAAGGAAATATACACCTGCAAAAAACATCCATCAATCAAGAAATCAAAAAGGCCTTTGAGAACCTCACTGCAAAAACTATCCCACCCAACACACAAAAACTTCCTTGTGAAAATATAAAAAGTTAGATGAGGGTTATTACATTTCTTTTAGGCTAACTATGGATACAATAGTGTCCTGACAACAGTAACACAATGTGGACCAAGTGAACACAGCCACAAATTTTCTACAGGATATCATCTTATACAGTATAGTATAGTATACAGTACTGTACTATGCAGCAGAAATCAAAGGTGTCTTCATTTACTTACTTCAATATGCTGGTAAATTAAACTTCAAGAGATCATAGTTTTTTTTAGCATTTTTGTTTAATAATTACTTTGCTACAGAGAGCATTGTCCTAGTATATCAACCAAAGCTCTGTTTAATAATACTGTACATATCACAGCATATTAAATAAACAAAAATTGCCAGACAAGGCAATAAATAGAATGTGGGGAAGGCAGAGTTTGCTAAATTATAAGAATTCCATGAGTAAGTGGGCATTGCATGTCTTGACTGGTCACTTCCCATTATGAAGTCTGCTGGTTAGTTCTTGTTCACCATACCATCGTACTGCATCCCCCTACGACTAGATTGGGTCAAGTAAGTTCACCGTAGGTTGGACACTAGTGGAATAGACACTTAAAACAAGTCGCAGCAGACAAGTACCAGTGATCAAGGCACATGCATGTATACGTCATATGGCGAGTTTAGATTAGCGAGTCTAGCTACATGATGGTTTTAAATTAATGAGATACAAGTACATGGTAGGTTCACATTAGCAAGTCCAGGTACATGGTGGGTTCAGAAAGGTGGGTCCAGGTATAGTGGGTTCATTATGGTAAGTCCAGGTATGTGGGTTTAAAGAGGTGGGTCTGATCTCCAGCCTGCTGCCTCCTCCACAAACTGGACATAAATGACCTGGACAGGCTGTGTTGCTTGGCTGGCTTCACCTTCTCCTGTGTCCTCTCTACCCTCGTCCCCACCACTCATCCCTTCCTCATGAGCACTGTGCACATCTGTTGTCTCTAGCAGCAGGCCAGGTCCCATCTCCAGCAGCTCTCCACTGCTCAGATCTTCAACCACCTGTGACAGCTCCAACTGTCCTTCCAGCTGGCCATTATCCAAGTCAGTAACAGCTAGCTGCTGCACTTGTAAATCAGAAGGTGCCAACTGTTGTAACTCTGACTGGAGATGTTGCTGGGGTTCTGGAAGGGGTGCTGGCACCACTGTGGTTTCTGAAAAGACCTGCAGTGGCTGGGTAAGGTCTGGTGAGGGGGCCAAGTTAGTTTCAGAGAGAGGTACAGCCTCCTCCTTGGTGCAGTTCACTCTATCAGGTTCTTCTGCTGCCCCACTGGTCCTGCTTCCACTCTCCCTTCCTTCTTGGCTCATTGCTGATGTTAACTCCTCTATCTTCTTTTTTGAGTATTTTAGTCGTTTTCCTTTCTTGACTGTTGTGTGCTTGAGCATGTGTTTGCGAAGGCCAAGAGGCCGGATGAAAGACTCTGGGCACAACATACACTGATGAGGTCTCTCCCCTGTGTGTGACCTCCGGTGATATGTTAAGTCAACTGCCTTTAAAAATGATCTTCCACAAAAGTCACACTTAAAGTCACGCTGGTTACGATGTGCCTTAAGGTGCCTCTGGAGCTCAACATTATGCACATAGCCTTTACCACAGAGATCACACAAATGCTTCCTGGGTGCATGCTGACGCTTCTGATGGCCCGTCAGACTGGTGCGTGAGTAAAAGTCTTTACCACACTTGTCACATCTATGTGTTTTTTCTTTGGTGTGAACTGCATTGATGTGTTTACTTAGGTAGCGACTCCCTACCTCTGTCCCACAGAAGCCACACACCGCAGTTCCAGGATGGCGACTGGAACGGTGGCAGGCCAAAGCTTTGCCTGTGTGGAAGGTTTCTTGGCACACCTCACAAGTGAAGGCAGCAGGCAGTCCCAAGCGGTCTCCATGATGTACCTTGATGTGGGAGTGGAGGGCGTCAACTGTGGGTGTGACAGCACCACAATATTGACAGGGGAAGCTTGTGAAATCTGGGTGGTGTTGGCGGGCATGGTGATGGAGATGGGACATGCGGGAGAATCTCAGGGGACACGCAGGGCACTGCAGCTCCCCAACTGCATGTCTGCGTTCATGCTCCCTGGCACTGGCATCCAGACTGAAACGTCGGCCACACACACCACATTGGTGAGGAAACAAAGCTGGATGACTAGACCGGAGGTGGATGTACAGGCTGGATACTGAGCCACATTCTACTCCACAAGTTTCGCATGAAGTTTGGTTTTTTCGGATCAGTCGGCGTTTGCGTCCCCGGCGTGTTTTACTGCCAAACTTTGTCTTTCTAACAATAGAAGATGTGTCACCAGTCGTAGCTGTATCTTTGATCTCTGCTGATCCTTCTTTCATCTCTTTACCTGGTGTGGAATCTTCTGTTGCTTTCTCATTGGGTACTGTGGCAGTAATCTGATCCATACTGTGACCAGTTGAGAGACAATGAAGCTCTGCTAGCACTCTAGAATTAAAATTTTGATGGCAATGGCCACAATCAAACGTAGAAGTTGTAACTGACCCTGCTACTGTGACCTTACTGCTCACTCTACTAGGGAGTGCATTCTGCCGCAGCATCTGTAGGCACTGATCACATGCAGTGTGATCTTCATAGGTCAAGAAACGTCTGCGGCAATGTTGACAATGCCGTTCCTGCTGGTGATCTTTATGCATCTGTGCCAGGTGCAGAGTCAACTGGGCAGTGTCCATGAAGATGGTGGGGCAGTGTGGGCACTTCCTGAAGGCGGCCGGGACAGTGACAATGCGGCGGGTGGGGGAAGGGAACTGCATGCCTGATTCACCACCACGCTGCCTCTCCTCCACCTGAAATACACCAGGATGGTCAACAGCCTCTTGTCACTGCTCACCAAACTCATCACTCCCTTCTTTAATCTCCTCACTTACTGATACAGTACTTACAGATCTTAACTGGCTTCAGGTTATTCTAGAATATCTGATGCCAGCTCTCATCTTAATACATCTAAACTTGCTTGGTCAAGTGAGGTTGTAATGTTGGTCATATAATAATGGATGAGTTGACTCAAGTTTAGTTAGATGACATTCAAAACTTAACACTTATTACAGATTCAAATAAGCTGTTTCACAATTCAACAGTTCTTATGAAAAAGTAATGGTTCCACACAATTTACTTTCATATCATGGTCACTGACATTTCACATGTATAAAGTCTGGAATTTCTTGGTCATATATTTCAGTTAATATTTTAGAGTTCAGTCATATCTCCTTATGGCAGCATTGGAAGTTTGAGTGTTCAGAAATGATGCTCATTCCCTTTCTCCAAGCTCTTTACTCCCATCTCCAATCCTCTCAAATCCATTTTCAATCTCTTCATTCACTTTTCCAGTCTTCTCACCCCTTTCATCAATCTCCTTTCCATGTTAGGAGGTGCCTCATGATAGTTACACACTCATCAAACAAGTGAACATAGTAAGGAAGAATTCTGTTTCATGATCAAAGCTCACCATGGATATTTTAGTAACCAACATTAATATAGATCCACAGATATACAGTAACCATCATTGTAGAATTTCACACTGGTTTAGTACATACGTTAACATAAAAACAAACAATGGCAAACTCTAAGTTGATTAACCCTCTCCAAAAATCAGGATTTACAACAGTGTTTGTAAGGTACAGTATAATAGTTGCCCATTTTTTTTTCACACTGACTGCAGAGATTACCGAGGTAAGTACCTAATATGAATTACAGTAATCACATAGATTTACTAAGGTAAAAATTTAAAGAAAAAATGTAGATCACAGTGACCTACTTTTGATATACAGTAATAAAGCAGTAATTGCATGTCCTTGGAAGTCTAATGACTGTGTGTAAAATAAGAATTTGGGAAAAGTCAGTTCGTATGGGTGAACAGGGTATACAGTATAATAAATATGAAAAAACTGAGCCAAAAGATTTTGAGAGAATTCTATCTTAAAAAAATTATATTATCCATGATTTATCCATAGGTCATTATTATGACACACACCATTCACTTGCATTCTTCTATTGCTTTTTATCATAAGTAATATCTCCGTTACCCGGAACCCCTCAAACTTGGAACTCTTTGAATAGCCGGAATTGATATTTTCTTGGAAAATTCTGGCTTTGGGAATGATTTTCCGAGGGGCACATTTTCCGGAAATTCTGAGAAAATTTTTCTAGTACAGTATTACCCCGCTTTAAGCGTTTTCTTTTACGCGTTTCCACGTTCATGCGGTACCCTGCCAACCCGGAATGCACACTTTACGCGGGGCATGTACTCTTTTACGCGGAGAGCGGCGCGGGCAGGGTGAGCACAAGGTCGCCCAGTCATCAAAACATTACCGAGTTCTTCACCCGCCACCCACCACAGCCGGCCCAAGTCAGTGATAGTGATAGTGAGTGAGGATATGGACTTATATGGACTTTGAGGGGTTTGACAAAGAGGCACTGCAAGCCTCTGTGGTGGATAGTGATATACAATTGATACAAGTGACACAGGTGAGGGCCAATAATCTGCCCTCTGCCTCGGAACCAACCCCCCATCCCCGTGTGCCCGGCCATCTTTTCTACTAATGTAAGTGTTAAAAAACCTAATATTATTGATATTTCTCTTAATTATTAATTGTGTGTGCATACCATCATAAAATTAAGATGTTATTTTTACTACAATGTAGGTATTGTGTCTGAAAAAGTGGAGTTTGGGGGTCAGCCCAGTCTCTATTTCGATTAATACCATATGTTCTGTTGTTCACTTTATGCGGGCCTCCGTGGGTTCAATTGTCCGCGTAAAGCGAGGTTTCACTGTATGTACTTAAAACATTCCAGGGATGGGGGATAT
Organism: Homarus americanus; assembly: GCF_018991925.1. Taxonomy (NCBI): domain Eukaryota; kingdom Metazoa; phylum Arthropoda; class Malacostraca; order Decapoda; family Nephropidae; genus Homarus; species Homarus americanus. The sequence goes on from NW_024735442.1 coordinate 13,108,160, forward strand.
TTTTCCAAGAGATGATATGCAGTAATGCGCAATTTCTGGAACTTCCGAGAATATTTTTCTGTTATCTGGAAAATTACGAGGATGAAGGATTTTTCCTGGCTTTGAGAGAGTCGTCTCATTACCCGGAAATCTTTCATTCCCGGAAGTGCTTTACACCAATTGTTCCGGCTCACGGAGATATAGCTGTATTTGTGTTCACCAGGTCTGGATAGTCTTGGTACCATGTACTACAGTATAAGACTCGGAGTGAGGAAAGCCAAGGTTACCTGCAGGGGGGGGGGGGCGTCCTGAGGCAGCTACTGCAGTTCATGTATTGATTAATTGGCATCCCTTGTTGTGTTACCTGTTAATAACTGGACTGACTAAGTTGACTTACGATAGATGCTTTGTGTCTAAAGGTTGTGTAGGCTTCCCTAGTGGTTGGGCTCTAATGATTGGATCGACATCATTAGCCATGAGTGGTTTCTTTAGCCTAGGTAGGCTTTCCTTGGTTGAGTTGAGTTTCTTTAGCTGAGTAAGTTTACGTAGCTGAGCTGACTTCCTTCACTCACTTCATGCCATGTTTCTTCCCGATTTGGTACTGAACATTTTTAATAAATTACCCACTCTTCAATACAGTACTATACCAGCAAATATATTTTGTCAATCTGTTTGGAAATATGAGTACCTGCATACTGTACTATACTTGTTACTTCAAATTACCCTGTACAGTAATGTTTTACTTGTTTGCCTCATATAGTCTACAAAAAAATTAAGATACTATGATATTAATAAAAATTACCTAATTATCATAATGGATACAGTATATATTCATGCTCTATGATATTCCGTGACATAATATACCCATGGAATTGACCTCCGTGGCACCAGCAGCAGCAAGAAGCCATGCCAGAGCATTGTCTACAAAGATATTTTCCCTGAACAGTAGAGTTGTAACAATTCGTGGGTTAGGTTCCAGAAGACATTTCTATCAAATTGCAATTTTAAGTTTAAATGATTTAATGGAAATAATTAGTTTGGTTCCAGATACTAAAACATACCCATAAACTGTTCCAAAACAGCTTTAATAAACACTAAACATCATACATAATAAATAAATAAAAAAATCACTCACACACAAAAATATCTCTGACTGGTCAGCTGTTCACCTATGTAAAAAAAGCATAGGAATTTAATACAACACAATAACTCATCGGGGTTGAGTGTGGGTTTTTTTTTTGGGGGGGGATTAATATTTTGCAAAAAAAAATTATTATGAACTTAAAAAAATATCGGAATTTTGGTGAAACTGCATACATAATAAAGGGGTCGTGAGGTAACTTAGCACTCTGAGAGCTGAGGGTGGAGAATTTTTGTTCAGTCCAGCCAGTCATCTGCCCTATTCCTACGTCTTCAATACAATTCACTTTCCATTCTTCATTTTCTTATTTTATAGTTTTATATTATCTTTTCTTTATCTTTAAGTAAATTTAAAATATTGAAATTATATTTCCACAACTTTTGTGGTTTATGTAAATATGCACTGTGACACCCATCGCTAAACTGCGAATTATGAATATTTGACTGAGGCACTATACCCATAAATTGGCATTTCTTGAATTATTGCAACGCCACTGTACTGTGTATTCTCTCATTTTTGCAATTTATAGTATGCACTTACAGTAGAAAAGCAACATTCAGCAGTTTGACTTCAGGAATTAAACTACATCCTAAACCACAAGTAAAGATAAAACACTTCAAACAAGATGTTTCAAAAGAGGGACTTTAGCTGTGGTTGGGAACATAACCTCTTTTGGTCTGAAAGCCTGTCTTCATTTATACAGGTTTCACTTAAAATGTACCAGCCATTTCTAGGAACACAACATTCATCATAAATGAGGGTTTAGCTGGATTGCTTGGCCCTCACTATACATCTCTAATAAAAGGAAGCAGTGGAGTCATGTGCAACCCACCATGTCTCACTGTTTCAAATATGAGGACAAATTTTTTACCCAAAAATTAAGAAAGACATCAAGACATTGAGCTGATTATTGTAATTCTGACCCACAAAACTCAGGGAAAGGAAAATTTTAATATATTTTATAAAGTATATCCATAATATTTATTATCATCTTAAACCATATACTGTACTGTAATAGCTTGTTATAAAAATAGACAATTAACTTAAACATAAATAACACCTACAATAATACAAAATTAGAATGGAACAAGAGATAATGATGAGATAACCCAAATCATGATAAACTGTACCCTATCATAACAATCAGATATTTGCTGGCAGAATTATGGCATCAAATTGGCTGATTTACTAATAATTCGTAGACAAGTTACAATCAAACTAAATGGCACACAAGTGAAAACTTATGGTATGTTAGAGTAACACAATTAATGTTTCTTTTATCATATGCAGTATACCATTTTTTTTTATTCCAGGTTATTATGTTGTTTTTATTGCATCTTGGCTCTTGAGTGTTACCTAATCAATCTATTTGATACCATTGTTCCACCAATGGATACTTGTTGTCTGTAAAGAGTTCTTCAACCAACCAATTAGAAAAAACTCCCATAACCATCATCCTGCTGTATTGTTGACATCACTCACAAAGCATTAAAAATAATAAACAGCAACTTAAAGTAATGGAAAATACCTACACCATTAACCACGCAGAGAATCATGTCAATATGCCCTTAAAATTATGGTGACTTGAATACTTCTGCCTATCAATGGTGTGGTGGACACAACACCAGCATCATATGGCATGACAGAGATGAGGGCAATATGGAGGCTGCCTGTTATAATCTATCACTGGTACAGTATAGTACACTGCTGCCTGATACTAAGCCTGCTCTACTATTGATTTATGAATGTCATTTGTAGTGGTTGGAGAGCTGAGCCAGGCTGTGGGGACACTCCATTCTGTGGTAACCAAAGACTTAGCCCACATTTATGTACTCCTGGAATTATTGATAACTCTTAAGTTATGGCACATCTCTTTTCTAATTCTGTATGAATGTTTCATTAACGTCTGTGGGTGAACAGCATGTGAATCCTGTTATTGTAGTTATGAATGTGATCCCTGAATTAATAAAGACTGTACAGTGCTACTGTGTGCATATGGATGTGGACATGGGTGAGTAGGCTTTGATGTGAGGAGTGGAACTTCAAACTCTCTACTCAATGTGTTGCTACAACAGGAAAGGGGGACTTAATTGTTATTAATTCACACAACCCACCATAGAAAATATAATGGTATTCATTGCACCATGTAATATTTAAATAACTGTATATAAAACTGAGAAATTTCTCCACAGGTATTTCATGTTACAGGTATCTCTAATTCTTCAGGATTGATTCCCAATTTTATGCAGTACTGTATTATCATGAACAATGAATGGCACTATGTGCAAACATACAGATCCTCACTCATTTACTACTGAAAATAACATGAGATTTGGGTCCTAGTGTTGGTGCGTGTCATTGCGTGAGTGAGTAGTCGTGACATAGTCATGCTGAACAGGGTCAAGATGTGTCTCTGGTGGCACCTGAGGCGGCAGCAGCTCCGCAACTGTGTATTGCTCATCTGAAGGCTGTCGGAAATAGGCAATGGCGTGAAGTGGCTGGGGCACATCGTAAGAGCGTGTAAAGGTGCGATCCTCAACATTAGGACGGAAGTAAGTGACATTATGCATAGGCTGAGAGCCAGGGACACTCACCACTACAGGTGTGGACATCTGTACAACCCCACTCTCTCCCAAGGAATACACAGTAGCCATGCTCATCTCCCCACTCTCTGACACTTGTGGTGATACCTCATCCACAGCTGGTGAAATATCCCCAGTCATGTTTCTCTGTTCAGCCATCTGTGACACCTGGATTGTGGCTATGGTTCCTTCGCTCTTGGGTAGTGTGGTGCTCTGCCGGGCCTGGTTATGATGGCTACGGGAGGGGTGCTCTGGGACATGAAGCCTCTTCCTGTACTTGCCATGGTACTCAACCCTGTGCACACGCCTCACATGTTTAGCCAAACCATTAGGTTTCATAAAGGTTTGTTTACACAACTGACAAACATGAGGTCTCTCTCCTGTGTGCAAGCGGCGGTGATACATAAGTGCAGACGAGATCTTGAAACGGAGACCACAAAATTCACACACAAACTTTTTAACATTGTGGTGGACACCGGTGACATGGGTACGAAGATCAGATGGCGTTATGAATTTTTTACCACAAACTTCACACAAGTGGCGTCGTGCTTCTTGACCTAGATGGTTTCTCTTGCGGTGACTTAACAAATTAGAGGCATCATGGTATACTGCTGTGCAGTCAGAACAAGGATATGATATTTCCCTTGTGTGACAGTCATTTACATGTCGTTTAAGGCTATGTGGAACAATAAGATTTTTGCATTCAGGGCAAGGGACTTTCTTATGAGTGGCTAAATGACGGGAGTACACACCTGTTCGCACTTGTTTATGGCACACTCGGCATTCTCGAGTCTTAACAGCCCGACCTCCTACAGAGCTACCTGCTTCACACTCTTTCTCTTGGTGTATCTTATAATGATCTAAGTACATTTCAAAATCACCACTCACCTCCTCACTACAATAGACACACTTTAGAATTTTAATATCACAGTGAACTTTCTTAAAGTGATTTCTTAAACTGACAAGGTTGCGACACATGAAGGAACAAGCAGGGCATTGTTTGCTCAAGGAATAAGACAGTGGGGCCTTTACATCTTGTGAGTTACTGCTAGGTGCCTCACATACAGTATCAAGTCTGTCTGACATTGTTGCTGCTATTGTTGACTCATGTTTCGTCATGTGCAGGAGGTGGCCTGGCTGGGCTCCTGGGAGGTCCTCAGGGGGTTGCGTTCCAAGGCCTCTAGTAGTAGTAGTAGTCTGAGGCCAAAACCTCAGTGGGTGCTGGATGGAGGCCACTTCCTGCAAGAGCAAGAGTCCTGATTCACACTTTCAGGAACAAAAAGTCAGAATGAGTTATATCTCACTCATGCCAACACTAGGCTGGCTGTCACTTTTATGATTTATTAGCTACAACTGATAATTATTAGCTCAGGAAAAACATGATGGAAAGCTTTTCAGTTCTTCTCAGTACAGGAAGTTCTAACTAGGCATAAACATTGCTGGTCAGTCACAAGTTACAAATTAATGCAAGTCTTCATTACAAATATTTTTCATTTCGTGGTCCATATACTGTACAGTACTTTGCCATCTGACAGTACAGTACTTGCATCACTACCATCATCAGGTTACTCATGTAAATTTACTATAAGAGAAGCTTGGCTCACTGTCCTTTAACATCCTCTGAATCAGCATCATGAAATATGTACACATATGATAATAACAAATAATAACGGTGATCCACATCTTATATAACAGGAGATCGATGAAGTGTGACTATTTGAGACATTAAAACACACAAGTACTGTACAGTACAGCACAGTACAAACTCCTCTACCACTGCTGGAATGATCACAATTAAACTGAACAGCAGACACACTTGCTGTGCTAGATGACCTTTACCGGTATATATCCTTCTGTTAATTAAAATCTAAACAATTGGGCATCTATACTCTGTTCTTCCAGTGACTAGCAGAAATATTGATATATGCTTGAGCCTAATTGATAGTGAGTGTACCTAGTTCCTCCCGCCATATGACTTTTCATTTCAAGGATGAGTGTTTTCTGTAGAGGAGTACTGTGTAATGTCATCAAATTGTACATTCAAGATCTTTTACTGAAGGCATAACTGGATTTCTCATGCATAATGTTTAGTACAGTATAATTAACCATAACCAATATAGCGGTGGAAATTAACAGGTAAGGGTATGAATGTTGAGTACAGTAGCATGTTAAACCAACTCTACCTTAAAAAAAAAAAAAAAAAAACACTAAACAACATCCTACCCAAAACTTCTAACACAAGCATTCACAATTCCTCAGCAACCTCCTTCACCTAAAGACTCCTTAAATAATTTACAGACAAACCCAGCCATAATAAAGCCACTCAAAAATTAATTAATCTTCAAAGAGAAACAAGTCAGTTTAAACAGCTTAGATAACACATTAATAAATTAATCATGATGCACAAAATAAGATATTAATTTACGACAAATTTCTAATGTAATATGATTATGGAAATACTGAAGATAGAAACCATGCCTCACCTACAGTACACATTATATAGGGATATTGTATAGAAAAATTTACTTTTAGTCCTCATATCCATTTTTCTGGCAGAGCCTGAAGTTAGACAGCTCTCAAATACTGACAGTCTTACCAGGAGTCCTTGATTCCTTAGACAGAACCCTAATATCAGCCTGGGATAAATTGCTATCCAGTGGATGTACCAATTATCTTAACCATCTTCCTGTATCATAGGCTTTACATGAAAAGGACAAAATACAAAGTCAAGGTCTTGTTAAAGGCACAACTGCCCAACCAGCAAGTAACTCACAAAGGAGAAGCATTTGCCCTCTGTGGATATGAGTGAAGTACAGTACAGTGAACCCAGGGTTAGTCAAACCCCTACACCTTCACTTCCAGTTAATTAATCACAAACCCAAGGAAGGCACAAGAGTTTCAGTAACCTGTCTTTGGGCTCTGCCATAAAAATAGCAATTAAGATCAATTTTCCATTTCTTGCTATCATCCTTAATCCAAGCAGCTCACATAATACAAAAAAGACGATTAAAATCACCAGGTGGTGCTACAAATGCTCCAGGAATTGAGTGCTAATCAGCCTTTACGAGAATTAACCCATTGTACTACAGTGGTCCCTCGGTTAACGAGTGCCTCGGTTAACGAGATTTCGGTTAACGATTTACCTTCCATAAGATTCTTAACTTCGGTTAACGAGCAATCCCTCGATTAACGAGTTTTTTACGAACCGACTTCAACATGTTTTCGCTTGCATTTGGCGGTCCACCAGCTGTAGTATTGGTCCGCCAATACAGTAATCGGTTTTAGGGCTTAAATTCCTTACTATTTTAGTAAATATCAAGAAGTTTATACTATTCAATAATTTTAAAAGTTTAATATTAACTTTTTTAGTCATTTTAACAGTTATTGAACATAATTGAAAGTAAAGAAACTAGTTTCTGGCGTGCGATCCAGCCTGTTAACACATCAGACAGGCGTTAGTCTCTCTCTGTTTTCAGTGGAGGTAACCTCTTGCTTGAGACTCTCTTCAACTAAACGCTTTTTTCTGTGTTTCCAAGCAAATTATTGGTCATTTTGAAATATATTTTATGGGTGAAATGGCGCCATGGGGGACTTCTCTTCCACCCCAATGCCTTCTCTTCTTCCTTCTTCTCCACCCCCATTCTAATTCCCATCATCATCATCATCATCCAGGAGCCTTCTACATACACACCTCAAAGTAAGTGTACTTTTCAACCTTTTTTGTTGAATTTAGGCAATTTTCGGTGAGCTGGAACCAATTATCCAAAAACCCATTGAAACAATGGTTTCGGTTAACGAGCAACCTGCTGGAACGGATTGTGCTCGTTAACCGAGGGACCACTGTATATTACTGGGTCGTGAGTTCAGAACTCCCAATTCTTTTGCTGTACAAATCTTATGTTCTACTGGACTCTCCCAGATAAAACAACTCATGGTAAAGCAGAGCCCCAATCAAAAGTAGATACAGGATCTGTCATATGGAGATTCATGAAATGGCTTCTGACAAGCAAACCTTGTATTCACTGTAAAAGACCAGACATACAAGTTCATGGCACATGGGGCAAAAATGAATCAAAAGCCCCTTATCCAAACCCAAATATAAGAAAGACTATCCAATTAAATTTCTTCAAAAATTATCTACAGTAGTTGGACAACAAAGAAAACTTCAGTATTATCCTCATTATTTTAGGAGCCATTATTGACCAGGATCTTAATTCAGCTTCTAAGGTTCTAAGGTTAGAAGTCATTAAAAAAAAATACTGGCAGGAATTCCCTATGAATAAAAGTAAAACGAGAATTAAAACTTTCGTAAGCACTGAGTTGCTCAGAGCCAGCAGTCCACTCTCCAGGAATACAGGTCCACCACCGATTTTCCGGCACCCTTGGTTCCAAAATCTTGCTGGACCAACCGAGGTCACGTAATAATAATTCAACAATACACCTCTGACCCACTAATTATACACTTCCCGTGTCTCTAAAGCACAATGGACTGCTAGAAACTTAAATTAAACAAATGTTAAATGTAAATTAAATGTGAAAAGGCCATAATTTTGAGCAACATTACTGTAAACACTTTGTACTCAAATGTACTACAGTAGACTAAAATATTTATCTCTTGTGCAAGCTATGTGATGTTTATACTCAAATTAAGCACTCTTACAAGGATTCCAGCAATGCAAGTTATATTCTGCTAAGTCTAGTCAGCTACATTTTATAAAATACAAACTTTAAGCCTAAAACTACCTTCACCCTGCCTGGGAGGGAGGGAGGGAAGTTAAGTGCCCTTTTGTAATTTTATCCGGATTAAAAGAGGTGCCAGACCATCTGTTCCCGGAAAATCGGTGGTGGACCTGTACCAACAATCCCACTTCCCTATAATTTTATTACATGCTTTTTGCAAAGCTTTCCAAGTGTACAGAAGAAGACTGAAAGATCAGATAGATACAATAAACCAAGACAATATATACACATTAAAATCAACACCCATTTTCTGGATTTGCTAAAAATTGGGCTGGAGGATGCTGGCTTTTTTTGTCCTTCTTGGGCAGACATTGTGCTGTACAGTAAAATGAGAAGGTGGATATCCCTGAATACAAACACAAAGCCACCATGCAGTAAACTGAATGATGTGGACACAACAATATGGCAATAACTGCGGCAATAGTGTACAAGCTCTTTCTGACTTTTTGTCATGGTAGCAAAATCTTGAGAGCTTATACAGTACAGGTACTGTATAATTTTATTTCATAGCTTAATACTGCTTCACTGAACTTGAACTTTATTAGTGGTAATATTGTTCTGGTAAAATTTTATGCCAAGAGAGCACATAATAACTGAGATTACTGTAGCATTCAGCCTCCTTCTTCTACCTGATAAAGAGTTGAAAACAGTGGATCCTGGCCTTTTTTTTTTAACTCCAAGAGCAAACAAAGATGTTCAGATATATAATCCTAGAACACAAACCTAAAACAAGAATAAATGTGCAATAAACTGAATGATATAGATGCAACACCATGTCCATAGCAACGGCACATGAGCAATTGTCTTAACCCATGTGATTGCCACAGAACTGAAAACTCATGTATCAGCTCATCATTTCATGGCATAGCTTGAGAGATATTCCCCTTTCTCGGGTAAGCAGCTAGGAACTAAGTCCAAAATGAGAGAATGACTCTGGAATTAAGATGGTGGTTGTAGCTGGTGCACTGTGGGTTCTGGTTAAGTAGGTATGGTTGATTTTAAAGAGCTTCTGCCATTCAACAGCAATCTTTGCTTCCAATCCACCCATTTAAGGAAATAAGAGTTGTAATGAATAGAGATGGGCAATTCTAAGATCAGCTCCAACTGCTAGTTATGGGTAATCTAGCAGAGTATTCAAGACTCCCTAAAAGGGCTTGCACATTAATAAAAGCTGTCTGATGGTGAGAGTCAATCATGATAAAAAAAAACTTGACAAATAGAGTACAGTATGCATACAAAAACAGGAAACTAATGTGTACAAACACTATTCTACTATATTTATCATTTCTCCTCCCCATTTTTGTGTAAGGTGATTAAGAAACCTCAAAGGAGGTTAAGAAATGGGAATGGTGCAAGATAGTGTGGAAACTAACAGAATAAGGCAAAGACACCAAGTATAATCATCCACACATAATTGTGCACATCTTCAAAATACATATGCAGTTTACATTATCTTACTTTCCACACACACAAAATCACATACAACAATTAATATTATTAATTACACAGGTGTTTTGGGAAATAGGACAAATTTTATCCTATCTCATTCTTATATATGTAAATATAACAGTTTTGCAGTTGAAAAGAATAAACAGAAACTGCAAGCAGAGAGATGGATTCCTTTATTTAACCAAATATGTTACAATTCTTATTTGTACATTTAAAACTAAATCTTTTATTCATTTACCTGTACTGTATCGTATTCTATCCAATCTAAACAAGACAATGAAATTTATGATGATGTATAATAATAAGATAACTTAAAGATGTGAAGTTCTATTTCCTTAGTACTGTAATTAAAACATTAATTCTCATAAACTACATACACAACACCTCCCTGTTCTAAATCAAGATGTTGATCTCTACCCAAGTCCTGTGCACTTCCTACAGCAGAGATTACTTCTCCCCCCATTTCCATAGGAACTGTGATCTGCACAATCTCTGGTATTTGTGTGGCAGTCTCCTCTAAAGCTGATATTGTCGGCTCTGGCAAGCTCTGATGTGGATAATGACGCTGAGCCTGACTACGGTCTTCTTGACTTTTGGGTCGCCCTTGTTTATAGTACACACCTGGGTACTGGGCTCGGTGGTCATGTTCCATGTGACGTTTAAGATAAGAGGGGACACGGAATGATCTTCCACACAGTGTACAATGATGAGGTCTTTCTCCTGTGTGTAATCGTTGATGGTATGTTAAGGAAACTCTACTCTTGTAACCTTTATTACAGGTTGTACACCAATAGTTTCTTTCCCCTCGGTGAACACGTGACATGTGAATACGAAGATCTGCTGGTGTAAGGAAGCCCTTCACACAAATGGCACACATGTGCTTCCTCACCTCTACTCCCATATGAACACGTTTCACATGAAAATGAAAGCTAGCCTTATTGTGATACACTGCACCACAGTCACTACATTCATATTTCTTCTCTTTGGTATGAAGATTCATGTGAATTTCAAGATTCTTTATAGTAATACCACAAATCTCACAGGTCTGTAATGAACGACTATGGTTCCTCATGTGATATTTCCATTGAACCTTATGAGCAAATGACTCTCCACAAAGTTTACATCTAACTGGTTTCTTATCATATCCTGCTTCCCTTGGATGTTTAAATTTAAGATGTGATACATATGTAGAATAATTTTTTAGTGTAGTAGGACAAAATTTACAATTATAACCTTCAAGTTCTGGATGAACACTGAGAAGGTGTCTCTTTAATTGATCCACCTGTCTGTATTTGAGTCTGCAAGCAGGGCACTGATGAGTGCCATACCTATGTCCCCACTTGTGTGAAGTCAGCATTCGTACTGTTCTAAATCTACGCTCACATTCATCACATTTAAAAGTTAAAGCATCAGGGTGCTCTCTATATTTGTGAAGATGTAGCTGAGTGGCAAAAAAGAAGCTCGCATGACACAGGTTACAAGCATGTGGACGCATTTCACCTTCTCTCATTTTAGAGTCTTCGTGCTTTGCCATGTGCTTATCAATATCAATTGCCAATATTTCTTTATCACAAACTTCACACGTCCTGAGGGCGCCTCGTCCATGTTCATGTGCTCGATGGGCTTCAAATACATCATAATTAGTGAATTCAGCATCACAATCATCACAAGGTATGGCATAGCCATTGTAGTGACAGTATTCCAAGTGTGCTATCAAGTTACATCTGATGGAGAATCTTATCGGGCACACGGGACAAACTAAAACACCATTGTAATGATGCACTAAGTGACTTCGCAACGATGCTGCATCAAGACAAAGCTCATGACAGAGACCACAATGACGAGCAACACCCTCGTGACACTTATCTAAATGGCACTCCATGTTCACCTTACTGGAGTTCACCATGCCACAAACATTACACATATAACTTGGGTTTTCTTCTTTAACATCTCTTTTCTCATCAGAATCTAAAGTAATTTCTTTATCTTTGGTTTTACCTGTTTTATAATTTATAGCATTAGTACTGTCTGGCACTTCACTTTTCACATCATTTAAGCCAACAGATTTACCATTATTAACATTAGTTTCTTTATGGACAGTCACACTACTTACAAAATTGCCTACATCAATTTCTGAACCATCTAAAGTTGTCAGGTACTGTTGGTATGCTTCGGTATTATGCCCATCTAAGTGTTGATCATAGGCCTCTTTCTCATCAAACTCCAGGTCACACCAGGAGCAACTTAGATTCAGTATCACTGGCATGTCATCAGCAGTTCCTTCTTCCTCTAGTTCCATGTGAACTTCTTCCATCCGTCGGTTTTGTGAGAAGGAACTGGTACTAGACTCCAGTTCACTGGTATCAAAATCTGGATGCTCATGGCGGACATGACGGCGTAGCTGGGAATGGAAGGAGAAGGTGGTACTGCACACGGGGCAGGTAGGACGGCCGGAGGCATCATCACCATTATCAGCACCCCCACCCCTCCTCAAGCTCACTGCCTCTGCCTGGAAAGACCAAACAGCGCGCATCAATACCAGCCCCGTGTGCAACATCACTACTTCCAACATCTTCATTTTTTTTTTTTACATTTGATATTAATAACTGATATTGATATATAATAAGTTACAGTGATGCATTTGTTTTTGCAATAAATTGCTTTGCATATACAGTACAGTAATACAGCATGTCATAACATACAGACTACCTGTAGTTGGGTATCATTTGATATCAAGTTTGTAACAAAACTCTCAATAATGCACAATTACCACCCTTTTTACCAAGCGTATTGTTTAGAGGGAAATTTACTTAACTATTTTTTCAAATAGGTCATTAGTACAATACAATATTGTACAGTATGTAAGTTTTTTCCACTCAGTGAAAGAATAAGTAACACATGAAAAATCCAACATGTTCCTTGCACAAAGCTTAATGAAAACAATACTGACATAATTAATTAATTTCTAAACTGAAAACACAATTATGAAATATGGATGAACACAGATATTAGCTAAGGATAACCTACAAGTACAGTACAGGAATACCTCGCCATTCACAACCCCGCTTACCCTCAATTGACATTTTAATACCCCTATTTGATATTCACAAAGCATCCTCCGCTTATTCGCAAATGAAAAATTACGATACCCTACAGTAATATTTCAACCCTGGCTAACCGTAGCTTTCACATGCCGATGTAAGGCCCACTTCACACGATTTTTTTTATCTGCTCTTATGGACCCACGCAGTTCAGAAATTATTGAAGTTCTATGGGACTGTTCACATAGAGCATGTGTGGGAAATGCTCACCCCACATCTGTACCTGTACTTCCAAACTGTGATGTGAAAAAATACGTTGAGCATTCTAGAATTCTTCATATGACAATGGTTAATGCTAGTTTAAATGTTCACACACACACACACAGTGTTCTTTTGTACTGTTTTTTTTATTGTAGTTACAGGTGTATTTTACTGCCAGAGTGTGTTGTGACGACACCGAAGGATAGCCGTTTCAAGACCAGACTTGACTTGACCAACACAGGAGCAGGTTCAGATACATTCAGGAGCCAGTGCATGCCCAGTACCTGCCAACAGTGTATAACAGAGACGTGACTGACCGCCCAAGCAGCTAATGAGCTGTGTAGGAATGTGAAATGAACGTGTGTGTTGACTTAGCATGTTGCCAAGTTATATTGTTGCTGTAGCTACACCTCATTTGCTCTCCTACCAGGAAAAGCTGTTACAATATTGTAATTTCTCAACTCGTACATTCAGGTAGATTACTGTATGTAATTTTCTTAATTTTTCTTACTCGGTTACATGCACACACAATTGTTCATGCAGAATGTTAAAAAAATTAATAAAAAATACAAAAAATCATAATCATAAAGTAAAAAACATAGAGGGATTAAACATTTATTACATGTGGGAGACTAGCACAGAAAGGAAGCAGCATTCCCTCACAGCTCTGTTGTCCCGTGTGTACGTATTGAAATTTTTGTCAATTAGCAATGCAGTATTTTGTCTTATTTTATTTATTAGTACAATTTTTATTTATTCCTCACATTTACTGGTACTACAGTATACACATGACCCTGGTCCTTAATAACCTCAGATAATGAAGAGTATATTGTAAATTGAAAAATATGTGAAGAGGATAAAGTAATCTTAAAGCAGAAGTGCACGTGTTTAAACTGATATAGGTTTAACTAGCAGTCACCAGACACGCTGTTCACAAATCGCTCACAGCCTCCAAATATACGTTCACCTCCCACACAGAATAAACACCCATGCTCTTCCTTTTTCTTCCTGGACTTCCTGCTAGCCTTTTAGATGTGTTAATAGATGATAATCATAATAGATTGGGGTAAATATGTGGTGAAAGTTGGCAGCTGGGAATGCACACCCCATTTATATTAATTCAGGTGGAAAATTGCCACGATACAGGGGGTCAGACTTACAAACACCTGCTGAGATCCCATAAAATTAATCTTTTTTTTCTTTTTTTATGGGGATTAACCCACCCAGGCACATTAGACAACACATTATACTCTCAATATCTTCCCAGGCAGTAGTACTTCCCTGTTTGATAACTGCCTATTACCTACTAACTGTACTCGACTTATTTTTTTACTTTCATTTACTGTACTGTATTTTGTCATTATTGTACTGTATACAGTTGTACCCCACTTAACGCGGTCAATAAAACCCAGAGGGTACCGTGTTAAGTGAAAACCACGTTAAGTGAACAACAGAACATATGGGATTAATTCCAATAGAAACCGGACGACACATAACTATGTTGTAGTAAAAATAACATCTTAATTTTATGATGGTACATGCACACAATTAATACTTAAGAGAAATAGAGAAATACAGTCGCCAAGTTAATGTCCATTCAAATAATGGACTCAACTCCCTCCCCCTCTTCTCACACTACACTGCTGGCTCTTCCCTCTCTGAGAAATTTTTTGGGGAAAACCACTAAATTTTAATAAATAATACCTCAAACTAAAGTTAGGATAATACAATTGACATTGCTGGATTCCTTGTAAGACCAGGAATATTTTGAATATAAATGTCATATATTTTGCACAAAAGATAACATATTTACTCAGAGTAAACATTTTATCTAAAATTTGTATGTCTAATGCAAAATATATGATGTTTATATTCAAAATGATCACCAAATTGTAAGAATTCCAGCAATGTAAATTATATTCTGACAGGGTAATTTGTATGAATTTTATGAGCTAAAACAAATATCTTCAGTTAATAAAAAAAAATAATATTCTTCACAGGGTAACAGATGGTCGGTCGGTCCCTCCCTCCCCCCCACCCCCCACCAACCGTCCCAAGGAGATGTGTGGGAAAACCAGAATATTTAACTTTTTAGTAATAAATAATACCTCAAACTAAAGTTAGGATAATATAATTGACATTGCTGGATTCCTTGTAAGACCAGGAATATTTTGAATACAAATGTCATATATTTTGCACAAAAAATAACATATTTACTCAGAGTAAACATTATATCTAAAATTTGTATGTCTAATGCAAAATCTATGATGTTTATATTCAAAATGATCATCATATTGTAAGAATTCCAGCAATGTAAATTATATTCTGGCCGGGTAATTTGTATGAATTTTATGAGCTAAAACAGGCAGTCAGGCAGGGTGGCGGGTGGGGCAAATCTAAAAATAGCGTCTCCAGCCGGACACTCACCGCGTATATGTGGAAAAATCCCACGTTAAGTGAAAGTTCAGCTCTGGCGAGGCACCGCGTATACGGTAAAACGCGCTAAGTGAAACCGCGTTAGGCGGGGTAATACTGTATTTATTATTTTCTCTTAAATAAATCAATTTTAGATGTGACATTGTTCTGTAAGTACAGTATGCACATAGGGTACAGTGGTCCCTCGGTTAACGAGATTTCGGTTAATGAGTTACCTTCCATAAGATTCTTAACTTCGGTTAACGAGCAATCCCTCGATTAACGAGTTTCTTACGAGCCGACCTCCACATGTTTTCGCTTGCATTTGGCGGTCCACCAGCTGTAGTATTAGTCCGCCAATACAGTAATCGGTTCTAGGGCTTAAATTCCTTACCATTTTAGTAAATATCAAGAAGTTTATACCATTCAATAATTTTAAAAGTTTAATATTAAATTGTTTATTCATTTCAACAATTATTGAACATAATTGAAGGTAAGGTCACTAGTTTCATGTGCGCCATCCAGCCTGCCAACACACCATACAGGCGTCAGTCTTTGTGTCTTTTCAGTGGAGGTAACATCTTGCTTGAGACTCTCTTCAACTTAAGCTTTTTTTCTGTGTTTGCAAACAAATTACAGTTGTACCCCACTTAACGCGGTCAATTGAACCCAGAGGGTCCCGCGTTAAGTGAAAACCGCGTTAAGTGAATAACAGAACATATGGGATTAATTCCAATAGAACCCAGCCCGACCCCCAAACTCCACTTTTTGACGACAAATAACTATGTTGTAGTAAAAATAACATCTTAATTTTATGATGGTACATGCACACAATTAATACTTAAGAGAAATAGAGAAATACAGTCGCCAAGTTAATGTCCATTCAAATAATGGACTCAACTCCCTCCCCCTCTTCTCACACTACACTCACTGGCTCTTCCCTCTGAGAAATTTTTGGGGGAAAACCAGGTATAGTAATAAATATATCCTCAAACTAAAGTTAGGATAATATAATTGACATTGCTGGATTCCTTGTAAGACCAGGAATATTTTGAATATAAATGTCATATATTTTTCACAAAAGATAACATATTTACTCAGAATAAACTTTACATCTAAAATTTGTATGTCTAATGCAAAATCTATGATGTTTATATTCAAAATGATCAGCAAATTGTAAGAATTCCAGCAATGTAAATTATATTCTGGCCGGATAATTTGTATGAATTTTATGAGCTAAAACAAATATCTTCAGTTAATAAAAAAAAAAAAATATTCTTCGACACTATCTGTCAATCAAAGTACCCCACCTTGCCTTCCCCCCCTCTTCCAACCGCGTGGTCAGTCCCAACCCTCCCCCCACCCCCCACCAATCCTCCATTCAAGAGTTTTTAACATTTAGTATTAAATAATACCTCAGATTAAAGTTAGGATAATATAATTGACATTGCTGGATTCCTTGTAAGACCAGGAATATTTTGAATATAAATGTCATATATTTTGGACAAAAGATAACATAATTACCTAGAGAACAATTTTTATCTAAAAATTGTATGTTTAATGCAAAATATATGTTGTTTATATTCAAAATGATCACCAAATTATAAGAATTCCAGCAATGTAAATTATATTCTGACCGGGTAATTTGTATGAATTTTATGAGCTAAAACAAATATCTTCAGTTAATAAAAAAAAAAATAATTCTTCACAGGGTAACAGATGGTCGGTCGGTCGGTCCCTCCCTCCCCCCCACCCCCCACCAACCGTCCCAAGGAGATGTGTGGGATAACCACTAAATTTTAATAAATAATACCTCAAACTAAAGTTAGGATAATATAATTGACATTGCTGGATTCCTTGTAAGACCAGGAATATTTTGAATATAAATGTCATATATTTTGGACAAAAGATAACATAATTACCTAGAGAACAATTTTTATCTAAAAATTGTATGTTTAATGCAAAATATATGTTGTTTATATTCAAAATGATCACCAAATTATAAGAATTCCAGCAATGTAAATTATATTCTGGCTGGGTAATTTGTATGAATTTTATGAGCTAAAACAGGCAGTCAGGCAGGGTGGCGGGTGGGGGGTGGTGCGAATCTAAAAATAGCTCTCGAGCCGGACACTCACCGCGTATATGATGAAAAATGCCGCATTAAGTGAAAGTTCAGCTTTGGCAAGGCACCGCGTATATGCGAAAACGCGTTAAGTGAAAGCGCGTTAAGCGGGGTAATACTGTATTGGTCATTTTGAAATTTATTTTACATATTGACAATATATAATGCAGTGCAGTGTTGATTTAAAGAAAATAATCTAGAATTACACCAAGAGAACTAAAATTTTATGGATGAAATGGCGCCATGGGGTGACTTCTCTTCCACCCCAATGCCTTCTCTTCTCCCTTCTCCTCCACCCCCATTCTAATTCCCATCATCATCATCATCATCATCATCCAGGAGCCTTCTACATACACACCTCAAAGTAAGTGTACTTTTCTACCTTTTTTGTTGAATTTAGGCAATTTTCGGTGAGCTGGAACCAATTACCCAAAAACCCACTGAAACAATGGTTTCGGTTAACGAGCAACCTTCTAGAACGGATTGTGCTCATTAACCGAGGGACCACTGTATGTGTTTCGACTTGAGTACATTTTCAACTTAAAAATATCTGTAGGAAGGGAACTCGTACATGACCCGAGGACTGCCTGTATGTGCAAATTTTTTATTCACAATGACTTTCAGGAATGCATCCCCTGTAAAAATCAGAGTATTCCAGTACACATTACTGTACTGTAATATGCAACAAGTATGGTTTTATATAAAACACTCAGGAAGCCTTTAGGTAATAGACTGGACTCCTGTCATTATATAATCTGATGATTTTAGAGCAAGTGAGTCAATTGAAAGTTCCCTATTATCTTTAATTAATGTTGACAACCAGTTCACAATCTGATTATTCTTGGACCTCTCAAAAGCCTTTGTATTGTCAACCAAAATCAGAGCATCAATTAAAAGCAATGTGGCATTTGCAGGTTATTCAACAAGTGGTTTGCATCCTAAGACGGTAAACAGGAATCAGTATATTGCTATAATGGCCATCAATCTGATCCCTCTATTATATTGTATGGTGTTCAGTAAGGCTTCATTCATGAACAATTGCTTTTTCAATTGTATATATATGATATAGCTCAATTCAATATACGCACCCAAAAAGTAGAGGCACCCTTGAGATACAGAGGTCATTTTCCTGAAAATTTATGTAACTCAAAACCCATTTTCCCATACACTTGAAGAACTATATTGTGCAGTACAGTATATTACTGTAATCAGAGATGCATTCCTACTAACAAATTTTGCCCGAAAACATACTGTACTAAAATAACACCAAAAACTATCTAAGTACACATTCGATTGAGAATACAATATTTTTTTTTATAAACTATGTATACTGTACAAGAGTTATTCATCTCTCCTTTATTTGTCATTTCACACATTCATCGCTTATTAATTGGGGACACTTTACCATTATTCATCATTTATGACCCACAAATTCATCATTCAGACTACAGTATAGTACTGCTGTGCCAGATCAATGTTAACACAAATAAATAATGTACAAGTAATATTAGAATACTTTATCAGTCATATTCAAATAAAAGCAAACAACATCAAATTTTACAATTTTAATTTCCTTTGGTATGAATACACTGCCTGCCCTTTATCTGGCATTCCTTCACATTTTTGCAGGCAAAAGGCTTCCAGACCAGTCGTAAAAGTTAAAGAGCTGAATCTCAATCCCATGCTTGAACAATAAAGACAGACAGCCCGAGATTATACAACACAAGTTGATAACACTTCTAGTGCAGAATATTCTGCATTTGGCTCATTTCCTTGTTTAGAAGTTGTCTAAAGTAATTATTAATTGAATCAGCATTAAATTTTTACCTTTTCCCCGAGTAACGAATGACCATTAAAGGTAAATCTTCAATTTTTTATCGTGCAGTATTGCACACATGCCACAAAAAGTTATCTAAGGGTCATACAATAACACAAAACGAATGAGAAATCTGAACATTGCTCTCTGAGAAAGTTTTAAAGCAAATTAAATTACCCTTTTCATCTGTAAATACAGCTCCTTCCCGACTTACGGCCTACTGTACTCGACTTACGACCACCCGCACTTACGACCTGCCTCAGTCATACCAGAATTTTGTCAAATTACGTACTGTATTTTCAAGTCCCAACATCAGTACAGACAAAATTTTCGTTTGTAATTCACTTTAAAATGGCTGGCAAGCTTAAAAGTGAGAGTTTTGTGGTGCTGCAAAGAAAAAGAGACACCCATTTTAGATTTTCTATTTATTATTTAAGCATTTTCGACTTACGACCTGGATTTGGGTCCCTAACCCAGTTGTAAGTTGGGGAGGAACTGTACTATAAAGAGGAGCAACATTTATTATACAAAATATTGAGTCACTTTGCAACCAGGCATACCAACCATTCTGAGATGACACGAACCATAGTGATCATTCTGAAATCTGTCGTGCCCAGCTTTTTTTAATACTTTTTGTGACATGTGTTCATCAAATCAAAACACAATTATCAATTAAGTTAAGTGGATAATAATCAGGAAATACCTACATTACAGTTCAGTACAGTACAGTATCTATGTTTCTTCTATGGCTTGAATAATATAAACACCTTCCTCTCCACCTTCTCTATAAAGGTCTGGCAAGTCATGTAGATCTTCAACAACAGTGATAATCTCTGATTCATTCATATTCACACTGACACTTGCCACATCACCCACTTCTTCTACACCCTCAACTATACTCATCTCTCTCACTATATTTACTTCATCAATCCCAACTTCATTTTCAATTATAACAGATCTTGGAACATCAATTTTCACAATATTAGAAGTGCCCTTGTTTGCATGGTCAGTATTCTCTGCAGGGCCAGAAACTTTTGAAATCCCTAAACCAGCACCCGCCCGACGCTGTGGTTTACGGTATAGATAAGAGTATGGGAGATGGTGTGTACCTTCCATGTGGGTTTTGAGAGTTGAAGGACGGTGAAAGCCTACGCCACATTCTTGACACTTGTATGGACGCTCACCAGTATGAACTTTCAGGTGATAGGTAAGGGCAGACTTGTTCTTGTAGCTACGACCACAAAACTCACAAAAGTATTGACGTTTCTGTAAATGCACTTGCTCGTGATGTGTGCGTAGCAAGGAACTACTAATGAAACCTTTCTTGCAATTCTTACACACATATGCCCGTGCATTTTGGTCATGACGCAGCTTGTGGTGAGCTAGGAGGCTAGATCGTAAAAAAAATACTTCTCCACATTCTTTACATGGAAACTGCACAGCTCGTGTGTGAAGATTCATATGCACATCTACATGAACAAAAAATTTCTTGCAAACTGGACATTCATTCTTTGGAGCATTCTGCCGGTTTAACCCGTGTTGCTTTGCCATGTGTTTATTCAGTAGTATTCGACTAGATAAATATTTACCACACCGACTGCACTTTAATTCAGCACGATCCTCTAATAAATCTGCATGGAGTGTGCGGCAGTGATACATATACTTACTATAAGATGTTACTTGGATGCTACAATATTCACAGTTAATATTAGTTACATCAGCATGTGCTTTTATAAAATGACATTCAACATGTTGCCTGTGCCTAAACTTCAGCTTGCAGATTGGACACCAACAGCTACCATTCTTATGGCCATCCTTGTGTAATTCAAGAGCACGTCTTCCTTTGAATCTATGACCACATTCTTCACATTGTCTAGAATACTTCTGAGGGTGTTGAGTGTGATTATGGCGGGAAAGACCTGCTGGACTGGGAAAAACAAGATTACAATCTGGGCACCTGTGTGACTTTCTTTTCACAGGTCGACCCAGTCTCTTCTTAACCTTTTTATACTGTTGATTTGAAGTAACCTGCATCTTGATGGGAATGGGTTCCTTTGCTAATAAATGTTCATGGAGGTGTTCTTCCATTTCATCTTGAGGAATCAATTCCCCACATTGCTGACATCTTGATGCTGCATCTATGTCGTTCACTTCATGCGGTTCTCGTCTATGGAACCGATAATCATTAAAACTACCGGAAGTAAATTCACAGAATTCACACTTAAGTAAAAAATCACCACTATGATGGACTTCAAGATGTTTAAGAAATGGATATTTATATTTAAAATGTACACCACAAAAGTCACATATATATGTGCCTAGGAAATGTTCGACAATGTGTAATTCCAGTTGTTGCTGATGAAGAAAACGGTCTTCACACAGTCTGCATGCATGCGGTAAAGTTTTAGGGTGAATCAACCTGATATGTCGATCTAGATCAGCTGGTGAATCATACACTAAATCACAATTGGTACAATCACTCATTTTCCTTGGTCGGCCCCTTTTAAGAGGTGGTTGGGGATCTGGAGCTGGAGTTTCAGCAAGGCCTCGCTCTTTCAAGAGACTGGCATACTGCTTTAAGCAGTCAGTGACATGTTCCTCTTTGTGCTGTTGTAATGTTATCTCTTCTTTAAATATATTGGAACAAAAATTGCAGGTCAAAGAGGCAATTTTTGTGTGATGAGGATGAATACGAGGACAAATTAGTAAATGCTGTGTAATGGCAGCCAAACTGTTTTCCTGCATTTCACATTTCCCACATTCGTAGTTGCATCGATGCGATAAGATGCTTCGTGCAGAAGTGAGTGTGTGATTACAAGTTTTGCAGGTTAGAATAGTACGGCCAAAAGAATTCTGACTAGGGCTGAGAAAGTATTTCAGCTGTGGTGATGTCTCCAGCAACTGAGAGATGTCTTCCTCGGTGGTTTCCTCCTGCAGTTGGTCCTTTGATTCCAGCAGTGTCATCTCCTCGTTTCCCTGGGAAAACACGTCTGCTGTACTATTTCTGCTCTTCACAGCATAATTCACAAATCCATAACATCTATGTAAATGGTCTCTGAATAATATGTTTATGGTACAGTACAGTATTCATATTTACACACTGTCCTTTAAATAAAAGTCCCATGTCCACATAAAATAAGTCCAAAGGACAGAGATACCCATATTTGTAGGCATACCCTATAATAGCAAATTAGAGCAAAATGCAACACATGGTGTATGAGTATACAAACCAAGTTAGAAACCATATATCTGTAATTCAAGAGAAATTTTTACTTTTTATGGAATGTGTTTTGATGTTGGATACTGAACTAGGAGACCTCATGAAAAATACACTTGCATTATTATTATTATTATTGTTTTCCATAAAAAAAATTACTTAAAATCAGTCTTCGGTGTAATTTTATTACTTTCGCGGGGGAACATTTTATACTGTAGGAGTGTATCTCCCATTATCCCGGGTGATTACAAATGAACTTCCTGAATTTAAACATAATGAAATAGCTAACAAGGCTACAGCAAAAAAGCAAAGCACGAAATAATAATAAAGAAGAACTAAAGTTTTATTTTCCAGGTAGATTAATTCAACATATGGTTGTGCAGATAATAAGGTGGTACAGGCATCCACTGATATACGTACAGTGCCCGTATGCCCAATATAAATGAAACTTTGTCTTATCAAATGTCACATTTTTACTATTTTTATACAAGAAGTAAACATTAGCTTTAACAAATAACAATCATATTTTGACACCTTTATTTCTATAAAGAATGTGATTTTTTTTCTAACACACAGTCAAGATGGCCACCAGGCTCTGCAAACACACATTTACACTCTACTACATATACAGGTACTGTACAATGTTCATTGGTTTCAATACTGTACAATACAGTATACAGTGTTCAATAATTACTTTTATTTTTACAGGACTAGTAGTGGAACTTGTGTGAAACCCCCCTCCCCCCAAATGACCAATATATTTCATATTCCCTCTTTAGAATTAGAGGAGGCCTTATAGCCCTACAATGCAGTGTGGTCACAGCCAGCTCAGTGCCTGCCTGTTTCCATGTAGGTATATCGGCATAAGCCACACAAAATTATGAGAAGGAAAAAGCTGTTTATGTAATAAAGAACTACTTGTTGTAAAATATCTAGGTGTTTCTGTATTTTTAATGTAAAGGAGGTATCATGTACGATGTTTAGTGTTTATTAAAACAGTTTTGGAACAGTTTATGGGTATTTCTTGGCCTCTGGAACCAAACTAATTGTTTCCATTTAAATCAATTAAACTATAATTTTGGATTTGATAATTTGTGGTCTCCTGTTACCCACCCCGCGAATTATCAAGATTTCGCTGTACAGTCATGCGCCGGTTAACGTCCTAGATACGTTCTTGGAAACGTGACGTTAACCGAAAATGAACGTTGTCCGATCATCACAAACTTTTTATTTATACTTGTACTTACGTGTATGTGGAATACTATATACGTACATATACACTTTTACTCTTAAATCACTACTGTAATGTAATACACGCGATTAATTTTTATCTCTTGTGCAAAATACATGACGTTTATATTAAAATTATTCACCGTTTTACAAGGGTTCCAGCAATGCTGGGCAGTTGGGAGGGAGGGAGGGAGGGAGGGAGGGAGGAGGGAGGGAGGAGGGAGGGAGGGAGAGGAGGGAGGGAGGGAGGAGGGAGGAGCCAGCGAGGGTGGGGGGTTGGGGGTTGAGGTGATATGTTTGACAGTTTGAGCCGAAGGTCTCTGTGTGTTTATTTAACAGTCCTACTAAGCTTCTCTCATTTTAAAATGCCAGTGATATGACCTAGGAGAA
This sequence comes from Homarus americanus, assembly GCF_018991925.1. Classification (NCBI taxonomy): domain Eukaryota; kingdom Metazoa; phylum Arthropoda; class Malacostraca; order Decapoda; family Nephropidae; genus Homarus; species Homarus americanus. Next base: position 13,132,546 of record NW_024735442.1, read on the forward strand.
TATAATTAACACTGCTGGGATGCTTGTAAGATACTGATTTATTTGAATATAAACATGTTGTAATTCACACTAGACATAACAATTTTAGTACTGTAATCAAATTAGTACATGTGCACTCCAGCTTTGCACTAAGGTCATTTATTTCTTTTATGTTTCTTTTAGTATGGTGTGTGCATGTAAATAGATGAAAATAAATGAAGAAATTTATGTAAATCTACCCAAAAATACAGTTGAAAAACTTTTTATAAAATGTACTACAGTATTGTACACTAATGTACTACATTTTTTATATCTTGAACAAAATATATGACGCTTATATTTAAATTAATCTCTGTCTTGCAAGGATTTCAGCAATGCAAATTATATTATCCTAACTTTAGTCTGAGATATTATATAAAATAAACATAAAGAAATCACCAATCTTTTGTCTGGGAACACGAGGGAGGTAGCCAGACGAGTGTGAGAAAAGGGGGAGGGGGGAACAGGGGGGGGGAGGTGAGGTGACACAGTGTCTTTATTTATTTGAGATAAGATTTGACAGTTGGCGCTGAAGGCCTGCGTGTTTATTTATCATTACTTAAGAGTGACTAAGCTCTTCTCATAATTTGCCACCCAAACGACCTGGGTGAATATAACTTACATTGGTGGGATTCTTGTAAGATAGTAATTTATTTTATTTTTTTATTTTTCAATTTAAATTTTAATTGTTTATTCCTTGATAGAGGAAGCGGGATCCTAGTGCTGTCACTTGGTACCCCTGTACCATAACACCAGAAGCAACTGGCCAGTGTCACAAGTATATACAGTACAGTACAGTCATCCCTTGGTTATCGCGCCTAATTGGGACCCCGCGATAACGAAAGTACAGAACCTATGGGATTTATTCTAATTGGTTCAGGCACCCAAGACCCAACCCCAAGTTTCCCATTTTACGACCATTTATACCCACTAAATATATATATAATGTTATGGTAAATATCATAAACACACATAGGCATGGCTAGGTTTATTACAAAGTGATGAAAAGGGTACGCTTAATACTGTAGTCCACAAAACATGTAGCTATGCTTTTTTTTATTTGGTCCCCCATCATATGAGTCCGTTTTCTCTCACATCAGGACGCCTGAGTCCTCCGTTTTCTCTCTTATCTTAGAGTGCACCAGAGAGTTAGTTATTCTTAGTAATGCCACAGAATTTGAAATTGCAACCCCAATTGCAACTGGGGTTGCAATTGTTGAAGCAACTAGATATGTCTGATTACAGCAAATGTGTTATTGTCAATTTGTAGGTGAAAGATTTTATCCTCAATAGACGTAGGTTAACATTACACCTGGAGGCAAATGCATAAAAAAAGCCTAAGCAAGGAAGCATATTCCTTTAACACATAATATCTGACCAGTATGGGAAGGATCATCGTGTCTCCGTCAGGGGGTCGTGGAGTGGTGGTCCAGCAGGCGTCACAGATTTGGGGGGCACGGACGTATATGCGATCAGACATTAACCGGCGCATGACTGTATATGGCAAGGAATGTTGTATGGGTCAGAAGCATGGACACTTTCAGCAGACACCAGAAATGTGGTGCTAAAAAGCAAATGTTGAGAATAAGTTACACCGACAGGAAAACAAATGAAGAAGTACTGTTCCAAGGTTAGATAAAAACCTCAAGAGAAATTCTGTAATTGAAATGGGCAAAGTTGAGGGTAGGAAGACAAGGGGAAGGCAGAGACTGGGATGGATGAATTAAAATAAAAAACTGGGTCCCCAGAGATGCAAAATTTTGGATTGGTATAAGCAGCCCAAAAACGATTAGAGGACTGTGTTTTGTGGTCCAGTATATTGAGTACCATAGACTTTCTAAATGCCACATTGTGTTAAAAGACTTCTTCCTTCAGTTTAAATTTATTTATCACAAAATATCTTGTGCATTCTTTGAAATTGTTCTCATCAAAGCAGACATTCAAGACTCAGAGTAAATACTACCATATTTGCCCATAAATTATTAACTTCAACGTCTGCATATTTGATATCCAGAGCACTCCTGCGGAATCTAATTCCTGTGGAAATTAAGGAGGATTTACCCAATGTCAGTCACATAACAGTTTCACTTTTCATAACACTACTTAAGTGCAGGCATCAAAATTAAATAAAAGAAAAAAGAACTCTTTACCCATATTGTAGATAAGAAGTACAATACAATACAGTAATATCTCCATTAGCTGGAATCCCCCAAACCCAGAACTCTTAAACAGCCGGAATTTATATTGTCTCGGAAAATTTTTCCCAAAGCCATAATTTTCCAGAAAATTACGGCTTTGGGAATGATTTCCCGGGGAGGGTTTTTTTTCCGGGTTTGAGAGATGATGTAATACATCATTCTGGAACTCCCGAGAACATTTTTCCATTACCTGGAAAATTCCAGGGATGAGGGATTTTTTTCCGGGTTCAAGAAATGAAATAATGCATTGTTCTGGAACTTCAGAGAACATTTTTCCGTTTCCCAATTTTTTTTTTGGAAAATTCCAGGGATGAGTTTTTTTTTTTATGGCTTTGAGAGTCGTCGTCTCGTTACCCAAAAATCTCTCATTCCCGGAAGTGCTCTGCACCAATTGTTCCGACTAATGGAGATATAACTTTACAAAAAGACCTACAGTACTATTCCACCAGTTCTACATATATAACCTGCATGTCACCCTGGTCATGTTGCAGCTCATGTGAATGATCTTTAGCCAAGTCATGTGAGAGGGCATGCATCACCTGTAACGAAGCATCACTTTCCACTACATGAACGACACGCCCATCTTCCTCCACCTCTGTAATCAGCTGGGAGGCATTATCACCCTCCCCAGTGACTACTTCAACATCTACATTTTGATCAATGGATCTTCTAGAGATAACTTCTGAAGAAACATTAGTAGATTCTGGAGGATCTGGCGCGGCTGTCCGAAAATAACGTCGGGTACGATGATGAAGACCGTGAGCACGAGCTAAATGTGTTGTTAATTCTGAAGGGCGGCTGAAAGCTGCTTCACATGAGTTACAGCCATGGGGGCGTTCTCCTGTATGTGTTCGGCGATGATACGTCAAATCTCCTGCCTTAAAATAAGCCCTACTGCAGAACTCACACTTGTGTCGCCGCTCATTTTGATGTGCAGCAGTATGGCGTAAGAGCTCGTGACGTGTGAGGTATGCTTTGTTACAAATACGACATACAAAACGAGCATAATGTTCCCGCAAATGATGTCTCTTTACGTGCTCAGAAAGCCTACCTGCATTAAAAAAAATTTGACTGCAAAAGGAGCATTGACTTTTATGTTCTTTGGTATGTTTTTCATTGATATGAGCAGCAATCAAACATTTCCTCATCTGCTTCCCACAATGCATGCAGTCTACCAATTCAGCATGGCGTGTTGCCTTGTGATGGCTTAACTCTCTGCCAGAATGAAATTTTTCTCCACATTTTGTACAACGTACATTACGTGCCAAGCCAAGTTGTTCTGGATGACGGAGTAGTACATGTGTAAAAAGTGCATTAATTGATTTTGCTACATGGGAACAATGCTGGCACTTGAATGATACAGTATCAGTGTGAACAGTATTACAATGGCTCCTCAAATGGTGAAACTTTGCAAACTGCTGGTCACACAAAGGGCATTGTATTGCCCCTGTGGTATGTGTCTCTGTATGATCCATTAACCCACCACTTGACTGAAATCTTAAAAAGCACACTTCACACTGGAAACTTGGCCGTACTCTGTGCACCCGTTGTAAATGACGTTTCAAGGCCACAGCTGACTTAAGTTTTTTCTGACACTGGCTACACCACAGCTGGCTTCGTTCTTCCTCATCAAGAGCGCCAATTGTGTTGTGTGCAGAATCACGTATTTCTGCCTTATCAGCTTGATCTTCAGCAGATAGAAGAGCAGCCTCAGCCTGGTGAGTTTCCATATGGGAACAGTAATCCATGGAGGATGAGAGTGAATGTCGACACACCACACAAGTAAATGCAGCTGGGATCTCAGAATGGGCATCATGTAAATGCTTACTAAAGGCAAAAGCATCCAAGAAGGCAGATGAGCACACAGGACAAACAAGACTCGGACCGTGAATACGGAGTACATGACTACCAAGTTGGCGGAAGGTGCGGAAACGCGAATCACAGAGGACACATGGGCGTATCAATGTCTCAGGATGATATTCAGCTACGTGCCGCTCAACGTCGCCAAATGGTATGATACCGCATATATCACATGGTCTGTAGCTTGCTGGGCGACGACGCCGTAGGCGGGAACCTTCAGTGGGGTAGAACACGGTGATGGCATTACCAGATTCCCCCTCAGGCCACTCTCTGGCAGGGGTGTTTGCAGCTAAGCCGATGGTGACCACATCCACGATCTCCTGTAACATACACACTGCCTCACTGCCATGACAGACATACCAGCTAAACACACTTGCCCTTTAATTTTGTGGTTTCTTTATGCTGAAAGTTATGACAAAAATATGTAAGCCATCCATGTATGCATATGACATGATTTTAAACAATTTATATTCCCCCCCCCCTTTTTTTACGGACATTTTATCTAAAGCAAATGCCCAATGGAAATGACTGTAATTATATTTAATTCCTTTAAAATAATCACTGTAGGGTGGGTGAGAGAAAAGTTTCTCATTGACCAATGTAATAAGTGCAGGTAAAGGTAAACTGATAAAACTATCCACCGGTATTAACTACCAATTATCCTTCCCCCTTTTTAACTTATTCCGTAGGATAAATAAAGGGACAGAAACTGAAAGAAAAGAAAGATTTGGCATGGGTGAGTAACAGAAGAAATACCCATAAAAAAAATAATTTGTGTGGGATGAAATATTTGGTAAGATCATTTTGCACAGACATTTCCATCATCCTCAACTTATAAATAATGTACAGATATCCCATGTTAAGGATGGGGTTGTGTTCCTTAAAACCTAATGTTAAGCAAAATTATCACTAAACGAGGGATAACGGCGAAGCACCGAGGGCAAACAACTGGTTCAAACAGCAGAGTAGTTAACACCGAGTACAGTACAGTCCAGTACATTATAAACAGTTTTAAAGTTAAATGCCTGATTTATTAACACCAAAAATTCTATATATTGCATAGACAATGCGGTTCCGAGTTAAACGATTTAGTGAACACAAGGGGAGCCTAATTCAAACAAATAACAAATTGCATATGTCAAAAATTAACAAAAATTTATATGAAAAACAATAAAATTTATACATAACACAGCATAAAATACAACAGCAAATATTTTATGTAAAAAAAAAATTTCCACACTCAAACTATCCCCTTGGTGAAGTGACACAGTTCAACCAGACAGTCACCCAGCTGACCCCAAGACGTGTGGCTGCTGCCGCGCTGTGTGTATGCCATGACGTCATATCTGGGGAGATTGCACGACTGGACTGGTGACATAATACAACCCACTGCCTCCAAACATACGCTCACTTCACACACATACGCAGCCATGCTCTTTATTTTTCTTATTTTATTGTTTTATATTATATTTTCTTTATTTCTAAGCCACATTAGAGTATTTCATTAAGTGTAACAATAGCAACGAGCATAGCCATCTCAGAGACCACCTCATCCCAGTAAATCAAGCTATCACTAAACCAAATTTTGACCTAATGTTAAGCGAGAAAGGGTGTCACAATTTTTTATCACGAAAGCGAATTAATGCTAAATGATGGATACCTGTACAAGTATAATATAATAAATTTTCCAGAAGAGCATACAGTTCTTCTCAATACCAGAAGTATTTCCCAACATTCACCACTTGGTATCACACATTAAATGCCTCTCCCAAGCTGATTTTTCTCAATTTATTATAAATATTCTCTAGGATCCAATATACTGTATACAATGCAATTCCTTTTATTCATCAGAACCAATGATGGTAAGGATACCTGGATGCAATAATTAATGTTAGATTAAAATTTGGTTCAACAACAGGGAAAAAAAAAGAGGATGAGGTGGCCTTTGAGATGGCATGTTGCCATTGTTACATGTAATGAAACTATCAAAGTTGTGAAATAATCATTAAAATACTCTATTGTGACCAAAAAGCCCAGCACATTTGTAAACAAAGCAGTTACAGCGCCAATGGTGGCAGATACACAAACGAATGGCTTTAGTTGCATTCAGATTGTTGAACTAAATTAGAATTTTTACCAAATAGGATCAAAATAGACAAAGTTCAGATTCCTGGAAGATTTGGATACCTGTACACTAGTGGAATTTGAATAAAAATTGGTCTGTATATACAGCTACTCCTCGACTTACGATTGGGTTAGGGACCCAAATCCAGGTCGTAAGTCGAATTGGTCGTAAGTCGAAAATGCGAAGATAATACATAGGAAATCTAAAATGGGTGTCTCTTTTTCTTCTCATCACCACAAAACTCTCACTTTTAAGCATGCCAGCCATTTTAAAGGGAATTACAAACGAAAATTTTGTCAGTACACAGCGCAATCACTAAAGTTGGGACTCAAAAATATGAAATTTGAAAATTTTTTGGTACGACTGGGGCGGTCATATGTCCAGGTGGTCGTAAGTCGAGTAGGTCGTAAGTCGAGGAGTAGCTGTATTTTGTAATGAAGAAACAGAGTAGATACAGTATAGTTGATAATTCATGAAATATAAATTCGCATTCTTAAATTCGCACATACCTATATTACTACCTCTTTTTCTTGGGGTAGTCAAATATTCATAATTCGCTGCCGAGAGCCGGCTGCCACGCTGTGTACTGTATTTACATAAGAAACCATAAAAGCTGTGCAAATATCATTTCATTGCTCTAATTTGACTTAGAAATAAAGAAAATATAATATTAAACTATAAAATAAGAAAAATGAAAAGTGGGGAGTGAACTGTTTGTGGGAGAAATCTTAAGTGGAACTGGGAGTACTTTACATGTTTTACCGGCTCTAGAGCAGGCAGCCAGCATCGTCATAGTAACCAAACAACAACACAGCCACGAACACACCCAAACAATAGCACGAAAACCTAATCATCATTTGATGTTCGCTGCCCTTTACGCGCTTTCCTCTCAAACATCATGTGATGTCTGCCGCCCTTTAAGGGTTAAAACCCTTAAGTATCCTCGTTAAAGACAATACCTGTATGTGCTATACATAAAAAGTTCACGTAAATGGGTGTAGGTAGCGAGGTGTGATGCACTTGATATTATACCTATACATATGAAAGCAGTACTCAGACTGAGACACGTGCTGTGTGACACCCACACACAGACGTTCAACTGCATGTACGAAAACACAAACCGTCTGGACTGATGATGGATTTTCTGGACTTTTTAAAACATTTTTGGTAAAGCTCACTTTTAAAGATAAAAAAGGTCATTCTTAAAAAAAAAGTTCAATATAACCTAAACATTCTTTGCAAATACAATAGTGCACAGTGTAAACATTTAACTTAACTACTAATTCTTTTGCATTCATTTATTACTGCAGCTAGTTACAAATGTTTAAACTAGCTACAGTAATTAATATAATCCAAAGAATTTACGATTGGGTAAAATACTGATACAATACTTTGAGGAAAATGTACAGAATATTTAGTTAATAAATATTCTAGAAACACTGCCTAGTTTGTAGAACTGCATGAGGACACCTGTAGAGTACACCTTGAGCTTTAACAAGCAAGGAGTGCTATATAGTCTTAAACAAAAATTTAAATGTCAACTTTTTGCTTTAACATGAGCTTATATGTCTACTGATGATACACTTATGTATTTGCATTTTAAAGGATCTGTCTCAAGTAATCAGTTTTCACAGGCACAAAAAGTTTAAAAGAACCTATTAGGTATGCAATGATAGGCGAGTAAGAAGGGGTTCAACTTTATATACAAATGTATTTGATGAGACATCTTGTTTAAATAATGTGACAAGGTATTATAAATTGATAAAACAAAATGTATGCCTTCAAGTGATAAAGAATTAAATATTTAACAACATTCAATTAACTTGTCACCAGGAAATAATCACTTAAAAAAATACTCTTCTGCTACATAATGCTCATGTATCAAATTTAATAGTCTACACAATCTTTCCAGGATGTCATGACAACACGTGTCTCCTCTCCTTCCTCTGATATAACCAGCTGTGCCATGCCCTGTGTCCCATCCCATTCATTTGTCAAGACCATATGTTGATCTTCATTAGTCTGAGGGACATTTATACGACTCCCTTCCCATTCTTCAGACATAACCTGAGATTCCTCACTTCCTGTTGGCAATATCATTTCCCATCCCTCAGGAATCATCACTCTTCTCACATCTCCACTCTGTGGATAACTAGACTCAGTACCAGAATTCATGGAGTTTGTTCCAACTCCTGCACTTGATTGTGAAATATTTGCTTCTTCAACTTTAGAATTCCCTAACCCAACTTCTGCAGCATCCACAGTATGTACTAGTGGGTTTGTTAAATCATCATAAGAAACAACATGAATGATATTGTTAACCTCTTTTCCGGGCATGCTAACAACAGTCTCTTCCAAGCCTGCAGCTAATGTTGCAGAATTTAAACTATCTTTCCTTAAAATTTCTTTTGTAGAAATATTCTCAGCAGCTTCTACAGCAGCATCTACAGATCTGTTATGTCCTTGAGTAACAATATAAAGAGACGGAGACTCTTTCTCTATTACTGCCTGTAAAATTCCGTATTTTTTTGTATACTCTTTGACACATGGAACACCATGCACTCGTCTCATATGAGCACTCCATCCTACGTAGTTTTTGAACTGGGCTTGACACTCTGGACACACAAACATAACATTGGAATGTTTCTGCATATGATACCTTAGTGTAGACGATGATAAGTAAGTTTCCCCACATATCTCACATCTGTAAGGCCTCTCACCAGTATGGGTTTTCATATGATATTTGAGCTCTGAATTGGTAAAAAAACTACGTCCACACTGTTTACAAATTTTGTCTCTGCCATACCCAATGTCTTCATGAATTCTTCTCATATGGTCAACAAGGGTATACTTCGAAACAAATGCTTTATCACAAATTTTGCATTCGTGAGAGGTGTCATGTGAGTGAGTTTTCAGATGTGTTGCTAATGAATATTTATTTGAAAGAACTTTGCCACATAAGGCACACACACTTGGCTTAGAAACCTTTTCTTTATCATGCATTCTAAGGTGTCTAACAAGATTGCCTCTAACCATAAATTTCATCCCACATTCTGAACAACTGTATTTGGCTTTGCGGCATTCCTCAGATTCAGGATGCTCTTTTCGTCTATGGCAAATTAAATTCATTTGGTCACGGAATTCTTTGTTACAATATTCACAAATTTTGCTAAGCTTTATCTTATGTACTTTTTCATCGTGTATATTTAGCTGATGAAGAGAGGCAAACTTTACAAAACATTCAGCACATTGATAATCACCAAACTGATGGGTGATGATATGGTTCTGGAATGATGCATCTGTTGGGTACGAGCTTCGACAATGCTGACAACTGAATCTTTTGCTACTATGGGTTTTTTCATGAGCTAGATATACTGAAGCCTTCTTGAATCTTTTCTCGCAAATACGGCACACTAATGAGCCCTGACTGCTCCACACAAAGCCATCAATTTGAACCTTACCCTTATGAAATTTAACAATATGATTTATAAACTTCGATCTGAGTCCATATGTCTTCACACACACAGGACAAGAATATTTCTCAACAATCTTAGCAGCATGAAGTAACATTTTATGATTTGAAAGTTCATCATTTGTTCCAAATTTAATGTTGCAATCATGGCAAGAATACTCTCCTGTTTTGTGGGACGCTTGATGAATGCTAAAGCTATTCCAATCTAAAAATTTGGAAGAACACACATCGCAAGATAAAAAATATTCAAGATGGTGTTCCTGAAGATGTCTGGACATGGCAAGTCTAGGAGAAATATGTTGGCAAAATGGACAAGGATACTGCTGTTGCTCATGCCCACTCAAGTGGCTCATCAGCTGTGTAATAGGAACTTCTTCCTCACAGTAGATGCAAGTTTTTGTTTTTACTGTTCTTGACCGGCCAAGACGACCTTCCTCAGCCACTTCATCTCTATTGTCTTCAGTTTCAGCAAAATTATCTCCAACATCCAACTCCTGTAAAGGAGACAGTTCTCTGTAGACTTACTCTGATGAACAGTCAAGCAGGGATGAACAAAATCAATAACAATCAGCTCCAGTATTTCTAAGAAATAACAGAATATTCTTAAGTACAAGTCTACACAACTAAGTAACATCTGGATTCATTACATGAAACAAACTTAATTTCTCCACCTTCAATTCAGTGTTATCAGTGGTGTACAGTATTATATTAATACTCCTCATATCACATATTCCAGGTTTCTGATTATCAATCTTCATAATCATCAACCTTAATGATACTAATGATCTGCTCCTCATGCTTAATGGTCTCTTTTTTCATTTTATACACATATGCAACTTTTTCTTCCTGTGTGTCTGATGTAGCAGAGATATCCATGGCTGGGTCCTCTAGGACCATCATCTCTACACTATCAGGTATTATCACCTGAACTGGTGGCTCATGTTCCTCCTCAACAGGGTAGAGTGTAATATTTTCAGAACCATCTTCATCCATCACATTTTCTATTTTTTCTGTCACTACTCTACTGTCCTGGCTTGAAATTACTCCCATTTGTAAAAGTTTCCTTGCTTTCTCCAATCCAAAACGGGAGCAAAAATCCATGAACTGACCAGGGTGCACTACTTTATGAACCCTTCGTAAATGATTCTTAGTGTCAACATCTCTTCGGAACATTTGAGTACACAGTGGACACTCCGAATCGCGGGTAGTTTTGTGGGTGGCTCTGTGATACCGCATACGTGAGAGAGTGTAGAAGGCATCACCACAAACATCACACTTAAAGTTTCGTTCATTAGTATGTGTCTTGTGATGTAGTGTCAATTCCCACTCCTGTAGATAAACTTTCCCACATAACTTACATTTAAACTGGTAATCACTTCGATCACTATGAACTCGTTTTATGTGCATCTGAAGAAGGTGCTTAGCATAGAACTCTTTGCTGCAGTGAGAACACAGGAAAGAGTGCTCTTTAGTGTGAACCATATTTATATGAATATCTAAAGAAGCTTTTGAGCTTAATTTTCTTAGACAATGGCTACACTGATATGCTCTAATATGTGTAAACATATGTCGTTTCAGCCCTAATTTGGTAGGATACCTTTCTTCACAAACTTTACAAATTTCATTACAATCCAAATTAGCCCTGTGTTCCATCTCCTTGTGGGTTTTTAAGGAAGTTGGGGTGCTGAAATAACGGTTACATTCATCACACATTAACACCTTCTTCTGCCCATGAACATAATACATGTGATCAATAAGATGAGATTCTGTTCCAAACTTAACACCACATCTCATGCATTCAAAAGATCCATCTATGTGTGTCTTCATATGACTCTCAAGATATGTTAACTTTGTGAATCTTCGACAACAGACCTTACACTCGTGAGGAAATAAGTGAATATGTTCATTATATTTGTGAGTTTGATAAGCTATCATATTTTTACACAATTTTCCACACTCCTTGCACATAACATTGTTTGGTGGAATATCACCCTTGTCAATGTTAAGCATCTTCCTCTTTCCCTTTCTGTGCTTCTGTTCAAAATGAAACTGAAGTTGTTTTTCATCTATAAATGTAGCATTACAACGCAGACAAGTATTTGCAGTATCGGGATGAATATCCTGCAAATGCTTAATCAAAAGAGTGGCCGTAGGAAAACCCACAGCACAATTATCACATGCATGGTTAGTAGGTGTGTGATTTATAAGATGAGAATCAAGATCATACCTCTTGTCAAATACAAGAGGACAATAAGGACACTTTACACCATTAATTTCTACATGAGCTTCAGCACAATGAATTTTATACAATGGTTCATTATTGAACAGATCACCACATTCTGAACATGAAAGAGGTTCATCAAGGTAAACCTGAGTGTCAAGGTTTCTTGCACGTGTGCGTCGTTTAGGTTTGATGACCTGATAGTCTAAGTGAGAATACTTGAACTTAATGGGTCGTTTTCCCTCTCCTCTCATTAAGTGATCCTCCTTTATCCCTCCCTCGTTCCTCCCCTCAACGTTAATCTCAAGGTGTGCAGTCTCCTCCTGGAACAAGAAGAAACTGCACTTAATCAAACCTTCCATTTTTTCACGTGTTTCAATCCAAGTCATAATTATATATATACACACATACACTGTATACTGTATTGTGAGGAAACACTTTACAAAATAGGAATAGCTCAAAGCAGCAAATAATGTATTCTTAAACAATCAAACAAGACGTAACTGTAGTCAGAAGAAACTATTCACACACGAAAAAAATACCAGAAAATTTTACGGCTTATCAGAATTTTCTTAAACCCCAGTGGTATTCACACATCATCCGAACCTCAGATTGTAAATATTATCATATTCCTTAATAAAAATACAGGAGTACTCAATAACCAACACATTGGTTAGTGAATCAATGATTATTGAAACATTAATCTCATAAGAACATAAAAAATTTATATATCTTTGTCGTGCACACTGTCAAGCAAGAAAATAAGACATATAAAGCATGCATAATAAGCCTTAAATAAGCAATGTAAAGCATAAATTGAGACAGTTATTTACCTATGTTGAGGATGGTAGAAATGGTCTTGGGTGGCAAGTTCAAGTCTCTACCAGTCTTTACTGGTGGATCACCACTCTTATTACACCCTGTCACATCACATCAAACAACACAAGAGGAACTATCACTGGAGCGTTTAGTCATGATTGCATAACACACGAAGTCAGAGACACTTGGTAAGTGTAAACAAGAGCAAGATGGCGAGAATGAGTCAGAGTCAGAGGCAGCACGCAAAGCCCTCTTGTGGCAAGAATTCGCACCACGCCACTGTCCGCCAAATTCAGAACAGCTCTGCCACTTCTTTCCTGATTGTTGGATCTCTGGGGTATCAACAAAACTTGCGGGGTATTTCCCCTATCTGTAATCATCGGTTATGTGAAGCATTGGTTATTGGGGCATCAGATTTTGATATACAGTATTACCCCGCTTAACGCGGTTTCACTTAACGCGATTTCGCATATACGCGGTGCCTCGCCAGAACCGAACTTTCACTTAACGCGGTTCATCTACCCATATACGCGCAGAGTGTCCGGCTCGAGATGCTATTTTTAGATTTGCCCCACCCGCCACCCGCTCCCGCCTGCCTCGCCTCTCCCTCCTCCTCCTCCTCCTCCTCCTCCTCCCTCCCTCCCCTCCCGCCTCCCTCCGCCTGGGCAAGCCGCGCTGTAAGGTTGCGCAGTGTGTGTCTTTGTTGCGTTATCACTGACGTCATATGACATATCGGACTGTGATTGGCCATGCATCCCTACCCCCCTCTGCTGCTAGCTGTAATTGGTTTAAAGTAATATGACGTGTCCACCCGGGGAGGGAGGGAGGGAGGGAGGGAGGAAAGAGGACGCTGCCGCGGTAGTTTCATCCCTCCAGGCCACCCCGTGTATACATGCATCCATTGTTCTATGAAATGGCTTCCACTGGACCACCACCGCCACCAGAGAGAAACCTTTCCTTACCTGGACCCAGCCGCCCTAAGCCCAAGAAGACACGCCGTGGCCTAAGCTACGAAGTGAAATACCAGATCATTCAAGATTTGGAGAAAGGAACACGTCAAGCTGATCTCGCGCACCGGCATGGCGTCAATGAATCTACGATCCGCACTATTAAGAAGGATTCAGCCAAGATTAAAGAACACATGAAAATCACAAAGTCTGCAGGTGCTTCAATGATCAAGTATTGCCAGAACAAGGTGCTGGTAAAGGTGGAAAATTTGCTGGTGAGTTATTTGATTCGTCAGGCGCGACGCAACATGGCGGTGGACACGCGCTCAGTGCAGGAGTACGCACGTGAACTGTACGCAGCAGTGTCACGTAAGCTGGGAATTGCAGAGCCCAAACCCTTCAATGCTTCCTCTGGTTGGCTGCATAGGTTTAAGAAGAGGAACAAGATCACCAACATCAACATTGGTGGTGAGGAAGCGGGTGCTGACCGTGTGGCGGCTAGAGATTTTCCTCCGTTCTTACGTGAGGTTATGGAGGAAGGACAGTACACTGACGACCAGGTGTTTAACATGGACAAATCTGGTCTTTTCTGGAAAAAGCTACCTTCCAAGACCTTCGCTGTCCAGTCTGCCAGCAAGGTAAGGGGTTGGAAGTTGCAGAAGGAACGCATCACCGTCCTCTTTACCACCAATGCCTCCGGTACCTGGAAACCAAAGTTATCGGTGATTCACACAGCCCGCAAGTCGCACGCCTACAAGAATATGGACATGAACAAGCTTAATGTCCACTGGCTAACCGCACGTAAGGCGTGGATGTCCTCTTCTGTCCCTCTTCTGGTTTGACGACTGTTTTGTTCCCGACGTGAAGAAATTCTGCGAGCAACAGAATGTTCCATTCAACATTTTGTTGCTCCTTGACAACGCACCTGGACACTCGCCCCTACTTATGGATCATCACCCCAACGTAAAAGTGGTCTTCCTTCCTCCCAACACTACGTCATTAATCCAGCCCATGGACCAGGAGTTGATCTGCAATGTGAAAGCTGCATACTCTGCAAAGAAGTTCAAGCTCCTGAACGACTCTACCAACACCAAGGATGAGTTGCGTAAGCTGGATGACACCGACAGCGAGAGTAAAAGCGACGAGGACAAGGAACAAGAGGTGGCGACTCAAGAAGTTCTCGTCAAACAGTTTTGGAAGAAGTTTAACGTCAAACAAGCTGTAGACTTCTTGGTGGAGGCATGGGATCAGCTGTCTATTGCTACGATTCGTCACGCATGGAGACATGTGTTGCATGGCATACCAGCTGAGAGGAGGAGTCAACCTGTGACTGGTGAGGTTCAGACTGTTGCAGTAGCAGTGGAACTAGCCAGAGAAGCTGCGCACAATATTACAGCTGAAGGCTTCTCCGAGACCACCAACGAAGACATCCTGGAGGTGATCAAAGATCCTGAAGTGACTGCCGACGAGATGTTGGAAGATGAGCACGTCAGTGAAGAGGAAGAAGGTGCGTCATTCTCCGAAGAACACAAGTTAAGTCATAGTGATATTAAGGGTGCCATGGAGTGTGCAGAAAAAATGAAGTCCTTCCTTTCCCGCAACAATGACGATGACCGCTATGAAGTCTTCCATACCCGGCTGGTGCAGGCTATGGAGCCGTACATCACGGTGTATCAAGACAACATTAACACTGGCCGTCAAAAAAGCATTACCGGTTCTTCGCCCGCAACCCACCACAGACAGCCAGCCAGAGCCAGTGATAGTGACAGTGAAAGTGACTTTGAGGGATTTGTCAGGGAAGCCCTGACAACTGTAAGTGACAGTGATGGTGATGCACCTAGTAATGGTGATTCACCTGAGGGCCAGTAATCTGCCCTCTGCCTCGGAACCAGCCTCCATCCCCGTATGCCGACCCATCTCTTCTACTAACGTAAGTGTTCAACATAACTTTTAGTTTTCCTAACCTAACCTTTTTTTTTCCAAACTTAACCTTTATTTTTCCTAACCTAACCTCTTCTATATTACTTGTTTATTCATACCATCATAAAGTTAAGATAAAATTTTTACTACAACATAGTTGTGTGTCGTCAAAAAGTGGAGTTTGGGGGTCAGGCCAGTCTCTATTGGAATTAATCCCATATGTTCTGTTGTTCACTTAACGCGGTTTTCACTTAACACGGTACCCTGTGGGTTCAATTGACCGTGTTAAGCGGGGTACTACTGTATATACCTTTATCTACCTTACATGGTCAAATATGAAAAAAAAAGGTTAATCTAATTAGTCAAGTGGCTTATATGCTCACACAATATCAACACACCCGAGGTAAAAATAAACACACCAGAGACAAATCAATATACAGTACAGTACAGTATTCTTCAGTACCTGCTAAGCAGTGGTGCCATATAATATCCACTTCCACGGTCAAATCAAGGGAAAATTTTTTGGGAGGTATGAAGCATACTGTAATCCTTAAACCAATTTAACTGTTCATTAGTCTTGTTACAGGTTTGTTAGGGGTGAAATTCAAAACCATTCCAAAAGCTTTCCATTACTGTCCTACACACTCAACTTTCTATAACACAAAACCCTTGCTTTACAGTACAGTAGACCCTTGTCATTCGCGGGTTTGCAATTCGCGATAAGCAGATGGTGGCTAACTTGTGAGCCTTTTCCCGCAGCGCAACAAGTCACCCCAGGCACTCGCAGAGTTTCCTCTCCCTCTGTTTGCACTCAACCACTGCCTTTGACACAGCATCTCGTGTTGTTCTCTCTACACTTTAGTGTTTCTGTGCGAAATAGCCCCTAAAAGACTGCCTAGTGTCAGCGCTAGTGATGCTAATGGAGTGAAATGTAAAAGGCAGAAGTCAGTGATGACCCTGACAAAGGAAGTTGAATTATTAGATGATCAGTTAAAAGAGGGGATGAGTGCTACCGCGGCTGGTCGGTTGTTTGGTATAGGTATACAGTAGTGCACTAAGGTAGTGTAAGTTGATATTCTCAGTTTTGCCTATTTGCACCATTCCTTGGAACCTAACCCCAGTGAATAACAAGGGTCTACTGCACACCAATATCAACAATCACACTGTATCTAAATCAAAGTGAATTACAGTAATAATAAAATCAATTTCTTAATTTTGTTGATAACTAAACTGTACAGTACAGTATTTACATTATAGTATATATAAAATATGTATTGTACTGTACAGAATCTTCAAAATACAGTTTAAGTCTACATAGATGCTCCCATGCTTAGACTAAAGCCTTAAAGAAAAGTCTCACTTTTTTTAATTACTGTAATGGAAAATTTACTCTCAAGAAAGGTTTAAACCTTTTCAACTAATGTTAATTAAACCAGTGTTCCTAACAGGTAGTGTAAGGTAGCCTTTCTTTTATTTCAAGGCCAAATTTTCATACTGAAAACTTATTTACTGACTCCAGTGAAGTCGCCCAATAACACACGTTAGGGACTGCCAGGGTCCATGTTACCACGTAGTCGCATTAAAGTGTAACGTACGTTTACAGTGGTCCCTCGGTTAACGAACACAATCCGTTCCAGAAGGTTGTTCGTTAACTGAAACCATTGTTTCAATGGGTTTTTGGGTAATTGGTTCCAGCTCACCGAAAATTGCCTAAATTCAACAAAAATGGTAGAAAAGTTCACTTACTTTGAGGTGTGTATGTAGAAGGCTCCTGGATGATGATGATGATGGGAATTAGAATGGGGATGGAGGAGAAGGAAGAAGAGAAGTCACCCCATGGCACCATTTCACCCATAAAATTTTAGTTCTCTTGGTGTATTTCAAGATTATTTTCTTTAAATCAACACTGCACTGCATTATATATTGTCAATATGTAAAATATATTTCAAAATTACCAATAATTTGCTTGGAAACACAGAAAAAAAGCGTTTAGTTGAAGAGAGTCTCAAGCAAGATGTTACCTCCAGTGAAAACAGAGAGACTAACGCCTGTTTGCTGTGTTAAGAGGCTGGATGCCGCGCATTAAACTAGTCACTTTACCTTCAGTTATGTTCAATAATTGTTAAAATGACTAAAAAATTGAATATTAAACTTAAAATTATTGAATAGTATAAACTTCTTGATATTCACTAAAATAGTAAGGAATTTAAGCCCTAGAACCGATTAATGTATTGGCGGACTAATACTAAAGCTGGTTGACCGGCCAGTGCAAGCGGAAACATGTTGAGGTCGGTTCGTAAGAAATTCGTTAACCGAATTTAAGAATCTTATGGGAGGCAGTTCGTTAACCGAAATTTCGTTAACCGAGGGACCACTGT
This sequence comes from Homarus americanus, assembly GCF_018991925.1. Classification (NCBI taxonomy): domain Eukaryota; kingdom Metazoa; phylum Arthropoda; class Malacostraca; order Decapoda; family Nephropidae; genus Homarus; species Homarus americanus. Next base: position 13,150,504 of record NW_024735442.1, read on the forward strand.
ATATGTTAAATGTACCACTGGGTCTGAATGTCAGAAAATACACTAAAAATGGCAAAATAGTTTTCTACTAAAAAAAGTATGAACTACTAGGCTGCCATGGTTTGTTTAAACTACGTGCGGCAGCTTTAAATTTTGCAAAAGCATAATTAACCATTATTATGCAGAAATTAAGGTGGTAATTAGGGGTACCACATTATTCTGTATTCATTTCCAATCATTCTCATAAGTTTTTCTGGGCAACTCCGCTGTATTAATTTCCCATTATGTACTATACCATATTCCTTTAAGTTTTTCCTCCTTGATGTTGTTTTCCTACGATCACCTGGACTGTTAAAACCATAAACTGTGTCTTGTATCATAGGATGAAACACACCGATTGATTGATTGTGGTAATAACATCCCTGGCTGTGTGAAACACACTGAACTGTGATATGCATCATATGGTAAGATTTTCATGCCACTCTTTTAACCCAATCACTGCAACTGGTAGTCAGTAGTAATTGCTTCTCTCCCCTCCCCCCCAAGTGTATCTGTATGTGTAGGACACCCTCCTGCACATTAGGAAATAGCATACCTAAAAAACCAACTGTATTGCCAGTTACTGTTTGGTTCTTAAGCATCTACATACAGTATCTATGACATCTATGTTGATGTTCTTTCAATTTATCCGCTCTTGGGAATGCCTGCCCACACCTCTCACACACATATGGCTTTTCACCTGTGTGAAGGCGCATATGACGACACAAATGATTCCTTTTCAAAAAGGCCTGTCCACAAATACTACATGCATGCTTCCTGTTATCTTCATGAATTTTAATGTGAGCTTTCAGGTTACTCTTCAGTTTAAAGGCTTTTGGGCATATCTCACAAACAAAATTTCGTTCAGTCTTGTGCAGTCTCTTGTGCTGCCAGAAAGTACCAGTGTTTGCAAATCGTTTTCCACAATCTTCACAGCTGTAGGGCCGGTCACCTGTATGAACATTTAGGTGATCATTTAATGTTTCAATTCTATTAAAACCTTTACCACATTCCTTACAATAATGCCTGTACTGACCTGTGTGTTTGGATCTGTGATCTTCAAGAGCTTTTTTATTTTCATATCCCATTCCACAAACTTCACATATGCAGGCATATGACCCTTTGTGTTTGTTTTCATGAGTCATCCATTTCTGCTTTCCTAAAAATTTCAGGAAACAATATTTACAAGTATAACGATTAACATCAGTTTCATGTTTTTTTATGTGGTCCTTCAAGGAATGTTTCTGGCGGAAACTATTTCCACACTTATCACATATGTATGGCCTACTATCACTATGTAATCGCTTGTGCTTGTTCATATTACTGCGATTTCTGAAAGACTTATGGCATATTGGACATTCATATATTTTGGTATTTAGTTTGTTTGAAGATTCAGGAAATTCTAAATGATATAAAGAATTGAACGATGAATCATTATGAATACCTTGCCTTCCACATCTTTCACTTAAAGCTGAATTTTTAACATCAGCAACAGAGTTATTCTTAGTTGGCACTTTGGCTATTTTCTGCCTAATACCAAACTGTGTGTGCACATGACTCCCCATACTGGCATGATCTAATGTTTTACCCGACTTATGTCTTATGTAGGTTAAATTGTATGGTGTTAAATTATTAGGTTGTTCTTCCACAGTTCCCTCTTTTCCTTCATCATCAGGAGTTGTGTTGACTTTAGAGACAGTGGCAGCAGCAAGGTTTCCCTGAAAGACGGAGAAGGACCTATGACACAAAATGGCAACCTCCTCCATCTTTCAGGCCTGTTCCTTACATTATTTACTGGACATTATACACATTAAAGATTAAAATACTGTATATTGAACAATTGAAAGGATTATTGAAAACTCCAAATGGTGTTTCCCCCACATTCTGCATATGGGGAGAGCAAAAACTAAGTCTACCACAATATACTTCATATTTTTTTTTTTACCTGTGTTCATCATCTCTAAGCATGCTTTTCCTAACAAAGAAAATTTATCTTGTACTACCACAGACTACTCACAACATCCCAACCCATTAACATCAAGGGGTCCTCAAAATCCCAGCCCACTAACATCAGGGGTTGTCACAACATGCCAGCCCAATAATGTCAAAGATATCTCACAACATCCCAGCCAATTACCATGAAAGGTTCCTCAAACCACCCCCAGCTGGTACAGGTCAAGCACTTTTCACTAGCATAGATGATTACCAAATCTTGGCCACCTTTGTTTAAGTTAATGAAAACACCAAAATAATTATTTTTCGGTCATCATACATCTCCAAAATTTAATTTTTTCCCCTTTTTTTAGTTTTTTGTATCCCATGACCCATGCTAAAGTGGAACAACTCTTAGGATATGTCATATGATGCCTGAAAAAGAGTAACAGCCTACACACATAAATGAAACATATGCACACAAAAATAAGGTAGTACAGTATTTATGATATTTGATTACTTCATTGTTCATCCAGATAGTATTGTCAACTGAGTAAAACCAAACCCCAGTTAAGAGATGCTATTGACTTGTGTAATACTTATCACTAGAAATAAATCTATATCCCCCGGCCCAACTTTGCATGCCAAGATAAAAAGAAATAAAACGTAAATAATCATCCAGAACTACCAGTAGTTTAATTGTGGGCATGTTTGTGAATGGAATGTGGGTAAAGGACGATAAAATGAGGTTGGAGGAAAGTGGGCTGGAGGGAAGAAAGTAATATTGATTTAAATTATGAACTTTTACTCTTGATATAAATCAATTCAAATCAGCTTAATCAAATCCCATGTTTTAAGTCGCACCAACCTTGCTGACAAACATACTCTTTTTCTACTGTCTGGTGATAATTATATGACTCATCACCACTCTCGCCCATATATAATCCCAGTACAGTTGAATCTATTTTTTTATATAAGAGATTAGCAATTACAAAAAAACCCATGAAGACACCATAATCTATATTACAATAACTGCTGCATATTACCCAGAATAAGGGAAAAGATGCGTAGAACCCTTAATCTCCAGTCAACGATACAGTGAAACATTTAATGGACTACTGTATTTGGAGAGGAAAGTCTGTTATATACTGTAGAGGGTCCACTAGATGTGAAATCTTTATCTAATGAACTAGTATCTAGATATGAAAGCTCATTATATCGAGGGCCCATTAGATGTAAAACACACCATCTAACAGATTATATAGAGAGAAGTCAGTTACAGGGAGGTTTCACTGTATACTTAACCCAACAAGGGTCAGTTTTGGCACCACTGTCACTAAAGATTTGTAAAAATCACATTTCAAGGTTTCGAAGTACGAAACAGTATCTAGTGATGCCCAAACTTGAGCTAAGCTAAGTAAGTTTGATGTAACATAAATGATGAGTTGTAGGGTGGATACACATGAATATACTGTACCACAGATGCTCTTACTAAAATTGAGGCATAATCTTCGGCAAAGGAGGTTAATTCTTATCATTTCCAGATTTGCACTGTTGTATGATGTGACATCCTTACCAAGTGAACTACTGGATATGTAAGTAAGCTTCTGCAGTCTGCCAAAATGCAGCTAGATGTGACAAGCTACCGAGAAACTAGGTTTGCAGCAGCACAAGCAACAGCTAAAGAATTATGCAAGGACATCAAAGTGGAGGCTGTAGTTAAAGAAAAGGAGGGTCAGAAGCACAAGAACATACTTTGCCTATGAAGCCCAGATGAGCCTACAGTATAAGAAATGTGATGAAATTATATTTCTTAATGTGATTGTATATTCTCCCATTGAATCTCTTTATGGCAGGTTCAAAATGCTGGGCAAAGTGAAAGACAGTGTTTGGCATGCTGCTTAGCCTCACAAGAATGGGGAACAAGGCACTGTCTAACTAGTGTAGTGAACTCTGCAACACATCAAGCTTCGGAGATGAAGCTGACATAGATGGAAGGGAATTAGCATTTGATGGCATGATGGTATTTGAGCTTCTCATTTTCATTTATAAAAAAAAAAAAAAAAAAAAATGATGGAAATTTACACAAGTCTGTGAATTGTCCTCCGGATTGCTTGTACTCTCCTGGTGAGAATGGCCTCCGCAGAGAGGAGCTTTTCCAAGCTGAAACCCATTAAGAACTACCTGTATAAACTGTATAAACCAAGAAGTTGGCCAGAAGGTAAAATATGACGAGGTCATTGATGACTGCACCGAAAAAGTGTGGGAAGCAAGATATAAAAACAAACAAAAAACAAAAAACAAAAAAAGACGGAGACAGAACAGGTGGAACAAAAACTAGTACCCTGTACTGTATTCAATATTCACACTTTACAGAATCTACGGTGTTATATTTCTTCCAACACAATGATGGTATTGTAGTGACTTTTGTTCTTCAGCGACATTTTAGATTCTAGTGTTCAAATTGTGCAATGTTGGTACTTAATGTCCATTCCAATAAATAAGAATTAATGATACTCTTTTACTGAACTTTTTATTTTTATTTCATTTATGCTCATACACAAATACACACAGGTGTATTAATGTAGATCTGGTGAGTGATAGAAGTAGTGATTGGGGTAGGTCCCCCAAAAATAGGAATGGCCCTGCAAATCACTGTACACTGCATATTTATATTTAATATTTTATTGCCTCCCAGAAACTGTCGAAAGTGTGAATATAAAATCCTGTACACAAATAATCTGAGATTACTGTATACGTATAACCAAGCATGGCATACAAGTAAAAAATTCTGGGTGGTAAAAACTGCTGTATACAGTAGAACCATATCTATCGGACTAATTAGGGCAGGCGCCTGTCCAAAAAATGCGAGACCAAAAAAGCGAATATATGGGGGAGGGGGGGAGGGATAACACTGCTTATCTGAACTGTTTAAAGAAAATCAGTATGTTATTATTGCACTCAACAACTAAGGTCTTTAAGTGTATAACAAGGTTATTCAAAGAAAATTACATCAACAATAAAAAAAAATACCTATGGAACAGAACTCTCTGATTGTCAACAACTGTTTTCACCAAAATGAATGTTATTTACTGTAAAGTGTTATAGGTAAGCAACCACAGAATTTATCTTATGAATAAAGAGAAAACTGTATACTGTACAGTACCATAAAAATAAGAACAAATAAGTGTAGGAGTATATTATATGTGGAAGACGAGTGTTTATCTGGGAGCAGCTGGCAGAGGGGAGGTAGCACGGGTGGGTATTCCCTCCCCCTCTCTCCCCCAAGATTCCTTTAACACTTCTTTATGCATTTTCTCCATAATTCTCATATAATTTAATTTCATTTGGTACCAGGTTGATAAAATATTATCCAAAAAGAATCAGCTTTCTTGAAAAAAAAACTCCCACACTGAACACCATGAGTCATTTGTTTACAAAGGGAAACAGCCGATTGGCTTACCACAACGTCTGTGTTCAACACTTTGTACAGTACAGTCATCTATTTATCATCACTCAATAAATACTATTTTAGTGTATTTATCATTACAGTACTTAATAAGTAATATTGAAGCGTCCAGTATTATGCATCTGCATATACCCTGGTTTAATTTTTAATCATTTGTCTAATTGTATAAGTAGCCAAACTGAGTCATCATATAACACTCAAAGGTAGTAAATAACATTTTTAGGAAGGTATCTTCACATCACATATTATACAGTGTGTTATTGTGAACCCTTTTTAAGCTGGTCTGCTGAAAGCTCTCACATGAATGCATCTTGAGTAAATAACCTTCTGATACAGCTTATTCTTTTATTTTCCAAGTCATATTACAAAAATACAGTATTGTATTTTTTCTCTATTACTGAAGATGTTATATTAATCATGAACCATAAACCATAAGAGGCCAATCACATGAGAATATAATACTGAATCAATAAACAAACAAACTTGACAAATGTGGCAACAATAGGATCAGCCCCAGCCTGCTTACATACTCAAGTGTCTTAGTTCTCAGTAGACCTATTGCAAATCCGATGAGACCACTGCACAGTATTCAGTAAGTGTAGTTCCTTTCATAAGATTTATTTATTAATCTTCCCCATTTCTTGAAACATGTTTCTTTTTTAAGTATTTCTGGTGGCCAGGGCACCTCAAGAGTCTGAAAAAGCGAATTCTGATATACTGAAGTCCGATTTATAGAGGTTTTACAGTACAGTGGTCCCTCGGTTAACGAATTACCTTCCATAAGAATCTTCAATTCGGTTAACGAACAAAAATTTTATTAACGAAATTCTTACGAAAACATTTCAACATGTTTTGGCTTGCTCATCGGCTGGTGGATTAGTCCGCCAATACAGTAATCGGTTCTAGGGCTTACATTCGTTTCCATTGGAGTAAATATCAGGAAGGTTGTGTTATTCAATATTTTTCCAAGTTTTATATTAAAATTATTAGTCGTTTTAACACTTATTTAACATAATTGCATTATGTACAGGGAACTAGTTTTTGGTGCGCCCATCAGCCACTTCACTCACCCACCAAGGCGTCAGTTTGTGTCTCTGTTCAGTGGAGGAAACATCTTGCTTGTGGGTCTCTTGAACACGAGTATTTTTACGTTTTTACAGTACAATTATTGGTCATTCTGAAATTTATTTAACATATTGATAATATATAGTGCAGTGCAGTGTTGATTTAAAGAAAATAGTTTTGAATTACACCTAGTGAACTAAAAATTTTATTGGTGAAATGACGGCATCAAGCATGGGGTGATTTCTCCTCCATCCCCACTTCCTTCTCTTCTCCCTTCTCCTCCACCCCCACTTCTAATTCCCATCATCATCAACCAGGAGCCTTCTACATACACACCTCAAAGTAAGTGTACTTTACTGCATTTTGTTTTTACTTTGTATGTACTTTTTGGTGAGCTGGAACCAATTACCCAATATCCCATTGAAACATTGGATTCGGTTAACGAAATTTTCGGTTAACATAACGACCTTCTGGAACGAATGGTGTTCGTTAACCGAGGGACCACTGTATATAAGCAACTATATGAGTAGCAGGTATACGAATAACAAACACTCCCCGTACATAGTATACTAGGTGATATCTCTGTTAGCTGGAGCAATTGGTGCAGAGCATTCCCAGGAATGAGGTAGTTCCAGCTAACGAGATGACAATCAAAGGCAAAAAAAAAAATCCCCTATCCCCGGAATTTTCTGGGTATCGGAAAAATTTTCTCTGAATTTTCTGAGAAAAATTCAATTCTAGCATAGAAAAGTTCCAGGTTTGAGGGATTCCGGCTAACGGAGATATTACTCTATTATATAAAATTTAATGTGAAGCAGTTTTAGTGTGCCACTCAGTTTTGGTAAACATCTCCATTGCAGGAATCATTCTCTCCTAGCATAACCAATAATACTTGCTATAATATGTTTTAAACAAGATACTGTACTTTCTATGCCCACCTCAAGTACTGTACAGTACAAAGAGGATGAAAAGTGAAAGGTTTTTGATTAATTAAAGGCAGGAGCCACTGATATCCAATGCCAGTAGTTTTTTTTTAATTATATAATGTAGAGCAATTATTTCATAAGGTTATCTAGTCTAGTATTCATAAATACAGGGAATCCTCATTACTTCATATTTAAGATATTCTGTATAAACTTACAAAGCCTAAAATTCCAAACCACTCAAAGATTCAATCTTCGATAAAATTTGGATAAACAATACATATTCTAACATGTGGTACACTTCCACAAGCCGCTTCCATCTTTGCATACACTGCACAGATGCCTAGTTCGGCCTAGCCATCACATAATGCAGTGATACATGTGATTGCATAGCTGTATTTATAACTCGTTTTGCAATTTTTTGTGCTAAAATACAGGACTCATCAGTAATTCCTTTGATAACAAAACAGCCAATTTTAGACAACATTAAAAATGTTCAAAAGACAGAATTGAACTTCTTGAAGTTAAAACATTTTGTAATATGTTGGAATTTATAGATGAAGATTGCAAAAACTTACAAATACTAAGAACTGTACTCTTGTAATACACAGTTTCTAATTAAATACTGTACACTAAACACAAATGGCATGTAATCTGACCATTTTCATCTAATTAATATATTTAACACATTGGTTGATCACAAATCTAATAAAACCATGATCAATGAAAGAGACTGCAAAGGTTTCCCATATCTTCCAACAAAAGGGACTGTGTCAAATTTATAACCCAATTAAACATCATGATGTACAGTCTCCTTCAAGATTCTTCGAACACTGCTGGAGACAGCTGGCAACTGAAGGCCATTTTACTATAGTACGTAGTAAAACTTATGAATGCATGTAAAAGTGATCGGTGATTGGTTACTTATATCCCTGTTGCTTAATTATTGGTTGGGTATTGTTGTTTCGTATTATATTATACTACGTACTATAGTAAACAAACGGCCTTGAGTTGCCAGCTGTCTCCAGCAGTGTTCGAAGAATCTTGAACGAGGCTGTACCATTAATTAAACTGTATAAAGAAAGCAATCCCAAACACCAAGACTGTTCTTTACAGATGTCTAGGTTCAATAAGCATTTTACCTGCATTTACAGTAGGGTAGATTGAGTAGCAACTTACACAAATGTTTAATTACCAATGACCTTCAGAAGAGAGCTTGAAATCAAACACCAAAGCTTGAAACATTTGTTCAAGAATTCTGACATCGGTCTTAAAGAGCACCTCACGTGAATTATCAATTAATGCTACACATGATTTAACCACACTGTACCATTATCAAATTCACACAACCATTTACTGTTAGCAGAGGAAAGGCTTTCAACACGAATTCACTTGAACATTCTTCGATGCCAATAGCATGAAATCATGTCTTTTGTTGGTTGATATTCCATAAAAATAATAATTTACAGATCTGAGAACAGCAGATATAAAAAAGTTTGAAAATGTGTTGGCGGGTCAAAGCCTAATTTAGCATAGAGCACATTTCATTTTCCATTCAACTTTCTTTACAGATACAAATATCCCTCATTAGCCAAAAATTTTACACCCTTTTTTTCACAATCCAAAAGCGATCCTCGCAAATCCAAAAGATGGTCTGATAGAAAATGCAAATCAGCCAGTGGTGAGCTCTGACCACTATCGTCTGATAAGGTTATTCTGTATACCAACTGTACAATATATTTTATTTAGTTTAGCAATTACCGTACAGTAGTTGGGTACTAAATTACAGTACTGTATATAGTTAGGTAGATTTTTGTTGGTCGAGAATCGATTTCATTATTTTAGGTACAATAATTGCCATTTTCCCATTGACATCCATTATATAATTAGAGTTGCAATCCTATGGAAATTTTGGGGGGACAAAAAGAAGTAATGAATGAAAATAAACATTTTTAAACAAATAATCTGATTATTTTATATTAATATGATATATACAGTAGAGTCTCAGAGTAAGTATATCCATAGTAAGCAAAACACAATTATATGTGGCTTATACATGTCTGATGCTTGGGTCTCGCTCTTGCTTGAGCCAACCCACCCACCATTTCTCAGCTCAGCGTGTTTATCATTTATCCGTGATCGTTCGAGAAAAGATACATAAAATCATTACAATATACTCTAATGTGACCTAGAATTTAAGAAAATATAATATAAAACTCTAAAACATGAAAAATGAAGACCATGGCTGTGTATGTGTGGGAAGTGAATATTTGTGGGTGGAGGCGGTGGGTTATAAATGCGCCACCAACTCGCCAGTCTTCACTCCCATCCTCCCCCGATGTGAATCAGCTGGGTGACGTGTCATGCCACTGAGGGGAATGTTTGAATTTGGAAGGAGCTATTCTTTGTACATAAAATAATATATACTGTATATACTGTACAAATAAATGTGAGGAATAAATCAAAATAATACTGTAAACAAAACACTTGAATTTAGCTCACCACAAATGATGTTGAGTGCCGCTTGAGGTAAGGAGTTGTTCCATATTAAACATCACATCACTGCTTGAGCACTTGACCTAATTTTGTCTCTATTTTCATGTACTGTTCTCACTGTACATGTAGCAAGCCCTAATGTTTTTGCAATCAGAGTTTTTCTCAAGCACCAAACCTCGATAAACATCTAATTTTATATCCAACACAATTCCTTTATGGACTCTTTTAGCACAACTTGACTTGAATAAGAGAAATACACTGGACAGTCTCGAATAAGATATGCACGTAAGTGTTAAATATAAGAACCAGGGTCAAGAGATCAAGCGTACCATACACACTGGGAGAAAACAACACAATAAGTCAGTGTGGGTACACCGGCGCACCCACACTTTGTGGTAGCAAACACCAAGAATTCCACACTAAATAAATTATTATTTCTATGAAACATTTTTGCTTTACAGTATATAGCAATTTTTTTGTCAATTTTTTTGAAAATTTACCCCGTTTCCGTAAGATTGAATTTACGAGCCGTATCCCGAATTTCGTGGTCATAATTTACAAATTTCGTATGGATGAATTTCTGCAACATGAGTATCCATAACGTTAAGGATACCTGTATAATATTGGGGTTTTCTTGTAGTTACGTACTATATTGTAGTACTGTACTCCCCAAATTTTAAATGAAGTAAGCATTTCTAGAAACATGCATTGAAAGTGGGGGATATCACTTTATCTAAAGTCTGTTCACTCAAAGCTTGCAACTGGGGCTTAGAGTCAATTTGTACCAAGGAAGCTGATTGGTTGATGTAACTAGACACCCGAGGAGCCACTACAGCTCTTTAGTACAGTATTTAGTCTATTGTACAGTATTTATAATATGCCATTTTAAGAGATAATAACTTTATGTTAATCTAATAAAATCTGTACTTGGAGAAGCAAAAATTAGCTGTGAAATACACTGATAATAAAAATATCACAAAGAGAACACAAACAAATTCCAAGACGTAAATTCTCCTCGCCAGGTGACGTCACACAACGCAGGAGGATCTTACTGAAACTTTTTACTTTTTTTTCTTTTAAAGATATTTGTTACCAGAGTTTCACATCCTAATTTTTGTTCCCCAAGTGTGGAAATTATCAAAGATCAACACAGAAAAGTTATTACAGCAAAAAAAAACATATGTACCCCTCTAATTCGAAATCACTCATGATTTGTATTGTTTTGCTGCTACGGAATATATACAGTACCGAATTACAAATTTCATAAAATATGGCAAAATTTCAAAATACGAGACATTTTTAAACATTACGGTATAGAGTATAATTTTTTTTTAAATATTTGCTAAAAAAATAATTTTGAGACATTTACAAATATATATGATGCACATGTTGCCATGGGATCCAACTGCCCACTTCAGTGTATCAAAGAACTATAAGTGTCAGGCATGTCGGTAACACTCAGTTCACATTGGTTAGTCATTGAGTACATCTACAGTCTATGCACAAGCTTTCTTCCACTTGTTTTGCCATCATTGCCCAATGTTTGAGCCATTATATCTGATAACCATGGACCAAGCACCCAAATCTGGTACAGAGGTACTGTACTTAGAAACGTTTAAATTTTGATTGGGGCAGATAATGGAAACGTTTTTTTTCCCTAGGGAAAAGGTGTCCCTCATATTTTGTAAAATGTCATAATTCATAAGGGCTGAGCCTCTATTATTTCGAATTATGGACATTTTACTGTAACTCTTAATGTCAACATATAAATACAGTATAAGATTAAATACTGAAGAACTGTTGTGATTTTTTTGTGAGTCTGTACATCAGCTGCCTTGCTACAGACTGACCCTATGTCTCAGTTTCAAGCTTCGAGTAAATAGACCAGACAGCAAATCTTATATTTTACCCTTTAAATAAGAAACATTAAAAAAGAAGAATGTGTGTATCTTGTCAAACTTTTTTTTTTGTTAGTACAGGTTGACAATCCCTTATCCGAAATCCTTGGGACCAGAGGCATTTCGGAGATCAGAATTTTTCGGTCTTCAGAATGGTTAATTTTTTTTTTTTTATGTATTAGCCCATCCGGGCACAAGTCACTGACCCACATTGGAGCCTGGGGAGAGGGGGGGGGGAATATAATAATAATTATAATAATTATAATAACAATACAGGTAATAATAATAATTCATAAGTCTAGGTCGTATTATTACTCAGAATAGGCAAACTGTACTACAAGCTTTGCCAATAAATTTGTTAAACTAAATTAAAAAACTCACTTTTTATCTTTTTTTCATTCTTGTATTTCTTTTTATTATTACTATTATTATTATTATTATTATTATTATTATTATTATTATTTTATTAATACAGTATAATTGTTATCATTAAAAATTTTATTTACTATGAATAATTATTATTATAATTATTATTATTATTATAATTAATATTACTATTACATTTTTGCCCCCCAGGCCCCGATGTGGGTCAGTGATCTATGCCTGGGTGGGCTAATCCCTGTAAAAAAAAAAAAAAACAATTGCTCCACAAAAAACTTTAGGTTTTCGGAATTTCGAGTAAAGGGTTGTCAACCTGTATTATAAAGATGTCACATCTTCATGATTGTCAGGTCAGACACCTGCCCTGCCAATACCTTCAGCAGTTATCAAGATTCAAGAACAACCAATTTGGTAATAAACATAATCCTCAGGCCTGAATTTTATTTTAAAAGCCATTTCTTCTACCAACAGTAAACAGAACACCAAGAGAAAATTCTTTCCTTACCTTGGGCTTGGATGCATCTTTCCGAGGCCGTCCCCTCTTTCTTTTGGGGGGTCCAGTTGGTTCTACACAAAATACAGATACAAACATTAAAAAACATAAAAATATAAAAATATATAAATTAATAAAATACAAATCTTTCACAAAAATTAATAAAAGAAATCAGAATAAAAGTATGCCACAAAGTATTGTAAATTCACAATAAAACTCAGCCATGAACAAAATGTATAGATTTACCACAATCAAAAATATTATTCTTAAAAGAGAAAGATCAATATACTTTTTTATAAATACATTATACAGTATGTAAATGTAATACAATAACTCCAAACATAAAAGATTTACAGTATACGGAGACAATTTACATTCAATAAGTAAATAATGATTTAAATTATGAAAAAAGAAAAAATCATATGATGATGTTAAGAAAGATTAACTTATGATCAAATACCTGTGTCAACTGCTTCCTTCTTGATCTTGGGTTTCTTAATATCTGGTTCCCACTCTTCATCCTGAGTATGACGATCTTCTCTATGGTCAATCTCTTCCTCCATTAAGTCTTCAACTCTAGGTTCAAATGTTTCATCCATCTCTAATCCAAGAACTTGATCATCCTCATCCTCTGGCTCCACCTGAAGGCATAATTTTTTTAATAACCTTATGTAATTAACACGTCTAAAAATCTCTGGCAGAGGACAAGAGGTAGGCAAGGCACACAATCATTTCAACTTGCTTAAAGAATTAATTTACAAAAAAAAAAAAAAATCTACACCATTAAGCACACAGTCACCAGAAAAAATTATACAATAAGTCTACAGATCAAGTGACAATCACCAATCTGGTAAAGTGCTGTTCCTGCCTTACCACTACACACTAGTAATACAGTGAACCCTCAAAGATCTGGATTAAAAGGGGGGACCTCCTGTCCAAAAAAGCCGATTGTCCGTATCTTCCAACGAATGTACTAAATATATAAAAACAATAAATAATTATATAATAAACACTAAAAAATACAGTACCACATTCTACGGCATATAAGACACACTCCCCATTTTAGCAAGGAGTACTTAGGAAAAAACTTTTTTGTGTATTTTCCTCCTGTATGTATATTATGTATGCTGTATTATATATTATGTATGTATATTATGTATGTGCTCCATTTATATATATTATTTATTCAGCCTAGCTAGCAGCGTGTGACAATGTAATTACCATGTCCCACATGCTTAATTAATGTGCCTGGCGACATATGGAAGCTGTTAGAGTGTCACTTGCCATACGTCGCCTATAGAGCAGTTGACCAGCAGACAGGTTGAGGAGCGCTACTCCCCTTGTGTACATATCTCTTATCCAGTAAATCGAACCTACAACCATTATACAGGTGTTTGTGTTCGCTCCTGTATATAGAACCTATTACCCAGAACACGAACACCTCCTGTAGCACATAGTTTTCTTAAAATAAAATATACAGTACCCGTACCAGGAAATGCAAGGAATAAACAAAAATAACACCAATAAATAAGTTACAACAAAAAATACTGTACTGTAATGCCAAATCAATAAATAAAAGCCAAATTAAAGTTAAACACAATCGCCATTTGCATACAGCTGGGACGCTGATTCCCTAGCAACGCTTCCCACCCCCTACACTATGCGCTCTCCTCCTGCTCCCTGACTGAGCCAGCTAACTTGTGTGCAAAGAAATGTATATTCCCTTTACACATTTGCCCTTAGGACAATTATTTATTTTACTTTTTTCACAATATATATGAAGGATGGTGTGTGCATGTAACTGAGTAGAAATATCTGAAGAAAGTTGTAAGGGGCCCCCAAATCCAAACATTCTCGAAGTTGAAGCATATAAAACATGAACTTCGTTCAACGATGTCCTAGCAACGTCTCAATTTTCTGTCTCTTATGAACAATGAATGTGTTACTTTGCAGAAGCTAAATATTGATGAAATCATTGATAAATTTTGGTATATTTTGTTCTTGCTATATGTATATACCTTGAGGGTAGGGTACCCCAAGTTGATCTGTGCCTCAGGCCCCTATTAAGCTTAATCCGTCACTGCCAAAAATACAAGTTGATAAACAACCATAATACCTCACAGCTTGGCCCAGTAGCCTGGTGTTTACAGTGACGAGTCTAACCTGACTACAATGTCATGACTCATGATTAATCACTATTATATCAGTAAACATTAATAATAACAGTAAATCCAGTGAAATATGGCAGGGAGGGAGGAGAGTTACAACTGCAGACATCACTCAAACTAGCGGTCACTCATTCCTGTTGCCAGGCGTACGATCGAAATGCGTATAAGAGAAATGCATATCTTGTACAGGTAGTCTAATTCAAAAATGGTGAGGGGCAATGTGATAAACAAATTATATAAGGCATGCATTTACCTATTATAACATAATGAGAAACATTGTATCATTACTAGAGTGAATGAAATAATATTCCCTCAAACAACAATTGACAACTCTGTTTATATTTCCCACCTAGGGCACCTGTGTCCCTCGCACTGACATCTTAGTTACACGGGCCTAAGATGATCTTTGTTCTGTTTTGGGAATGATTCTTTGGGAGGCTTCTTTGCCCCCAGAACCCCTAAATTTTGTCTGAATCTTCCAAAATCCGGATTTACTGGGTCTGAATCTTCGAGGGTTCTCTGTAATCACTAAAATGATACAGTGCTCCCACACTCCTTTGACCCCCACTCAGCATAATAATTTACTTGTATTTTATTTTTTGCACATTCTATACATACGATTTTGTGTATGCAAATGAGTAAAAAAAATATATATATATATAAATTTAACCAAAATTATGAGTTAAAAAATAAACATAGCATATACAGTAGCTCACAGATGGGGACCAATTGAATATTTCCCAGCGATGTAAAGAGGTGCAAACGAAAAGAAAATGATCTATATAAAGTATTTTCATTTGTATCAGGCATAAATGAGGCTATGTTCTTAATGTAGCGATATAAAAAAAGAAACATGGGGTACGGTACGCAAGCCCAGGACAAAGGAGTTTACTGGTAAGGTTAGTGTACCCCAAACATGTACCTGTACCATACCATGTAGCCATCATTTACCATAAATGACCCACAAAAATGCATGAATTTTAACCACTCAAGAGTATTACGCATATACGTTATGCATAAAAATTTGATCATAAAACTTTGACAAAACTCAGTACTGTACAGTATTCTTAGTTTGCATTGATGTCACAAACTCCCATAATGCAATGCATCTATACCTACAAGATGGTGGACCGCTCAAAGAATTATGGGAGTTGTGACGTTAATGCAAACTAAGAATATTTGTATATTGTTTTCAGATTCCAAATGATACCAGCATTGTAGAAACAAAAAATACAAGGCTAATACCAAGAATATAATGTTAAAAGATATTATACAAATCACGTTGGTATGGTCTGTTTACATTCATGTTGGGGACTACATGACAAAATAATTTCTGTGGTTAGCCTGGAGCTCAAACAATCATTAATTATGATGGAGGTTTTAATTTCATAACGGGTGTGTGTTCGATCCACTAATTCTTAGTTTACATTGACGTCACAACTTCCATAATCCCTTGTGCGGTCCACCATCTTCTAGGCATATACACATTGCATTATGGGAGTTGTGACATCAAAGCAAACTAAGAATACTGTATATGGCACTTTAAACCAGACACAATTTGTTCTAAAAAAGAATGGTAAAATGAGAATCAAAGTCCTTCAATGAAACAGACCTTTGGAAACACATAATCAGTTTTCTTGGCAGTGGCAGGCTTTCTTCTTCTAGCTCGTCCACCATAAGCTGCAACAGTCTCTTGGTACGTGTTAACTATCTCCTCTTTTGTATCACGGATTTCCACCTCTAGTGCATCTACACGATCAAGAAGACCAAAGCACCTCTGACACATTATGTCACTGTGAGCCTGAAAAAAAAAAAAGTTTAAAATGACATTGAAAACTCCCCAAAAATATAATACGTATTCTAAAATATTTTTTTTTTACATTTATTCTTCAAGTAACAAATATAAAACAAGTACCATATATTGACACAAACTCCAAGACTCAGACTTTTATGTAATAATACAAGAACCACTTTAATGTAGCTATAATATATAAATTACTGAGCATGCATTTTCAAATCCACAACTTTCCAGTTAAAAGTCCCTTTAACCCCTTGTGTACAGAGTCCTCTCCTCTATGCTGAATAAACTCGTCTGGCGTTAACCAAATAAAATACGGTATCAAAAGTGGCATCCCCATAGTGAAGGGATTAAAGGAACTTTTACATTCTTCACTAAAAATTTCCAATTGCCTGCCCATGATGTTTCTTATTAATAAGTGGCATCAGGGTGAAGAATCTCAAATTGCACATCCTTATGCTTTACATCAATTATACTAAAAGTATTACAAAAAAATCATCATTAATTTATCTGATTTTTTAGATGCCACAGCATACTTGCTACACCTTAGGTAAATTCAAAATGTCTGGATGACAATGATTTACTAGGTTTTAAGGTAAATTTGTTTAGATTAAGGAAAATAGTGCATGAAATAAAAGATGAACTTACTTTACGGGATGTCAGTTTTTGTCCAATAAGAGAACCAAGGAAGACTGCCATTTTTCTTTGTGTAGTAGTGGTCTGACTTTTGAAAACAAGCACAGATTCTTCTGATTGTTCTACTGGCAAATCTACATTACATATTAAACAGTGCTGCCCAACAGGCTCATCTGCAATTTCTCCGTCATCACCCTCTTCCACTCCCTCACCCTCCACTTCATCAATAATTTCTGATGTCTTTGTCATCACTTGTATTGTACTTTGCTCATTAATTTCTTCTTCAGGATTAGAAATATTAGATATCACAGGTAACTCATGTGTTCCCATATGTGTTTCTGTCACAGTCTCAAGGATATCTTTTGCACCATGTTTGACACTAATGCTAGCATGTCCTTCTTCAGGAACCATTAAGAGAGTACTAGTGCCATGGCTGGTATCATGGGTTTGTACTGTCGTCACCAAGGTAGAATCTAAAGTGGTGGTCTCCAAGGCAGAGGGATCCATAATGGTGATGGTAATGGCCTGGGGGGTGTCATGGGGAGATTCCTCCCCCTCCCCCAACATCTTTTCCTCAGATGACATGGTGTCTCAAGTCTACGTCCTGTAAAGGAAAAAATAAAAAGAGAAGCTGAGTTAAAAAGAATAAATACCGGTAATCTACTGAGAGTTAAAAAATATATACTGTATATTGATTTATATATTTTTATTTATTATTTTTTTACAGGTATTAGCCCACCCGGACACAGGTCACTGATCCACATCAGGGCCTGGGGAGCGAAAATGTAATACGTACTCTAATAATAATAATATTATTAATAATAATAATAATAATTTAATATTAAAAATTATTAATTTTATAAAAAAAAAATGAAAATGAATGCAAATAATAATAATAATGGTAGTACAGGTAGTAGTAGTAATAATAATAAAGAACCGTAAAGAAATAAAAAAAAATAAAAATAAATAAAATTAAAATAAAAAAGATCAAGAGTGAAAAACGATATAAGTGTGAGAAACAATTGAGACCCTGCAATTGTGTAAATGAGGCAGAAAATCAGATCAACAGTCTAGAACTTGGTCACAATTTTTGTGATGCCTTATGGCAGCAGGGTTTACCATTATACAACACATTTTGCTTCCAATATCTTTCCAGGAATTAGTACCTCCCTGTTTGATTGCTGCCTACTACCTACCTAGTTAGGTAAGGTTAATTAGATTAGTTTGGTTTGGTCAGGTTCTGTGCATTGTCATTTCCATTTTTATGCTTAGTATAATACAGTACAGTATTATGCAAATAACATCTCCAGAAATTTGAGTGCTATTCGATACATAATTTCTATGGTTAACCATCTCCTCCACCTTTACTGTATAGTCTGCCCACACATGTGCAATTAAACTGCCGCACCAATAGACATCAATGTGTCACATATGGCTGCCGTACCTACGAGTATAATCCTATGCCTTTTTAATTAGCAGTAGGACGGCCTTGTACATAGCCTTTTTTAGTTATCAGTAGGACAGTCCTGTACACTGAATAGCCTCGGCCAAATTTTTTTTGCAATTCCATAAGTATTTTCTACTGCTGTCTCCTCCACTATCTTTTTTTCATAGTGGATACAGGTATGGCAGCCATACGCCTGAAAATCACGCTGGATATAGGTACAGCAACCGTATTGATGGACTGTGTTGTTAATGGTTAGGTTATAGGGTAGGTAAGGTTAGGCAAGGTTAGTCAGAAAGAAGGCCATCTTAGTAACTATCATTGTATAGACTGCCCACCATGCATGCACATTAGGCTGCATACTAACAGGCATCAACTTTTCACATTTCGCTGATGTACAGTCACCCAAAAAAGTCCTGTCGCGAACCATAAACCCCGAGATTCAGACTCTTGAATCCGAAGAATTTATGGACAGAATAATGTATCAGTGTCTACTGCTTCGGGTTCACGAGTCTGAATCGTGGTTCGCGACAGGACTTTTTTGGGTGACTGTACCTGTATCCTTTTTTTTTTTTTTTTTGCCCTATCTCCCTGTAGAAAAATCAATGGATAATATTGACAACATACCCATTGCCGCCTAATTTATTTTGATGTAACTTTTCTTACTATATTTTCATCGCTGAGTTCAGATATGATATTCACTTCTTGGGCAAATGCTTTATTTGGTAGATAATTAGGCCCCTAGGCTTGCACTACTTCGTCTTTCTTGGAAGAGAAACAGTATGGCAGTCCGATCCACACTCAATATTTGCTTCAGTGCAACAACCGAGCTGCTCAGTCCGAGTGTACTCTCACATCCACAAAAATTTTTTAAATTACACCACATCAAAGAACAGTAAGTTCTTTCTCTTTAACCCCTACGCCCTGGTTGACATTCCGGTATGTCCATTTAGGGCGCCGCAGTGACATTCTAGAACACACGCCTTTTTGCATCATTGTTTGAATGCCCAGCGTGGGTTATGACGTTCCAACGTGACTATTTGCCCCCGTCATGCCACATGCTCGGCCACAGGGAAGCTTCCTGAATGTAAGTACAGTACCTACTTTTGTTTGCTTCTTTTTCATTGTTTGTCCATTTTATCATGCTGTATCAAAGTATTATTGCTAAAAGTAGTGCCGTTGTATTGTAGTCTAGTTTTACATTACTGGAAAATAATGCAATGATTGTTATAAATGTATTTATTTGTGGAATTATTATTCCAATAATTATTTATATGCATTACTTGCTCTACCAAAAACAAGCACTTTTTACGAAAAATAATGTAAATAAAATATTCTAAATGAATTATTTATAGGAAATAAGTATAATAATCAGTAAATATTTGCATTACTGGCCATCCTGGACACAATGGCAAGCAGAAAATGGCCGCTAAGTGCGTAGTGACCACGAGCGCTAGCTGTCAAAACAACACTGTCCCATTATCTCCATCGCCACTGCTGCCCCAGGGAAGTTTCTTGATGGTCAATATATAGTTTTTCTTACTTCTTTTTTATTGTTTTATCAATTAAAAAAGGTTAAAAATTATTTTTGGAAACGTTCGATTTTTCTCGATTTACCCCGCGTGGGGGATACAGCCAGTGGCACCCTAGCCCGGGGCATAGGGGTTAATATGCCAAAGGGCCCAGGGGACAGAGCCCCCAGCTAGGAAGTTTAGGAAGTTGGAAGTTAGGTAGGTTTCTTTGGTTAGGTTGGTGCCATCTGCTAACAATTCTTCAGCCAACTGTGTTTATCAACTATGGTTAGTTTAGGTTTAATTTAGAAATAATCCCATTTTAACACATTTGCCATAACTACGACAGTGTCCACTGCAAAACATAAGTGAAATTGCAGCGTTTTTTTAATCCATTTTCTATGAAAATTCGGCAACGGGTGTTGTCAATAATTACCAAGTTAATATAAAATTCCATCCATGTTCACTACGAATCCTAAACCAATTTATAATTTTAGGAAATGAACCAAACAAACCTATCTAACCTAAATAATATACCAATACTGTTTAGGTGAAGCCCAAGTTTACATAGGTGAGGTAAATGGGTAATAGTAGAGCGGACGACTAACACCAGAAGGAATTATTCGATTACGTTCATTTTTTCCATAGATGTTCTTTGGATGATGCAGTAGTAATTAATAAAAATTATAAAATTTTATTTTAATTATATATTTTTCTTAGTTTTCTCTCTCTACAATCATAAATCACCTGCAGTGGGCAGGGTACGAAGGATGAGAGAAACTGTAGGGTAAAAACTGATTATGAAACTATAACAATGTCGTTACGTGCTATGTATGCAAAGAAATTAATTATTTGCTGTAAATATTCAGCCAAAACATTTACCGTGTTGGCGCCTGTTGTCATCTGCTCTTTGTTGTTTCCATGCAACAACCAAGCCGTTCAGCCTGAGCATACTCTCATGTCCACAAAAAACATAAAATTACAACATGCTGCTTCAAGAAAGTTGAATTCACTGGTACCAGATATCAAAGTAAGAATTTTAAGTTTAGGTTAGGTTGAAATTATGTTTTTCTGGTGGTTTTGAATGATTCCAACCTCCAGTCACCACAAAGGAAGTTGAGACCCTCCCCTGTATTGTTTGAGTTCAATTTGTTCTCAACAATATTGTGCCAAAAATCATCCTCAGATCTAGTTGAAATTCTGGAAACATCTGGCAACATGATTACGAGCCTCTGGCCGCACGGTAAACTCAGTGCCCGACCAGTTATAGAAGAGGGAGCACGCAATGTCAATGCCTCGACTTCCTGCAGCCCTTATTTTTCTTCCCTGCTGAGTCACACCGCCCTGCGTGCATCTGAGTGATCCAGGATGGGCCCCAAACCACTGACAGTCAAGGAAATGGCACAAAAACTGGCTTTAAGGGAGGAAAGAGTGCCTATTGTCGAGATTTATCGGCGTAATTGCCGCTCAAAAGCAACTGTCATGCGTCTCCTCGCAGCGGCCCGGGACCTGCCACCCAGTGCTGTTCCGGCGCACAAAGTTCGTTGTGAACCCCCCGAAGGACTTCTCCTGCCACAGATCGTCTCCTGAAGAATTCTATACTCAAGAACCTGCAACTCACGGCAGCCCAGCTGAAAGTAATGCATCCAGACCTGCTGAAAATCCTTTCCATTCGTGGGATTCAACACCTGCAAAAAGACCTTCACATGCCCAGCCGTGTGGCGACACTCAAGCCGCTTCTCACCCCCACCATGCGCCACAAGAGACTTGCCTTTGCTCCAAAATACCGTCACTGGACTGTGGAGCAGTGGAAGGTTTTGTGGTCTGACAAAAGCACTTTTCAAACCATAACTTCTCATCGTGTGCACGTCAGGAGGCCCTCAGACCGCAGCCTGGTGTGGGGGGAGCTTCAGTGGTAACAAGGGGCGTGGAGGACTGTACTTTCTCCCTAAAAATGCAACTATGAATGGCATGCGCTACCTTCGAGGTTCTTAAAGATCCTTTATTGGACATTTACGAAATTCATGAAACTGACATTTTTATGCATGATGAGAAGTAAGAACAAGGACAATGGCATTTCCTGTCTCACCTGCACAAGGAAATTAAAAAAGTGTGGACACAGGAGATAGACATAAGTTATTTCGTTCACCTTTGTTAAATCATGCCAAAAAGGTTGTTTTATGTGGTGAAGGCCAGGAGAGAGAGATGACTGGGTACTAGGGATACATTTCCAGTCTGTATTTTTTTAAAAATAAAGAGTAATTGCCAATTTTGTTTCTATCACACCTAGATCTCAACTTGTTGCAGTGACTGTACTTCCAAATAGGTGCATGACCGAAACGATAATTTTGCCAGCAGTAACTACTTTCTGTTTAATATGCTGGGGGTCCTGGGGCTAGGAAGTTAGGTAAGGTTAGGTAGGATTTTTTAATTGTTTAGGTTAGGTTCTATTAGATTCTGTGCATTGTGGTACAATTTTTATTGCTATCATCCAATGAACATCTGTGGAAAAAATGAAGCAAATCGAACTCCTTCAGATGCTAGCCATCTGCTCCACTTTTATCGGTTGTGTTAGGTTCATTTTATGAACAATAAATTATATGACGAAACAGTATTCGATGCCCATAAAGTTCCCAGTCTCTTCGATGTCAACACCACTTGAGATCTTAAGCGCGTTACATGCAAAAATACCCACTTAATATTAAATTAGTGGAGAAACTCAGTATAATGCAGTCCTGCATCTGTGACAAATTAGACACAAGTAAACCATTAATCTCAAAGCGATGCTCATTTACTCTAGCCTCAAATCCTACCCTAAAAACAAAGACCGTGAAATGTAACAGGGCCGTGCTTTAAGATATAATGCACGTAATTCACTTCATTTTGAGTAATCAGCTATTAGGTGTGTACGAAATCTTTGCTCTTATGTGCATACTGAACCAATGTGAATATGACGATTTTAAGCTAAATCAATACATATCAATTTATTTTACCTTAATCTACACATTTATCGTTCACCTCTACACGATTCCTTATATGATATAGTGACAACTGTTATTCCCAGAGCTGACAAACCTGAGAAAGGTGTAAGTCACGGCATCACTCAGGCGGCGCCATTTTACACAACAATGGCGTCCGTTCGATTCTGAGCCTCTGAGACAGTGTTTACATATCACTAAGATAAAACACTTGTCTAAAATGTTTTCAGGGTATAATTATCAATACTATAATATTTTATTTTTCATTATAATTTTACTTAAAATTTTGTCTTCGGTATTTTTAAGAGCTCATTCAAACTTCCGTTAACACAAATTTATGAGGGGTACCAACTGCCAGTTCCTAATACCAACATTGCCAGCACAACTCTGCCCCTGTGTACTGTAACTTACTCCATAGATATTACAGGTACACAAATAATCTACTAATCTACAGTTGTGGACAAAAAGTATTTTGCAGGTAGGTAGGTGAAAGGTGATGTATGGGAGGGTAGGGATGAAGCTGGGCACATTCAACATGATGTACGTCATTTTTGTGGTGATTTTGGTGTAGAGGAGCATTTATAGCATATTGTTATTACTTTTACCATTGTGGCAAAGTGAATACCATCTAGAGAGGGTGTATGATGGCTGAGTAACATATGATACAGCAAAAACTGTACGTCCACCACACCAGCGAAAGCATCCAAGGGTCTCGTCACACCCAGGAGGCCGAAGGCGGGGACACAAACACACCCAAGGGCAGGCGGTGTGTGCCAGTCGCCCACGATGGACCACTAGTGTGTCTGTCTACCTCTGTTAGTCTTTGATGTTTGGTATCTGATCAAGAAAGAGAAAAATACTTAGTCTCTCTCCACTTATTACAGGTTTCACGACAACGAGGCTTCCTCAGTCAGAAACGGAAGGGCAACCGTAGAGTGGATAAGTTGCAGTGAGGAAGCCAAGGTTTTTCTCCCTCATCAGGTCGTGTCAACACCACGTCCCGGATACATGTTTTCACCGAACAGAGTTGCTTACACTATATCACATTTAAGGCTGTAGGTCAAGTAAATGGTTAAGGGGAGGAGGAATTTAATGTACTATATAAACATAAGTATTTTGAACTTCAGCTGTGAGTTTAATTGACGTATGGAAGATAATTTAACTAGAATTTTTTGGAGAAAAAAAATTATCCCCATTGTTAAAGTTAGTGCTCACTCCATTACCTTCCTATATATATATATATATATATATATATATATATATATATATATATATATATATATATATATATATATATATATATATATATATATATATTATATATATATATATATATATATATATATATATATATATATATATATATATATATATATATATATATATATTTCATGTAAATCCACAATGAAAACGTGGATAAGATAAATCTTGATAAAATCACACGGGAAAATGGAAACAACGGATTACCTTAGCTTTCCTGTATAAAAAGTTGACTAAGATACGAGTTTACACAAGCAGTGTTACTTTCTTATGTCTGAGACTTTTTCACATCCCCGTATTGTTCTATACTGTACAGTCTGAATTAATTTAAATTTATTTTGGCCAGATGTTTGGGTTTTTTTTGGGGGGGTGGGATTAAAGTTAATGTAAAGGGAGTGTGTGGGAGGTGTGAGGAGTGTGCGGCCTGCACACTGTAACTTCAGCATCTAAAGTATATGACGAGATTCGAATGCCTTCAGTTAACCAAGCTTATAGGTAGTAGGTATTAGGCAGCTATCAAACAGGGAGGTACTACCGCCCCGGAAGATATTGGAAGAATAATGTGTTGTCTAATGGTAGACCCTGCTGCCATATGGCACCACAAAAATTGTGACCAAGTCCCAGGTTGCTGATCTGTCCTGCTTCATTTACACACAATTGCAGGGTCCCAATTGTTTCTCTTACTTTGACAACACAACATACTTATATTGTTTCTCACTTTTGGTCTTTTTTTCATTTTTGTATTTCTTTATGGTCTTTACTATTATTATTATTTTATTCTATATTTATTTTTGTATATTTATTATAAATTTTATTATTATTATAAATTTTATTATTATTATAAATTTTATTATTATTATAAATTTTATTATTATTATAAATTTTATTATTATTATAAATTTTATTATTATTATAAATTTTATCATCATCATCATCATCATCATCATCATCATCATCATCATCATCATCATCATCATCATCATCATCATCATCATCATCATCATCATCATCATCATCATCATCATCATCATCATCATCATCATCATCATCATCATCATCATCATCATCATCATCATCATCATCATCATCATCATCATCATCATCATCATCATCATCATCATCATCATCATCATCATCATCATCATCATCATCATCATCATCATCATCATCATCATCATCATCATCATCATCATCATCATCATCATCATCATCATCATCATCATCATCATTATTATTATTATTATTATTATTATTATTATTATTATTATTATTATTATTATTATTATTATTATTATTATTATTACATTTTCGCCCCCCAGGCCCCGATGTGGGTCGGTGACCTATGGCCGGGTGTGTTAATCCCCGTTAAAAATAAATAAAATAAAAAAGTTATGGTAGATTTCCGAAAGAAATCATAACAAGAATAGGTCAAGCAAAAACAGCATTTAATAATCTAAAAGACCTAATAAAACGGGAGATTAACTTAAATTTAAGAAAAAAAAATGCTGCTGAGAAACTATACAGTATATGGTCAGGACCGCTGTATGGGTAAGAAGCGTA
This sequence comes from Homarus americanus, assembly GCF_018991925.1. Lineage (NCBI taxonomy): Eukaryota > Metazoa > Arthropoda > Malacostraca > Decapoda > Nephropidae > Homarus > Homarus americanus. The sequence goes on from NW_024735442.1 coordinate 13,176,534, forward strand.
ACACTTTTAGCAGACACCAGAAAGGGGTTTAGAGGTCTTTGAATTGTGGTGTTATAGGCGAATGCTAAAAATAAGTTACAATGACAGGAAAACAAACGAAGTACCAAGATTAGCATAAACTTCAAGAGAAATACTTGAAAATTACAGAAGAGAAAATGAGATACTTTGGTCATATAATTAGGGATGAGGCATGCGGGGATAATAACATGAATAGTAATGAGCAAAGTTGAGGGTAAGAGAGCCGGAGAAATGCAGAGACTGACATGGATTAATTAAATTAAAAACTGGGTCCCTAGAGAGATGCAAAAATCTTGTAGGATTAGTAAAAAAAAAGTGTCTACAGTGCAGGACGGTGGTCGCCAACCCCCAGATGCATGAGGCACACTGATTGATTGATAGATCTTTTATGGATGTTATAGGTGTCAAAAGACAGGTAATGGAAGAACACTCGCTGCATTCGTTCTCTGGATATCGGAGATTCTAGTCTGTTAAATTTGAAACTCAAAGTGAAAAAAATTAGGGTGACCTAATTGACCTAATTAGGGTGACCTAAGGGCACTTATTCAGTCGAGAGTCCATACCTCTGGAGCTGGAGGACGCCCGTCCCACAAGGGGTCACATCTCAAGGTTGAAGAAGTCACAAGTCCTGAAAACAGTGAGGGCAACCTTTTAAGGACAGGTCCTAGCACGCTGTTTTTTTGTTTTTGTTTTTTTTATCCTCTTCGCCACTGCTCGGCTTGTTAGCCGCTTGGGCGATCGGTCACGTCTCTGATTACTTTTCCATTTCATTTATCTTCTTCACCAAAAGATCGGCTCGCTAGCCGCCCGGGCGATCGGTCACGTCTGTCACGCACTGTTGGCAAATACTGGGCATGCACCGGCTCCTGAATGTACCTGAACCCGCTCCAGTGTTGGTCAAGTCTTGTCTTGAAAGAGCTCACACGCGGTGCCGTGACAACACTCTCTGGTAGATTGTTCCAAGAGTTTACAACCCTCACTCCGAAAAAGTTTGCCCTCACAGTTTTCTGAACTTGCGGCTTCTTCAATCTTGAGCTGTGACCCCTTACGAGCGTCCGCCAGCTCCAAGTAAGGACACTCAACTGAGTAGTGCCCCCTGAGATGCTTATACACCTCAGCTAGGTCCCCCCTTGCTCGTCTGTAGTATAAGCTAGGCAAGTTCAGGCGCTCCAATCTCTCAGGGTAGCTGAGGTGCTGAAGTGCAGGCACCAGTCTGTTGGCCCTCCTTTGAACATTTTCAACCAACTGACAGTCCCTAGCATATCTCGGGGACCAGATGGGGTGGCAGTACTCCACATGGGGAAGCACTTCACTCCTGAAGATCGTTACGAGGGACGGACCTTCTAGATATCTGAACGACCTTCTTATAAGACCCAATAATTTATTTGCCTGATTTACCTTCTCGCAATGGCCCGAGAACTTCAGCTCATTGTCAACATACACACCTAGGTCCTTCTCACATACAGTCTCAACTAGTTTAGTTTCTTCATCCCGTTGGGACATATGATACGCCTCCCTACTGTTGGTACGCCCCAGGTGCATCCTCTTACACTTCGTGACATTGAATCTCAGCAGCCATTTCTTCGACCATTCCTGGAGCCCACAGAGGTCCTTCTGCAGCTCTTCACAGTCCGCTTGGTTCTTAATTTCCCGAAATAACTTGGCGTCATCGGCAAACATTTGTATGGAGGAGTGTACAACGTCAGGCATGTCATTTATGAAACAAACAAACAACAGCGGGCCCAATACACTGCCCTGTGGTACCCCACTTGTGACAGGTACAGATGACGATTCCGTGCCAATAATCACCACACACTGCTTGCAGTCATGTAGAAAGTCTTCTATCCACGCTAGGACATTTCCCCGAATTCCGTACCCTTCCAGTTTGATTTTCAGCCTTTCGTAGGGTACACTGACGAAAGCCTTGGCAAAATCTAGATAAATATTGTCGATATTACCACCCCGTTCCAGAATATGGGTCCAAATATCCAATACCTTGAGCAATTGTGTTAAGCAGGAGCGCCCCGGCATAAAACCGTGTTGACAATCCTGTGTGTGAAATGGCACAACACTTTATCTCTAATGGCAAGATAGTTGACATATTAAGATTGTATCCACTTTTTTGCACTTAGTAGCAATATCAGTTCCCATGTATAGAACCAAACACACACTGTGCTTGAATACCTCTGAGGCTCTGACGCAAATGTGAATAAGTGTGCGGCCAAACATACTGCCTCACACTCCTGGACACACGCAGTTGCCAATAAATTACCAAGTTACCAACTATGCATAGAACTAAAAGAATTTATTTTAAATACTGTGAAACATTCAATGCCATAATATCCTGACCATGGGGGTTTAGTAATGTTATACTGACCTTTGTGAGCTCTACTCTGTAATCCTTTTGCGATACTGCTCACAAGATGAGTATGGGGTGCACAATAAACTACCCGCTGTAGGTTCAGATATTCAGAAGCCAGTGCCTGCCAAGTACTTGCCAACAGTGCGTAACAGAGACGTGACCGACCTCCCAGAGGCTAACGAGCCGATCAGTGACGATGATGATAACGGTAAAAGTAAAAAGGATAATTTTTTTTTTATTTTAGTCTAGAAAGAAACAGTAATCAGATATTTTGTCAGAACTTAAACAAATATAAAATCCTTTGTTATATTGTGGTGCATATCTCCCCTACAACTCCCGTTTGTCGCTGACCAGCCGACTCTCTTCGAATTCCCCAGCCTGCGCCTCGTGGTCTAGGTCGGTATCCAGCGCCGCCTAACAAAGCGGAGGTCAACTATCAACCCACGCCTACCCCAGCTATATAAGACCTCACCCCGCCGTGACCGCTCTTTTTCTTCTACCTGCAGCCACCAGCAAGCAACACCTCCTCTTCTCCTGCCTGGTGGCTCCCCCTCTCGCTGGCGACTACGGCGCCCCAACAAGCTGTGTGTCCTCCTCCGAGCACCCTCGCCAACCAGCTCTCTCTACTCCACGCTTGGACCCACGCTGCCACTCCCCAGCACCAAGCTGCATTGTACATCCAATAACATATGTATACAGAAAGCACATAGTGAGTTTCCTTTCTCCAACCCATCCTGAGTGTGAACCAATATCCCATAACCCCACAAATGGTGCCCACGGAGAATCGCACACACAGGATGGAGGAGAAACTGATCACTCTCCCAATCTTCAATCACAACATTGAAGACTGGCTTATCCACACGGAGGCAGCTCTCATCGGCTCTACAGCTACAGCCCCTACACCTCAGGTTAGACACCCTAGAGCAGCTCTGCTCCTCTAAGCAGGCAGCTGCTCCCTTTCCTGCCCCAAGCACCACGTCCTACCGACCCCAACACACCCGTCCTGCCTCAGACGCCGCCCCCGGCCCAGCAGCACCCCCTGCTCCTGTCCTGCACTCTGCTGCTGTCGTGGACCCTGCTGCTGTCTTGCATCCTGCTGCTGTCTTGCACCCTGCTGCTGTCATGGACCCTCCTTCTGACGCGGCCCGCCTGCCCCTGCTCCTGACACGGACCCAAACACCCCACCAGGCGCTACTGAGGACTGTGTACCTGCCGCGAGAGAAGCACCACATTCCTCGCCTACAAAACCCCCCTTCTCCCTCTGCTTCTCCCACAGGTCTCGTGTATCTAGACAAAGTGTCTCCCATAGTGGTCGGCTCATCCACGCCCTCGCCGTTATGTTTCACATGTGGGATGCAACCCTGCAGACAACAAGTCTCCTACACCGCCTGGAGGGAAGGGGGAGTATTGTAGTGGATATCTCCCCCCCAACTCCCGTGGGTTGATATCTTTCTAAGCTTAAATGGAACTTCAAGAATAAATTAGATTACGACAATAACATCTCTGTGTTCTTGTGTTTGTGTATATGCCAGCATCGTCAAAGATGCCTTTAAATGCAAACACCTCTGCACAGTGAAAAGCTTTGGCCTTGACCCGTGTCCTTGAAATTTTAAATTAAATTCACGTGATCATTTTCATCAAAATGAGGCGACTGGTTTGAGAAATATTCTTATACACACACACTCGTAATAAACACAAAAACCCTTGCATCGTTTGATAATATTACATTCTAAATGTTATAGTAAAGAACAAACTATCCTGAAGATGAAGCCACAAAGGATTCATCACCCGACCACTGATGACCAACCTACTGTACAGGTACAAAGTAACTGTTAGAGACACAAAGGGATGATTCATATCGTGTGAAGGCACGCTACTCCTATAGTCTCTATATTCTACAGTATACGACAAAGGATTTTGTGCTGTTCACACACAAGGCACGTATGGAGAATGATAAAAGTCACGTAAAACTCTCGGCGAGTGTTACTGTATGTGAGCTCTTCCTCGTGGTCGCCTCGAGGAAAGAGCCGCGTGACAAAGGCCTCGCACTGGTCTTTGACCTGTGCTAAGTGATGACCCCTAAGGCATTCATGCAAAATACACCAAACGGACATACGAGACAGTGGAAATACACTGGCGTCCGGCTTACATTATACGTTAGATCCGCCACACCCTTCCTTGGAACCAGTACCGGATTTAGACCTGTGGAGGCCCATAGGCAGCCTTCTTGTGGAGGCCCCCCTCATTATAACTACCCAAGAGGGTGGGATGGCGAGTGAAGCGAGCCTAAACATCTGGGAGTTCCGGGGGGCGCTGTAAGCCCCCCGGGAAAATTTTGAAATTTGAATACTTCTTTGGAGAATTTTGAAGCCATATGCAGTTATATTGAGGAAATTAGAACATTGAGAAATTGTTAATTAACTGTATATTTATTGATAGTGTACAAATTCCCAATACACACACACACACACACACACACAAGTGAGACATAACTGGAGTCATTCATGTGGTTTCAAGTCGACCAGCCCTGATATAGCTACTACCGCACATGTCAATTTTTTTCAAGAGACTTCACAGAAAAAATATATTAGTTATTACAGAGAGATGATTCTTTGCATTATTCATGAATTTCAAGGAGTAGCTAGCCTAAGTTCTATCACGCTTCTTGCTGAACATAGTTTTACGTGATGGAATAGATAAACATGAATTTTAAAGAATGAAAATAAAATTAATCCATATGAATAAACAAATGAATAAAATATTGCAATTTGTGGAGGCCCCCAGATTGTGGAGGCCCCTGGGCAGCTGCCCACTTTGCCCACTCCTGAATCCGGCCCTGCTTGGAACATTCTGTGACAGTGAGAGGAGCAGCACAACTCCCCTATCCTGGACACGTCACGCGCTTGGTTCAGGGACCTGACCCTACAACCCACTTTAAAAAATTAATTATCCTCCTCACCTTTGTCTGATGACTAGCCAGCCGACAAACTAACAATTTAGCCGCAAATACCGCAGTTACCAAATACGTGTCAAAAATTTTGACTGCAATTTCATTACTTTGGCGTGACTGAATGTAGTTTTGCATATCTATAGGCTAAACATATTTTCCAAAACGATCAGTCCCAGTGCACGATCTTTCGTCACGAATATTACACAGTCCGTTGTCACGAATACTCCAAATTTATCTGTTAACTTACACTTCCCTGTAAACATTGCTACCCCCCCAAATATTATATTATATATATATATATATATATATATATATATATATTGATAAAATCACACAGGGAAGAGGGAAACAATGGAGAGAACCTTAGCTTTCGTTTTTATTCAAGACATCTCAAGATTTATCTTATCCACGTTTCCATTGTGGATCTACATCTACATGATATATATATATATATATATATATATATATATATATATATATATATATATATATATATATATATATATATATATATATATATATATTGGGGAGGAAGCAGTTGTGTGACTAGGAAAAGTTGCTGCTTCAGTCTACATTCACTCCTGACGCAGAGACGACTCCTATTTCTTTGTACAGTATTCCAACCAGCTGCTTGGAAATTTACAATGTCAGAAAGACAGTTAGTTTAAGAAATATCTAACCAGTGAATCGTTCACCAAACACTGAATAACGTGAAGCATCATGTGTCCACCCTTGGATGAAAGAAGACAGAATATGGAAGTTTTACACTACGATACGTAATACATAAAGACAAGCACCCCCACCCTAAAAAAAAGAATAACTGTTGATTATGAGTGGGATAAAATCTGTACCATAATCAAATAAAGGAACGAGAAATAATGACAAGCTGCAGGTTTCATTCTGATACTGTGGGAGGTCGCAGTGAAGGTTTCTCCTTTAGCAAACACTTTCCATGACCAGCAGGATGGGCAAGGTCCTGAAAGGCAGCTTGGCCTTCCCAACATTGCTGCCATCGTATGATTTCTTAATTAATCTGTTTAATAATGTGACTACTTATTATATTTAATTCAAAACTTACTGTTTTTAACGTGGTTGGCGTATATATTACGGACACAGCTTGAACACCGAGTTACTGCTGCCCAGACAACGAAAAAAATAAGATACGCTTACATATACAGTCACTTCAGATTCAACTACTTTACCTGGTGGGAGTGAGTGAACGGCCAGTTTGTCTTTAGTCTCCATTCCATCAACGTCTTGCTTCCGTAAGATTGTGGTAAGAGAACTTTTAGTGTGATATGTTGTTAATGAAGTGATTCTTGTACAATAATGACACAGTGTTTACAGCAAGCTTATTCATGACCACCTTGATTCTGCACAGGAGTGTGTTGGGACGACTGTATCTAGCCGATAGAAGTATGTTGCGTCAGGTGCTACAGCTGTATCTGATGGTGGCTCTGGCACCCCTGGGGGTTCGCCCTGCACACCTGGAGCCCTCCTTTACCTGTGCCAGCACCGTGACCAAGTACTCGACCATCATCGCTACTAAATGGATGTCGGAGACGATAACAATGTCCATGGTCCAGACTGATCAGCTCCCGCTAAATATTAACAGATATTTACCGCCGGGCTTGGATGGTTACCTACCTCCAGTGATTGACTCCTATCTCCCGCCACCAACTACACACACAACTCCACATTCTATAGTCAACACAGATGACACACATTCGACGCACCACCTGGGTAATATAATAAATGCCCCGTGTCGCTGTGATACTTGCTCCGTCGTGGCACAGGAGAACCCCTGCCTCTGCCAACCTGACTTCTTGTGTAGTGAACCAGTTTTTCTTCGTGCTCCAGCAGGACATTAAAATGACGGGGGGTAACGTGTCTCAAGTGTTGCTAACATTTTCCTTTGTATAATATCAATGGATCACCGTCTTTCAGTGATATTTGTTTACTCTTTTCATTGGGCGAGAAAATAATTATACATATTCAGAATATGACATTTGGACCAGGACCAATTATTTTTTACAGTATTTTGTTGATACTCATCGTAAGGAATACACTTTAACTACTAAAACTTAAGAAAGATCATGTTAAAATTAAAATAGGGACAAGGCTATTGTGACAAAAGTTACAATTATAAAAAAAAAAACTGATCTGTCACAACAGACGGTGCTACTTCCTTGCCTCGCCTTGGCTACCACCTCCCTCCCCGCCACAAGCAGAAAAAAAACTGGTCTCCACTCATCTACAGACTTGCAGAAACTTGTCGATGAGCTTCCGTGTCTGCTGTGTCGTGTAATTGCATTCAATAACATACTGTTTTAAGTCCTTGTTTGCATAGGCTTCCGCAGGATTTTTTCTGTCGGGGAGGGGGTGGGGGTAAGAAAGCAAGACAAGACCTGGCATATCAAATCAGTTTATTCTCAAAACAGGTACAGTATATACATCCATATAAAAGTAAAGTATGATCAAATGTAATCCGAGTTACTTTCGAGTACTGCATGACCAGCAATATAACTTACCTGTGTTATCACCAAATTACTAATCACTAAAATTATTATAGGGTTGACCTTAAACATTAAAAACTAACGAAAATTTACTTGATATCATTAATCCTGCAGGAGTTCGAACCCCCGTCTCCGCACCGCCATTCTCAAACAGGCAGCTAACGGGTTAGTGGTATCCTATATGATACTCTGCATGAAACTAGAAATGCCTGCATTCCAAGATGAAGATACTTATATTTCAAGTCTACGAAAGCCGCAATTGCACGGTGGAGCCACTTCTCTCCAAAAGCTGTAGCCCATCGAAGAACTGACGAGGACTAGACAATAAATAATATTGTAAGCTTATCCTATCCAACAAGTAATTTTTAATATTGACTGACTATGGGCACTCAGTAGGGTTGCCATACGTCCGTATTTTTCCGGACATTTCCTCCATTTAGGTCTCGAAATCTTCATCCGGAAGGAATTTTTTAAATTCAAAAGTCCGGAATTTCAGCTTCCATCATTTTCTCCACGGAAAACAAAAAACATGAAACTGTAATGACGAGAGAGAGACAGAGACACAGAGAGGGGAGGTGGAAACCGTAGAGATCTCGTTCAGTTTTCGTCAGCTGGTAAGTCACGTGTACGCTGTAGTGGACGTCTCCCCTACAACTGCGTAGCCGCATTCCAATGCCACCTGCTACGTCTTCCCTAGCAACCAAACGAGCGGCCCATGGGGAGGGGGGCGTCACCAGATGCCACAGTATCCTAGCAACCAGCCACCAGCTGCTACCGTCTTCCCTAACAACGGAGTCGAGAAACCGGCGAGTTCCCACGGCTGCTGTGTATATAAGCTGTCTCTCCATTAAGATTCCCCGGCCGAAATAGCCCAAAGGCGAAGTGGCCAGCAATCTCCAATACCATACCATTAAGATTCATTTTGGCCTCTCTTCTTGAACACGCAACACCTCCTCCTCCGCCGCTGCCTGGCGGCCCTCGCTTCTCCTCCGCCTGCCTGGCGGTCCTCGCTCCCGCCGGCGAGCATGGCGACCCACAAGCTGGTCCTCCTCTGAGCACACACACCAACCAGCTCTCTCTGCATCACGCTTGTAACCACGCTGCCACTTCCCAGCACCAAGCTGCATTGTACATCCAATACAACATGTATACAGAGAGCACATTGTGAGTTTCCTTCCTCCATCCCATCCTGAGTGTGAACCAAACCACCCATAACCCCACAAATGGTGACCCCAGAGTGACACACACACAGTATGGAGGAGAAAGAACCCAAACATCCCATAACCCCACAAATGGTGACCCCCCGGAGATTCGCATTCACACAGGATGGAGGAGAAACAGATCACACTCCCAGTCTTCAAGCAACATGGAAGACGGCTTATCCACACAGAGGCAGCTCTCATCGGCTCTACAGCGACTGTCTCTACACCGCAGGTTAGACACCCTAGAGCAGCACTGCTTCTCTAAGCAGACACCAGCTCCTCTTCCTGCCCCAAGCACCACCTCCTACCGACCCCAGCACACCCGTCCTGCCTCAGACGCCGCCCCCGGCCCAGCAGTACCCCCTGCCGCTCCTCCTGATGCAGACCCTGCTCCCAACGCGGCTCATGCGCCTGAGTGTGGACCCACACAACCCTCTTTTCTCCCTCAGGTACTCCCTGCTGATGTCCTGCACCCTGCTGCTGTTGTGGACCCAGCTGCTGTCACGAGCCCTCATCCACTTCTGCTGACGCAGCCCCTGCTCCTGACCCAGGCCCACACACCCCAGCAGGCACATCTGACGACTCTGTACCTGTCGTGAGGGAAGCACAACATTCATCGCCTCCACACACCCTTTTTCTCCCTCTCTACTCCCACAGATAGTGTGTATCTAGACAGTTGTCTCCTCTAGCGGCCGGCTCATCCACGCCATCGCCGTGATGGCTCACATGCGGCATGCACCGCCCGTTCTGCCTCACATGTGCCCTGCACCCCTGCAGACAACAAGTCTCTTACACCGCCTGGAGGGAAGGAGGGAGTATTGTAGTGGATTTCTCCCCTACAAACGCTGTTTGTCGCTGAGTAGCCGACCCCATGAATTCCCCAGTGTATGCCTCGTAGTCTGGGTCAACCAGCGCCGCCACACATCACAGAGGTCAACTACTAAGCCACGCCTACCTCCGCTATTTAAGACCTGACCTCGTGGTGCCCTCCCTCTTCTTCTAGCTACAGCCGCAGCAAGCTACACCTCCTCCTCCGCCGCTGCCTGGCGGCCCTCGCTCCCGCCGGCGACCCACAAGCTGTCCTCCTCTGAGCATCCTCACCAACCAGCTCTCTCTACATCACGCTTGTAACCACGCTGCCACTTCCCAGCACCAAGCTGCATTGTACATCCATTACAACATGTATACAGAGAGCACATTGTGAGTTTCCTTTCTCCATCCCATCCTGAGTCCGAACAAACTACCATACCCCACAATGCCTGTTATGTGACCAGTCTAACTGGAGTGGATGAACGTTGTCTGTATATCTGAGTGCACCCGGACTCAAATAGATGAGGTGTGCATCCTAATTCATATACAGTAGTGGAGGTGGTGTGTGTGTGTGTACACTAAAAAAAAGTATATTTCAGGAGGGGTCCAATGAATTTCATACTGAACAATCCTGTGGTCTTGCTAGGAGTGATCGAGACATTTCCTCCTACCTATCTTTTACTTTTATCCTCTTCACCACTGATCAGCTCGTTAGCCACTTGGGCGATCAGTCACGTCTGTTACTTTTCCTTTTCTTTTATCTTCTTCACCAAATGATCAACTCGTTAGCCGCTTGGGCGATCGGTCACATCTCTGTTACGCACTGCTGGCAAGTCGATGTCGCCATAGTTAAAGTCCCCCATGATAAGGAGGTAGCTAGGGTTGAGCATCGCCGCTTTGTCTATTAAGGCTCTTTAGTTCCTTTAATTTAGTGGGCCGCAGTTTGGGGATCTGTAGATACACCCGACGATAAGTCCCCTCCCTTCAATTTCAATTGTTTATTCCTTGATAGAGGAAGCGGGATCCTAATGCTGTCACTAGGTACCCTTGTACAATAACACCAGAAGCATCTGGCAAGTGTGACAAATATATACAGTATAAATATTATAAAGGGGCTTACTAAAGCCGAAGGAAGGAAGGATATTCCTTTAACACATAATCAATGTTATTTACATTGTATCTGGCCAGTATGGGGAGGATCATCGTGTCTCCGTCAGGGGGTCGTGGAGTGGTGGTCCAGCAGGCGTCACGGAAGCGTCGTGTGTGGGGACATATTAGGAGGTAGTGGATAAGGGTGCGGCTGGCGGGTCTTCTGCATAATGCACAAGAGCGTTACACAGGGGATACCAATCTCCCAAGCAGTCATACCCAATGATGATACGGGCAGCAATCACGTCCCTTTTCCGCGTCCCTTTCCCATAGACATATGAGAGGTCAGGAAGTTTACGGAGGACATCGTACCATTCCCCTTCCCTTCAATTTAATTTTACACCACTTGGACTCTTCACAAACACCCACTCCCTGTACCCTCGCCCGGCTGGCTCTAAGGTCTTGCCTAGCATGGATAACCACACCCCCTCTCGCAAGTTTCTTGAGAAAGGTTCGTAAATAAGTCATATCCAGCAATACTGAATTCACATTCCTCTGGGTCGATTCTCCTGTTCTTGTACTACAGTTCTACAACTCCTACAATATCTGGTTGGTGTACCTTCAGTAGCATTTCAAACTCCTCTCTCTTATCAAGAAACGTGTCAGTATTAGTGTACTGTACATGACATTTAAGCCAGAATTTGTTCTCGTTAACGTCTCTGCTCTTAGTAGTAACCCCCGCCATTCTCAGAAGCTGCAGTATATGCTAAGTACACTGTATTTTGCAAGGGTGTGGTTAGAAATGTCATTGTTTACACAGCGCTCGCCTCCTGTCTGGTAGGCGGAGCTGGTGCCACCTCCAGGGTGGGGGGTAGAGCGGGTGGAGGGTGCGCTGCTGCCCCCTGGCCCTGTGTCGGCACACTTGCTTCCACTACCCTCCCCTTGAATAACCCATGTACACCAGTCCCCGTTCCTCCTTGACTCCTCCCTCTTCTGCTTCAAGTCCTGCAGGAACTTCTTGAGCTGTTCCCTCTGCATTACCGTGCGATATGGGTGAATGAATACACTCCGAGATGCCTCGCTCCTTGCTAATTTTTTTGCCTGCCGAATAACCCCCCCATTTCTCCTCCTCGCTCACTAGTGTGATCCTGAGGGGCCGAGGCTATTGTGGTAGGCTAATTTAGTTTTCATTCTTAATATAAACTTAAGTTAATTGCAATACGATTGGCGAATAGCAATATGCCACACGAGAATTTATCGAAAACTTTTGTTTGTGGTGTCACTGTTTACATATACAAGAAATGTAAAGGCTTTTCTTACCAAGTGTACACCCTGACACAGCAGTAGATAATAATACTCGTCTACGTGGTTCTCCAGTAAAAGATTTAACGGGGTTAATGTAGTTTCTACTCCTGGGTTATCCAGGTTTTCCCTTTTTTTTTGCAGATTACAGTTGCAAATCCTTATCCTCTCCACTTAACAAATAGAAACAATGTACCTGAATGACAAAGATGCTTGTATGAGCTTTCCCTGTGTTCTTTAAAATGTAATAAATTGTACAGAAGTAAAGCCCATAACTCTGATCAATATGTAAAGGGTTCGAGTCCTGCTTGGCCCACACACAAGAGAAGGGTGTTGTCCAGTGTGACTACCAAAGCACTGGTTTCCTCCTATATTGTACTGTACTAACAATGGATAGACCATCCGCCTAAATGGCTAGTAAGCTGATAGGTTACGCAGGGTAGTGTTGTAGTGGATACTCTCCCCCACGTCATTGTTTTGTCGCTGACCAGCCAACCCCGGGGAGAGTTCCTCAGCCCAAGCCTAGCTTTCGGACTACGCGGTGATTGGCCAGTTTCCGCCTTTCATCTCAGCCAATCAGCCCTCTCTCTTGTGCCATTGTTTGGCCATCTTCCCGGACGGGACCATCCACGACTGACATCGTCGACAACAACTCACGAGCGTTTCCGGTTTATCGAGCATTAGCTTGCCCTCCCCACTGGTGGTGTGAGTGACCCACACTCCAGCTGGAGAGCAGTTATAGCGCGATATTCCCGACGTGGTTTGAGCTCTTTTCCTTCTACTGCTATTTTTCCTTTTTCGCTCTGGCCTAGGGACCTGCACCCTCAAAAAGTGTATTCGTCCTGCGGTCCCCCCTGTAACTGTTCACCTCCCTCCCAGGAGATTGTGAACACGAAAGGGGGTTGGAGCAAAACCCATCCCAGCCGAGTCTTTCCAGGAAAACCGTGATCGTGCGGTTCCACCTGGAAAGAGGGTAGCAATCCTTATCCTTCCCCAATAGGCACACTTAGCTCACGTCTATAAGTGAGCAGTCACATACACTAGGAAGTAGGCTTCCCCAACGGGGCTCCGGGAGAGAAGCTCAGGAACCACTCTACGACCACCAGCCAGTGGGGAGTGCTGAAATTCCTCTGCTACTTACTCAACCGGAATAGGTAGGATTAAAAAAAAAAAACGGTTATGGAGCGCATACGCCCTCCTAACCGCGACCCCCTCCTGAACCGCCAACCTGACGACCCGAACCACGACAGGCTCCGCACAGAGAAAGCGGACCAGTTACGCGCCTTCAATGAAGCCCTGAAAAGCAGGAACACTGCCACCACCTCCAACAACTCCACCACCACTGCTACCGCCACTGAGGACGACAACTGGACGAAGGTAGAAAATAAAAAACGCCGACGTGCTTCTTCGGGAAACGAATGCCGTCAAGCAGCCCAAAAGGCACCCATCACCACCACCAGCTCACCTCCAACGACACTGCCAAAATTCCGGATCACGAAAACGGACACAAAAACGACATATGCCGCCATCACAGAGATAGAAAAGCAAAATCCACTGGCCAAGTTCTCAGTGCGGCCCAACCTAAAGGGGTAGATGATTATTCACCCCAAAGACAAGAACTCCGCAACCACCCTCGACACTTACTTGCAAAACACCACCACCGTTGCATCAACCAAGCTAGACCCCGCCCAGAAACTGATGAAGTCGGTAGTCCTCCGGTACCCAAAGGAACTACCCCTCGAACCCCTGGAGAACCACCCGAAGATCTTAAAAGCCGAGAGATGCTCTCCCCTGTCCGACAAGACGGCCACCACAAAACAAGTGCTCATAACGCACTACGGTTCACCCCCCAGCACCATAGACCTCAAAACCTGGGGGATCTACGAAGTGAGGCCCTTCGTCCCAGAGCCCCTGCGGTGCTTCAGATGCCAGAAATACAGGCACCATCAGACAAGGTGCACGTACAAGGAAATCTGCGCAGTCTGCGCACAGAAGCACGGCACACACTCCTGCCTCACCAAGCTGAAAAATGGAGAAAAAATTGCCCCCAAGTGTGCCAACTGCGGGGGCAAACACCACGCCTGGAACCCTGGATGCTCCGAGAGGACAAGGAGGGTCCAGGCAAACCGGCCAGCTGCAAGACCGGCCCCCACCGCCTGCACACCAGCCCCACCAAGTACCTTCGTGTGGGGAACCCAAAGGCCAAGACAACAAAGCCAACCTCCTCAGCCAGTCAACACCCAAAGTGCAGCCCAGTTTCCTGGCCTCACTACGGCCACACCTCAGCCACCCAAGCAGCAGACAACGACAACCACGAAAAAGACAAAAGAAGCACACACCAAAGCACCAGAAGGAATGATACACGTATCAGACCTAGCCAAGGTACTGACAACCTTCGCGGAGGGCCTAGACAGACTACTGGGCCACAAGATCTAACCCAAACGACTCCAAATACTCATGGGGAGCATCCTCGGGCAAGTCGCCACAGCTCCAGCCACCTCAGTGGAGGAAGCCACGCCGGTCCTCACACGAGTGACAGCCGAGGTACACTCTACACCGAAGAAGGCCACCAGAGAACCCAAGATACCGACAGCTCCCAGAAAGAAATTGGTCGTTTCAACTCCCCTGAACCGAACCACGGCCCAGAAGGCAAAAACCACAGAACACGAAGATATGAACCTGATCCAGTTGGAATCGAACTTGGACATCTCCATCGAGGACCACCAGAAGTCCCCGATGAAACAGTGGTGGAAAACATCAGCACCCTGAACATCCTAACATGGAATGCTCAGGGCATCAAAAACAAGAAACACCTACTACAAGAAGCAGCAGCCAAGGACAAGCTTGACATCATACTGCTACAAGAAACACTTCTACAAGAACACCACTGTTTCAAATTCAGTGGTTACAAGACATACAGGAGGCATTTCACACAGGCGTCCACAAGAGGATGTATGATCTTGGTCAAGTCAAGCATACCCTCTTCCGAGGTCACGTAGCAATTTCCATGTGGGGAAAACATCGAGACACAGGCCGTCAAAGTAACCCTCCAAGAACGGGAATTAACTGTTCACAACATCTACAAGAACCCAAGGGGGCTCACTGGAGGCGACTCAATTATTTGCTTCGGCCGCTGACCACGCCACACTCATAGGAGGGGATTTCAACGCACATCATCCCTTCTTAAGCTCGGTAAGCCCCACAAATGAAGACGGCCTTCACCTATACACCACCTTTCAAGATACACCCGAGATCTGCCTCCTGAACACCGGAGAGCCCACCCACACTAGGGGAGGAAGGCTAGATCTAACCTTCGTCTCCAGTGCACTACAGCCTTCGGCCTCCTGGCAGCTACACCCCACGCTGACCAGCGACCACTTCGCCACCCTAACAACGCTGAAGGTGAACAAACTCCCCACTCCACCCCCCCCCGAGATGGAGATACAATACCCAAAAGGCAGACTGGGGACTCTTTAAGAAACACCTGGCTAAGTGGCGCGAAAAATCACAGCCGGCCGGCGCAGCACCCGTGGACGAGACAACCCTCCACCAACAATTGGTCGAGGCGTTTCACCAAGCGGCAGAAGAGGCTATCCCAAAAACAAAACCCACATCAAGACAGTACAATGATTACTGGTACTACTGTCCCAGGGTGAAAGAACTCAACCACAGAGTGAACATGGCCCGAAGAAACTACAGGAGACATCCCACGGAAACAAACAGACATCTCCTGCAAGTCATAGTTAAGGATACCAGGGAAGAGAAGGAAGAAATAAAAAACGTAAGCTGGCTCAAGTGGTGCTCCGAACTGAACGAGCACACCTCCCTTGGCAAGATGTGGGCCCAGATCCGAAGGGCATCTGGGAAGGCAACACCACCACCACCAACCCATCCCAACCCAGAAGAGGAAGCCGAGAGACTTGCAAAACTGTTCTCTGACCGAGCAGCAACGAAAAACCTCCCGAGACAGGCAGAGGAGACACAACGGCGTCTGCGACAGGTCAGACTGCAGATGATCGAAGAGGCCTGCAACAGTGAAGATGACACTGACAGACCTTTCAACCAGCAAGAACTCCAGAAGTCGCTAAAACGAAGCAAGGACACAGCACCAGGGGCCGACAGGATAACCTACTCCATGCTTTCCCATGTTGGTACAGCCGGACGAGGCTCTGCTACAAGCCATCAATGCTTCGTGGACAGCACAAAGACTCCCACCGGAATGGAAGAAGGCAGATATACAGCCCATTCCGAAGCCCAGAGAACCAGACAAACCGAGGCCCATCTCCCTTCTCAGCTGCACAGCGAAGACGAGAGAAAGAATGGCTCTCAACTGACTCAAGTGGAAAGTAGGCAGCCCACACCCTCACATCTTTTTTTACACCGAGAACACCGGCACAGGCAACATCATCGCCGAGATACTCAGCACAGTGGACTACAAACCAGCTCTGGTGGTCTTCCTCGACCTGGAGAAGGCCTTCGAACTAGCAAATCCACTGGCCATTACAACGACGCTCGCTGAAAAAGGCGTCAAAGGAAGGTTGCTGGGGTGGATCCAGAACTACCTCACACAGAGAGAAGCAAGAGTACGCTTTCAGGGAGCAATCTCAAGCTACAGGGTCCATGAAAACGGAACCCCACAAGGAGGCATCCTCAGTCCAATGCTGTTCAATGTCCTGATGGAAAATCTAGTCAAACTTCCTTTCAGACAAACAGCCAAGCTCCTATGCTATGCAGACGACTTACAGCTTATAGTAAGAGGATCAAACAGACAAGCCAACACCCAACACGCACTCCAACTTATAGAAGAGGAGTGCAACAGACTTTGACTCAAGATAAATCCAGCCAAGTCGAAAGCAATGGCCATCTGCAGACGCACCAGACAAGATGCTCTCCATACAAAACACGCAGGTAGTCTGGACCAACACCCACCAGTGTCTTGGAATCTGGTTTGACCAGAAACTCACCTTCAAGCCGCAACTCGAGTATCTCAGGCACAGGACGAAGAGCAGACAATATAATGAGGTCGCTCACCAGCACAACCGCAGGAGCAAACCTTCATGTGCTCAAAGCCTACTACACGGCCGCCATCAGATCGCTGGTAGATTACAGTGCTCCAGCACTCATTGGACTGAGAGAAGACCAAATAGCCAAACTAGAAGTCATCCAAAATAATGCTCTCAGGACCATGCTCGGAGCACCCATGTGGACCAGAATTTGCAATTTGCAAATGGAAACCGAACTACCACCCCTGGCAGTACGAGTCAAGCAGGTGACAGCCAGTCTCCTCGCCAAAATCTGTAGATCAGATAAGCCCACAGTTGCCAAAATTCGAATCAGTGCCTCCCTCCACCTCGACCACAGAGTGCGAGGGGCCACCTGGTCGCAAGAGGCAAGCGAGGTCATCCGACACCTGCAAGCAGAAACACTCGTCAAGAACAACCAAGACACACGAGACAATGGTTACGTTGTTCCTCCACCATGGAGCCCTCCACCAGCCACATTCAAAATTACCGACCTAGGCGATAGTAAAGCCAACCTCCAGAAAGAGGACCTCAAAAAAATAACTCTCGAAGCCATAGCCACAGAGACACCGGCTGATGCAGCATCATACTTCACAGACGGCTCAGTGGACCCAAAACATCATAGATGCAGAGCGGCCTTCTACACCCAAGGTCAGACCCTCCAATGGAGACTTTCCAACGACTGCTCCACCCTACAAACAGAACTGGTAGCAATCTCAAAGGCCCTACAACACGCTGCAACACAACACAACAAGTCCATCATAATTCACACGGACTCGAAATCGGCCATGCAGGCGCTGCAACACAGTCAACCAAGAGACAACGTCCACATCATTACCTCGATCCTCGCACAGCTACAGGAATTCCAAAGCCAAAACCGCCCAGTCGTCTTACACTGGATTCCCAATCATGTAGGGATCGGAGGAAACGACGTGGCAGATGAAGCAGCCAAGGCAGCTACACGTTCTAGTAGCATACACATCCAAGTTCCAGCAAGCGTGCAACAGATCAAGAATCACCTCGGAAAGACTAGCAAGCTCCACATCAAAAAGAGCTTCCTTCACGCATTCAACGCTGGTTCCCAATCAGCCAAATGGTACCTGGCGGCTACAAAAGGGGAACCACCTTTCGCTGACAAGAAAACTCCAAGACAAACCCAAGTCAGCCTTCATCGACTACGACTAGGGTACAAGTGCTCCTGGCAGATGATCGGAAATGATGTCATGGAATGCACCTACTGCCAAGAGCCAGCAGCCAACCCACTTGAACACTATCTCCTCGACTGCGAGGTCACACAAAGCCTCCGAAACAGAACTCAAATCTCCCAAGAAACACACACAACACCAGCGGCCACTCTAACCCGAAAGGCCCAAACAGACCACATTCACCACCTACTCCAGGTCATCACACGATACCCACCACCCAGATAGCTTAGAAAGTATCCTCTCCCAGCAAGTGCGGACCCCAGTTCGGGGGGCGCGCCACTCCGAAACTGACCACGTCCAAGAGTGGGGGTTGGTGGTAAGCGTCCACTGATCGGGGTCCGCTCACACTTGCAACCTGCAGTATCCTTCCAATCTGCAGGTGGGACCACCTCCAATCCCAATCCGGTCTGGCTGCTCCTGGAGCACCAGCCGGAACCACCAAACGGGCCGCCTATAGGCAAAGGCCCGTGTCGGACTACGGTCCGACAATCTCAACAACAACAACCGTGAAGAGGATTCTACTCGACACTCTCAGACAAGACCTCTCAACAAGCTCCTCACCACACAGCAGCTCCCTAGCACTGCATTTGTACATATATATATTAGATTTATAGAAAACGCCATAGTGAGTTTCCCTTCTCACCTCCATCCTTAGCGCGAGATCTCATACATAGCCTACTCTACAGTGTGTTGGGCCCATTGTTGCTTGATGGTTTCATAAATAGCATGCCAGAAGCTATATACTCCTCCAAACAAATGTTTGCAGACGATGCCAAGTTATTAAGGGAAATTAAGAACCAAACAGACTGAAGATCTGCAGAAGATCTCTACAAGCTTCAAGAATGGTCCAAGATATGGCTGCCAAGATTCAATATCACGAAGCGTAAGAGGATGCACCTGGGCCATACCAATGGTAAGGTGGTGTATCATGTCCCAACGGGACAAAGAAACTGCAATAGAGACAATGCGAAAAGGACCTTGGTGTGTATGTTGCCAATGAACTGAAGTTCTTGGGCTATTGTGAAAGGCGAGTCGAACAACTATAATTACGTTTTATAAGGTCGTTCAGATATCTAGATGGTCCATCCCTCGTAATGATCTTCAG
Organism: Homarus americanus; assembly: GCF_018991925.1. Lineage (NCBI taxonomy): Eukaryota > Metazoa > Arthropoda > Malacostraca > Decapoda > Nephropidae > Homarus > Homarus americanus. The sequence continues at coordinate 13,196,114 of NW_024735442.1, forward strand.
GAGTGAGGTGCTTCCCAGCCTAGAGTAATGTCACCCCGCCTGGTCCCCAAGATATGCTTAGGGACTGTCAGTTTATTGAAAATGACCAAGAGGGCCACCAGACTGGTGCCTGCACTTCAGCAACTAATCTACCCAGAGAGATTAGAGTCCCGGCAACTGCTTAGCTTATACTACAGACGGGCAAGGGACGACCTAATTGAAGTGTATAAACATCTCAAAGGGCACTACTCAGTCGAGTGTCCTACCTGGAGCTGGCAGACGCCCACCCCACAAGGGGTCACAGCTCTAGGTTGAAGTCGCAAGTTGAGAAAACTGACGGCAAACTTTTTCAGAGCGAGAGTTGGGAACTCTTGGAACAACCTGCCAGTGTATGTTGTGATGGTACAGAGTGCAAGCCATTTCATGACCAGACTTGACCAGCACTGGAGCAAGTTCAGATACATTCAGGAGCCAGTACATAACAGATAAAAAAAAAAAAAAGTATCAGAGACGTGACCGATCGCCCAAGCGGCTAACGAGCCGATCAGTGGTGAAGAGGATAAAAATAAAAGTAAAAGTGACCGACTGCCCAAGTGGCTAACGAGCCGATCAGTGGCAAAAAGGAGAAGTAAAAAAAAAGTGAGATAAAATAATAATGGATAGATATAGGCCACATTGATAAACAAGTACAGAGTTAAAATTTTAATGGCACTGCCCAAACTATACAAGAAATAAAAAAGGTTAAGGAACAATTTGAAGACACTACAGTGGCAGCATTTCTATTATTTTTTTTTCAGCAAAAATAGACAAAGAAATTAGTGTGACACACTAATGATGATAAATTTCTTTAATATGATCAAACTACTTCTACCTATTTTTTGGTCCTTGTTTATAGCATGTTCTAAAATATAGTAACCATTTAGGAATCTAGAACATAAAAATGCCCCTGTACTATAAATGAGAAAGGGAGGGGGAACTTAATAGAAGTCTATAAGCATCTCTGAGGATATTAGTCAAGGCAAGTGTTCATATCTGGAACTAGCAGATGCCTGCCCCACTAGAGGTCACAGCCTCAGGTTGAAACCAAAGTTCAGAAAATTGTCAGGCATCCTTTTATCCTCTTCGCCACAGATCAACTCGTTAGCCACTTGGGCGATCGGTCACGTTTCTGTTATGCACTGTTGGCAAGTACTGGGCATACACTGGCTCCTGAATGTATCTGAACCTGCTCCAGTGCTCGTCAAGTCTGGTCTTGAAAGAGCTCACACTCGGTGCCGTCACAACACACACTGGCAGATTATTCCAACAGGTAAACAAAATGCTGTAAATTTTAAGTTTAATTTGTTTGTATCGGCGGATGTTCAGAAGTCAGACATTCGTAACCAGGGGATTGCCTGTATGCCTACATCTGTCTATATTTGGGATGAACTGTGTAACTGCATACTTTATAAACATGCTTATCTAATTCCAAACATGTATGACAATTTTACTGAATAAACATTATTATTACCTATGGGGAAGTAAATTTTTTTATACGAGCCAGAATTGCTTAACTGAATTTGGCGAATCGCTTCAATGTCTAAATTTCAAAAGAAACCTCAGAAATCTAAATTATTTCCAGAAGTTCAATATTGTAAGTCTGCACTGTGCAGTACAAGCATTATGGTTTTCATCCTTGACCCTCAGGATTCCCATTTTTCTATGTGGCACTTTACAAATACTCCTGTCTTGCAAGCACAAGGAATGGTTAGCTTTATCAAATCACTCTTTTAAGTATCCTACAGTATATGTACAGTTGGCAATAAATGTCCTGTCGCCTCTTCTGTTGTTCCACGAAACCAGAGATTCAGATTCGTGAACCAGAAGCAGTAGACACCGATGCATTCTTCAGTCCACAGCTGCTGCAGGAGAGGCAACAGGACATTTGTTGGCAACCGTACCCTTGTTTAAGGAAAATGTTGATCAATAACTTGACAAGGAAGCAAAAAACGAAAGTTACAGTATTAATATTTAATAAGTTAACAATGAACCCGAATTGGTAGTTTCATGCCCGTTGCATCCGATACTAACACAGGTCACATGACATATTTAAGTTTTGTTGAGGTAGTGGTGGCATACAAGCTGATACATCATCTACACTCATCTGCAGGTGGAAGGCTGTAGCTCTGCGAGAGGGAAAAAACTATTAGCAAAATTGTTATGGCTTACTTGGTGCATTTAAATATGTAGTTTAATAAGAATATATTGATGAACAATACAATATATAGTTTACCTTGCTCAGTGAGAATTCTGGCTGGTAGTAGTCAAACACTACCACTGTGCCTGGTTTAACATTCTCAACTTCCACATCACGTACTAAGCGGAACTCTAAGCAAGTTTTGGTGGCCGTCAACTCGTCCAGGTACAAGGATACAAGATTTCCGGCCACCTCATATTTCTTTATAATATTACTTTCCTTAACGACCTCGTTAAGATCAACTTTCATAGGTATATAGCCAGAAACCATGTTGACCTCAATAACAGCCATGTTGGAGCTGCCATCAGCAAGATGGTAACCAGCACAAACTGTGATGACTTTCGTGACACAGGCCACATCAGGCTCAGTCCTCGTCTTTACAGTGAGACTAAACGCAGTGCCTTGCTCTGGGATAGGAATGTTGTATCGGAGTACAACCTGTGGGAGATGATGCCATAGTTAACTTATAAGTTAAAAATGATCTGTGGGAATGTCTTTTAAATGAACTTATTCACCAAGTTTCTTACCTGCAAAACAACACAGCCCTGACCCTCCATATCAACAGACACAATAGTTGGGAGACTGGGAAACTCTATCGTTTGCTGCAGGAGCTTATTGGACTCTGTTATGCTGAAAGTGTGGAGTAACCCAGCAGCAGTTACTGCCACATTCACATTCAGAGGTCCCTGGTGCTGGGATGTCTCGTAGACAGCCAGAGCTTGCAGAGCCACTACAGTGTCCTGGAGATGAGATCATGCTACACTTCTGACAGTTATAGCCTGCAGTCACTTTAATAAAACATACATTCTAAAGCACAGTACATATACATTGTATATTATATTGTACAACACTGGAGCTTACCTGTGTTGAATAAAAGCCACCTCTCCCATTTCTTTGTGCAGTGATCCACTTTATCACCTTCCTGGCCTGTATGCGATACTTGTTTACATCGAGGGTTACCATTGCCAGGACAGCATATCCAGCAGTTTCCACTTCCAGGCCAAGGCCTCTTCCTGTCAATGATAAGTAACTGGTGATGTGAAATACAGTATTTTAAAAATTATCCCTGAATCAATTCCCCACCCCAATATACATTACATACATTCTTTAAAATTTCTAGGTTATGCTGTGGGCAGTAGAGATCCACATAAACTTGATATAATAACCCAAGGGGAGTAGGCCCTTCACTACAGTGACACCACTTTTGATACTCAATTTGACTAATGCCAGACGATTATTCAGCTCAAAAAGGACCCCCGTACGCAAGTGGTTAAAGGAATCTAGTAACTGTGCAGGTCACAGTTGAAAAGCTATGCAAATCAAACTTCAATGATAACAATGTTTTTAGTTTTAAGACTAAAAAGTCAAAAGAAAAGGCTCCTAAGAGAACTGAAATTTGCCCATACTAAAGCTAATTAAACTTCAGAATGGCTAGAAACCAAAGAAGCTGAAAGGTACAGTCGGCAAAAAAAAATGTTCTGTACCCTTTGGTCTGATGGCTTCTGCAATGATCACTGACCGAGGTCATGTTAATTTGGCAAGGTTGATATTTCTGGTTGTGTGATGCATTGTACAACCGGTATGATGTATTTTTATATCACTTAGTTAATACAGAGAAATTAACAGGAATCACCCACGTAAATGAGCGTTGCTCAGAATTCTTGGTCCGGTGTGTCATATTGTATGACACCATAAAGGGGCAGAAAATTTTTGTTGACTGTACAACTAAGATTAGATTCAGCAATGGGCATAGAAGGTGCACAGTATCACAAGAAACTCAGTCTATAGCAAAATACATACCTGGTCCATGTGGAAGTTTCCAGTAGACAGAGTTACTTTGCACCACAGCCTGGTTGAGAAGCTGCTGCAGTACCTGTGGTGCATCTGAATGATGGGCAAGAGCCAGAGCATAAGCCTTAAGTGATAGAATGTAGGCATTTATGGTGGTCTTGCTGTCCCCAAGGCACTGGAGAGCTTCAGACACCTCTGGATCAGAGGGATTATTCCCAGCCTCAAGAAGGGAGATCACTACATAGGCTGTCAATGGCACGGCAGACTCGGTCCCTTCTATCCCACCCTAAGATGGGAAGAAAGTTTACTTAACATTTGCAAATAAAATCTGAACACCTTTGAATTTTAGTAAAACAAATATTAGCTACCATTTATAACTTAAAATTAGTTCTTTATTATCATCAGTAAAATTAAATTCCAGTTTTAATGTCAAAACTGAAAATTACAGTATACAACATTTGTACAGTACTAAGAACTAAATCTATAGGGAATAGCGGAATTTTCTGCAAGGCTCCAAATCATACCTAAAACTAAACAAGCATAGGAGTCATAGTTTAAGTGACAATTCTATCGCCCGTATTATTAAACATCTTCCCTTGAAGAGGGTCTTCGTGTTTCAACCCGAGTTTTAAACTAAATGAGTCCCGAGGGACACCTCAGTACTGTACTTAACAGGGTGGTGTGGCGGTAAAATTAACCAAATCCAATAAAATTAATTTATAATAATGAAATTACAGTACAGTATTACCCCGCTTTACACGGTTTCACTTTCCGCGATTTCTCATTTACGCGGTACCTTGCCAGAATCGGACTTTCACTTTCCGCGGTGCATCTACTCATATACACGGTGAATTATAATTTTTTTTTTTTTATTTAGCTCATAAAATTCATGCAAATTACCCAGCCAGAATATAATTTACATTGCTGGAATTCTCACAATATGATGATCATTTTCAATATACACCATGGATTTTGCATTATACAAATTTTAGATCTAATGTAATAATATGGTTTACACAAAGCAAATATTTTATCGTTTGTGCAAAATATATGAAGTTTACATTCAAAATATTCCCTGACCTGCAAGGAATCCAGAAATGTTAATTATATTATCCTAACTTTAGTCTGGGGTATTATTTATTAACCGATCAGAATATAATTTACATTGCTGGAATTCTTACAATATGATGATCATTTTGAATATAAACATCATGGATTTTGAATTAGACATACAAATTTTAGATCTAATGTAATAATTTGGTGTACACAAAGCAAATATTTTATCTTTTGTGCAAAATATATGAAGTTTACATTCAAAATATTCCCTGACCTGCAAGGAATCCAGAAATGTTAATTATATTATCCTAACTTTAGTCTGAGGTATTATTTATTACTAAACGTTAAAATCTAGAGTTTTCACCCAAACATTAATCAGAGAGGTAGGAGCTAGTGAGCTGGGAAGAGGGGATTTGAGTCCATTATTTGAATGGACATTAACTTGGTGACTGTATTTCTCTTAAATATCAATTATGTGAGCATACCATCATAAAATTAAGAGGTTATTTTTACTACAACATAGGTATTGTGTCGGAAAAAGTGGAGTTTGGGGGTCGGGCCAGTCTCTATTGGAATTAATCCCATATGTTCTGTTGTTCACTTTACGCGGTTTTCACTTTCCGCGGTACCCCGTGGGTTCAATTGACCGCGTAAATTGGGGTACTACTGTAGTTAATTTTACTGCCACACCACCCCGTTAAGTATTGTAGTGTCCCTCAGGACTCGGTTTAAAACTCAGGTTGAAACACAACGACCCTCTTCAAGGGAAGATGTTATTTAACAATACGGGCGTCAATATTTTTAAAATGAGAAATAGCGCGTCTTTTTTTAACTTTGAAAAACCCAAGTAATTTTTTTTTTAATTTAATGACCAATCTCATTTTGTAGACATTTTACCATAGATGCAGTCCTGCAGCATTAAACACAAATGTAAATGGTATGATGCAATATTGTGCTCGGGTGTTTTTGTATATTAAAAAGAAATTCCTATTGACCTCAGAATACCTCTCAGCCTAGCACGATGCCATTGTGGCGTCGAACATAAAAGGCGAAAAAACTTGCGCTCAGCCTCGTGATGCGAACGTGGCGACCAATGGGGTAAATTTTCAAATAACTTTCAAACTACAGTATTCAGTGAAACTGATTGAACTTTGGATGCCATTTGACTAGTGGTTCTTAAACTTTTTTGCCTCGCATCCCCCCTCCGCACAAGTATGGGATCCCACCCCCCCACATCATATTGTCTAGCAAAAAATTTTGCATATTACTTTTTATAGCAAGTGTACACCTTTATTTTGCCAATGGAGGTGTATGATCTTTTTCTCGGTACAGTATTACCGCCATATTTATCAGAAAACTGTTGCAAATTGTTTTGGTGGTATACTGTGCAACACAGTTTAAATGGTTCCATTTATAGAATCTCCGAGTACACGAGAGTTATGTTCCTGGGGGTTCGTGTAAGTGTGAATTCGTGTCTATTCGGATCCCCCTGTATATATATACGAATGTAAGTAATGCGCAACTTCAGAGTTCGATACACCACTCGTAATTAAGTTCAATATCTTCACTTTCTTCAAACGTTCTCACAGTATGCACTTTTCTTTTTCTCACTCGTCACCACTGCCATGAGCACTATCACAAATTTTCCTCTTAGGGGCCACGATTGCAGTAAAATTCACCAGTAAAGAATAACTGAGCGAGAACACCTGGAGATGTTCATGGAACCAGTGTGAGAGAGGACACCTTGGCAATCATTTAACCTATGGTACCATACACACAAATGTACAACCGAACACAAATATTAAACCTAATGTACCATAGGAACACTTTAAATGCACAAACACTAACCATCTTCTGGGCAATGCGACAGTTCAGCAGGGCAGTGACTTGGACGTGTGTATGCCATGACGACACATAAGGATAGGGAGTACGGGGCTGGTGTGACAAGTCCGACACAGTTTTAAGGCGTGTTCTTGGTTACCCTAAAATGCACGACTGGTTATGCTCCTAGGCTCTGCCTACTGCTGACCACGCCAACAGCACTGCCGGCCAGCCCAAATTACCATACACCGGTCAAAATTATGGTATTTTTCCTCAAAATTATAATGGTATCTGCATATAAGAAGACTTGTGCATGCTATGATGCAGTAAACACAAATATATTATTACAAACAGATTAACATAAGTCTCATACAAAACTTAAACAGGAACATAAAAGAGGCTGATATAAAGGGATTACTTGTTAAAATTTTATTTGCCACTGTTACTGCGTCCATTCATCGTCCAATCTGTGTCCATAAATAAATAAGGGTAACATAAGTTAGACTCAAACAGAGAGAGAGAGAGAGAGAGGTACTAGTAAATTCTTCACTGCAATTTGTGGGCTTTCTAACTTCACGGGCATGGAAATACAATCAAGTCCCTATCTGGTCAAAATAATGGAACATAGTACACGGTGTATGGTACACAGACACCAAATTATAGTACAAATACCATAATTATAGTAGGCAGCGCAACTCAGGCTGTCTGTCTGGAGCCGCCACTAACCAGCTTCCATGTTTCGACTACGTCTGGTTTCGTGAATTTGTTTTCAAATGTCGCTCCATATTAAAAAGATATCAGCTACATAGCAATATACTAAATATTGTGTACTCTCAAAAATTATCACATCTGTCATGAATAACAATGTCTTATGACATGGTACCAAAGAAATGATAGTTACAAGTTTCAAGTTAGAAACGAGAGCCCATAGTGTTTTCAGGTGTTGCTGGAAATTTCTACATTCCCAGTTCAATGCACGTAAGTATTGATTGCGATTTCATTTAAAGCCTCTCAAACTCGGCAATTTTATACACAATATATTTTTCAAGTGATATACATCTACTATCCCATGTGTAATTTGTGATTTTATTGAAAACCTTTTTCATGCATAGGCCTCATCTTGTCTAGTGTATGGATCGACGAATGTGATTGGATAGTTTCTCATCTATGCCCACTTTCCATATAAGGAAAGACCATAACTAGCTTTGCTTTTGAGGGCGTATCATCTCCGAAGGAGTTTTGCCTGCAAGGCAAAACTTTGGGATACGCAGTAGAAAGCATAACTAGTTGTGCGTTTTGGGGCGACGAAGAATATGCATATAGTTTCCTGCCTCATTACACAATTTTACTTCCTACCCATGCTCATCATTTTTCTTATTTTATAGTTCTATATTATAATCTTTATTTCCATGCCACATTAAAGTATGGTAAGGAGTTAATTTTTTAATTTTTTTTCCTCAAATGCTGGGTGGGTTGGCTCAAGAGAAAAAGCCCAAGCCCAAGGGCGGTTCAGGGGGTTAGACACGTAAGAGTGGGGTCGAGTACTGTGGAAACGTGTACTCTGTGACCTTTCTGTATGTAAAGCGAGATCATGTGATCATACTGGACTAAATGTGCAAAGTTTACCAATCTTTGAAGGGACTGACCCAACCGAATTTATGCGACTCCTTATTAAGGTTCACATTTTTTTAAGAGGAAAACAATAAAATTGACTGGGAACCATGGCCAAGCCACCCTTCCCTTCCAGATCAACCAATGCCTTTTGACCTCGTAACTACCCACTACAGTACCTAACTAAAAATCCAGAAGATCCATCTCGGGTTATATTACGACATGTAAACACTACCATGTTTCATGACCACCACGTTAAGCTAAGCCTCACCTTCATGTCCTTGTGGATGACCTTCCCAACAGATAAGAAACATCCATTCTTCCCCTGTTTCATCTTCAGCCATGCGCTGGTCTCATCGAGTCCTGACTCGTCAATCTGAAGGAATTTTGAATTACCCCTTTAGTAAAAAATATTTAAATTAATGGAGTACAATTTTTAGCAAGCAAAAAACACAGTGGCTCAAGATATAAGACTGCTTTTTCCCATGCCACCAATATTTTCATTGATCTCTTATAGCCCAATTGGGTACAGTATTTTGATTCCTAATACTGTACAGAACATTCCCTTGTTACCCAATATGCTTTATAGAAGCATGTCTATTCAACTAGGATTCAAATATTTTTCATCATCTGATTTTACTCTTTACATCTACAGGTATTCAAAGATATGAGCAAGCTTATCTATCATTTTACCACTTAAGTTTATCTCCATAACTTCAGAAATTTCAGATAAGTACAGTACTGTACAATCCTATGACAATTTCATGACTACAATAGATAAAACCCCGACGTTCATTTTTTTAATTTTTATTACACATTCATATACCGAAAAGCTCTTCAAACTCACTATTATATACTGGCGTGCCTGAGCAAAAGACTTTAGTACAAAGGCAGTGAGCCAAGTAGAGCCTGAGGGGTCGGCATTGCCAAAGGCACTGAAGGAGCCATCTCCACGACGATACAAAAGCTGGCGCTGATATCCTGTTGAGACGGGAGAGATTCACTTAGGAAATTTCAAATTTACGTTCTACTGGACATTTTTTATTACTAAATTAAAATTATTATTTTTTCTTCATCTATCTTTGATGGTGCTGCCCCCAATGACTAAGCACTGTACAGACTTACATGATTCCTAAGGGCCAATCTCAATTTTTTTTAGCAAAGTTTTAGCTTTGTGAACAAATAAGGTTATACCAAACTATACATTTCAATTAAGTTTGGTGGCAGCTCCTCTATTTAGGCTATAACTACAGCCAAGGACAAAGTGGGGCCTTTAAAGTCAGTTTTCACAGAAGAAATTCACGAGGAAAAGCCAGAGGTGGAACTGATATTTAGGCGAAATGAAGAAGAGAAACTAAAGGATATCACTATCAGAAAATAGGATGTTCTTAAGAAGATAAATAAATTAAAGAACACAAAATCCCCAGGGCCGGATGAAATTTTCCCTCAAGTTTTTTAAGAGTGTAAGGAACAGATTTGCAGACGGCTTGTAAATTTATTTACAAAATCATTAGACACAGGAGTTCTGCCAGACTTTTGGAAACGGGCAAATGTAGTACCCATATTCAAAAAGGGAGACAGAGCATCAGCGTCAAATTACCGGCCGATTATTTTGACGTCAGCAGTGGGGGAAATTTCTTGAATCAATTATAGCAAATAGCATCCGAGCGCATTTCAGAGAAAACAAATTAATTTACGACTCGACAGATTTACAAAGGGAAAATCTGGTCTAACAAATCTGCCGACGTTTTTTAAGAAAGTCTATGAAGTAGTAAATAATGACAAAAATTACGATGTTATTTACTTAGACTTTAGCAAAGCATTTGACAGAGTACCGCATCAGAGGCTTCTGAGAAAAGTTAAGGCTCATGGTATCGAGGGGAAAGTTTTAAATTGGATATAATCATGGCTCACCGATAGAACACAGAGGGTCAGCGTAGATGGTCTTAAATCGGAATGGGGCTGTGTAACTAGTGGGGTTCCCCAGGGATCAATACTGGGCCCACTCTTGTTCATAATCTACATAAACGATCTAGATACTGGGATCAGCAGTGACAAGCAAGTTTGCGGATGACACCAAAATAGGGCGGCAGATTAATTCGGGGCAAGATGCAAATGCACTACAGGAGGATTTAAATAAACTGCAGGAGTGGTTAGAAAAATGGCAAATGGAATTCAACACCAGCAAGTGCAGCGTACTTAATATTGGAAGAACAAATACTGTCAATGTATACAGCCTTAACAACATAAACCTAGAGAAGTCAACTTGTGAAAGAGACTTTGGGGTACTTATAAGCCCAGACCTTTGGCCTAGAAAACTAGTCAGTCTGCTTTCAGTGGATTACAAGATCAGGATGAGGAGGCTGGCTCTAAATCACAGTGTTCAGTCTCTTGAGCAGGGAGAACCTGTTGAGACTGACTTCATCCTGTCCCCATTTTGGCAACCTCTTCCACCTGGGGCAAAAGTGTTGGTTACTGTGAGTGGAAACAGGCTGCTCTCGACTGCCACGAAACAGTGTGTTGATGTTCACAAAAAGGCAAACAGAGTATTAGGCTTTATCTCTAGAAGTGTAAGTAATAAGATTGTGGAGTTCATATTGCAATTATATCTTGCGCTAGTCAGGCCGCACCTCTATTATGCTGTTCAGTTCTGGTGCCCTTATTATAGAAAGGATATTAATTCACTGGAGTCGGTGCAGAGAAGAATGACGAAAATGATTCCGGGACTTGGAAACCTTCCAAATCAATAGATTAAAGAAACTAAACTTGCATTCCCTAGAAAGACAAAGAGTGCTGAGAGATATGATAGAAGTATTTAAGTGGGTGAAAGGAATCAATAAAGGAGATATAGATAAAGTTCTTATAATATCCATGCAGGATAGGACTCGTAGCAACCAATTTAAGTTCGATAAATTTTGGTTTAGGAGGGAGATAGGAAGAAACTGGTTCACAAATAGGGTGGTAGATGAGTGGAATAAGCTTAGCAACTTTGTAGTAAGTGCTGGGACACTGGAAAGTTTTGAAAGGAGGCTAAATAGATTCATGGATGATAGAGAGTGGTTGTAACTCGACAGGAGCTGCCATGCACAGGCCAACCGGCCTATTGCAGACTCCTTATTTTCTAATGTTCTTATGTTAACTCCGTATACTGGCAGACAAGATATTCTGATCTCAAAGCAGAAAAAAGCTGTGCCAGCTCACATCTACAAATTATTTTTTATATTGCTCTGAACAACATTATACTGTAATTTAAATTCAAAAGAAGAAAACCCTTCATATTACTGTACAGTAGACCCTTGCCATTCGAGTGGGATAGGTTCCAAGAAATAGCGTGAACTGGTAAAACAGCAAATAGCAACTTGTACAGTCCAGGTTGACAATCCCTTATCCGAAATCCTTGGGGCCAGAGGCATTTCGAAATTCGGAATTTTTCGGTTTACAGAATGGTTAGTTTTTTTTATGTGTGTATTAGCCCACCTGGGCACAAGTCACTGACCCACATTTGGGCCTGGGGGGCGAAAGTATAATAATAATAATAATAATAATAATAATAATAATAATAATAATAATAATAATAATAATAATAATAATAAATAATAATAATAAATAATAAAATAATAATAAATAATAATAATAATAATAATAATAAATAATAATAATAAATAATAATAATAATAAATAATAATAATAAATAATAAATAATAATAAATAATAAATAATAATAATTAATAAATAATAATTAATAAATAATAATAATAAATAATAATAATAATAAATAATAATAATAATAAATAATAATAATAATAATAATAATAATAATAATAATAAATAATAATAAATAATAATAATAAATAATAATAATAATAATTAATAATAATAATAATAATTAGTAATAATAATAATTAATAATAATAATAATTAGTAATAATAATAAGTAATAATAATAATTAATAATAATAATAATAATTAGTAATAATAATAATTAATAATAATAATAATAAATAATAATAATTAATAAATAATAATAATTAATAAATAATAATAAATAATAATAATTAATAAATAATAATAATTAATAAATAATAATAATAAATAATAATAAATAATAATAAATAATAATAATTAATAAATAATAATTAATAAATAATAATTAATAAATAATAATAATAATAATAATAATAATAATAATAATAATTATTCTTAGTCTAGGTTGTGTTTCTCACTTTTTATCTTTTTTTCATTCTTGTAAGTCTTAATTATTATTATTTTATTATTATAGTATTATTGTTATTATTATTTTATTTGGGTGTATTTTGTATTAAATTTTTTATTTACTATGAATAATTATTATTATAATTATTATTACTATTACATATTCGCCCCCAGGCCCCAATGGGCTAATCCCTGTTTAAAAAAAAAAATCGGTTTTCAGAGCTTTTCAGTTTTCGGATAAAGGGTAGTCAACCTGTACTACCTTAGTGCACTACTGTATACCTACACCAAACAACTGACCAGCGGCGACAGCACTCGTTCCCTCTTTTAACTTCTCTAATAATAACACTTTCTTTGTCAGGGTCATCACGGATTTCTGCCTTTTACACTTCACTTCACTTCACTCCACTAGCACTGACACTAGTAAGCAGTCTTTTAAGGGCCATTTCACACAAACAAGTTTTGAGAGTACAACACGAGATGCTGCGTGGGGGGACTCCTTGTGCTGTGGGAAAGGATTACAAGCTAATCAACATAGCCACCATCTGCTTACCGCGAATCGTCGAAATTGCGAATCGCAAACTAGTGAATGGCAAGGGTCTACATATGTACAGTCTCGTTCAAGATTCTTCGAACACTGCTGGAGACAGTTGGCAACTCTAAGGCCATTTGTTTACTATAGTACATAGTAAAAATTATGAATGAATGTAAAAAGTGATCGGCGATTGGTTACTTCGTTCCCTGTTGCTTAATTAATGGTTGGGCTTTGTTGTTTCGTATTATAATATACTACGTACTACAGTAAACAAACAACCTCGAGTTGCCAGCCGTCTCCAGCAGTGTTCGAAGAATCTTGAACGAGACTGTACATAAATGCAGTGATATCTCAGTTAGCCAGAATAATTGGTGCAGAGTACTTCTGGGATTGAAAGATTTCCAGGCAACGAGAAGACTCTCAGAGGGAACAAAAATCCTTCATCCCTAGATTTTCCAGGCAACTGAAAAATGTTCTCGGAAGTTTCAAGAAATCGTGCATTACAAGGAGTCCCCAGGTTACGAACAGGTTCCGTTCCTGAGGACGTTCTTAAATCGTATTTTTACGCAAGTACAAATATATGTATACTAATCTTGCAGAACAATGTTTAAAATCCCACCTGTATACCATCCAAATCATGATATACATCTAAAATCACATAATTTAAGACAAAAGAAGTAGAATGACAAAATATAGCTAGACCCCGACTTTCGACGGGGTTAGGGACCCAAATCCAGGTCGTAAGTCCGAATGGTCGTAAGTCCGATTATATATATATATATATATATATATATATATATATATATATATATATATATATATATATATATATATATATATATATATATATATATATATATATATACACATATATATATACATACATACATACAGCTAGACCCCGACTTACGACGGGGTTAGGGACCCAAATCCAGGTCGTAAGTCCGAATGGTCGTAAGTCCGACATAGATAAAAAAAAAAAATTAATATTTTTTTTTAAATAAAAAATCTACAATGAAATACAGTACAGTAAAAGTAATAAATAATGAGGAATGGATACAGTGTGACTGAGCACTTACCTTTAATGTAGTCAGCTGAATGCACATGGGGCCCCCATAATTTTCTAATTATACATGGAGACTACATTAACTGGAAACGTTTCGGTATAGAAAATGCGTGCGCCATTTGAAGAAAAAAAATTGAAAAAAAAATGGTCACAACTGCGGCGGTCGTAAGTCCCGGCGGTCGTAAGTTCGGCAGTCGTAAGTCCCGACGGTCATAAGTCAAAGCAGTCGTAAGTCGGGGTCTAGCTGTACAATAAATGAAAGTAAAAAATAAATCCGGTAAATAAAATAATGTAAATTTAAAGTTTAACCCTATTTATATCAGCGAGTGTTTGGAAGTCAGGGACCTCCTGTACATCATCTCTCAAACCAGGAAAAATATCCGGCATACCTGGAATTTTTTGGGTACCGAAAATGTTTACTCGGAATTTCTTGAAATCCCTCAAACCCGAAGATTTCCGGGTTTGAGGAATTCCGGCTAACGGAGATATTATTGTACAGTATAGTCTGGATTTACGCGGCCAATTGAACCCATGGAGGTCCACGTAAAACGAGAACTGCGTACACGAAATAACAGAACATGTGGAATTAATTGAAATAGAGACTGGGCCGACCCCAGACTACCCTTTTTCCGGCACAATACATATGTTGTAGTAAAAATAACATCTTAATTTTATGATGGTATGCACACACAATTAATATTTAAGAGAAATATCAATAATATTAGGTTTTTTAACACTTAGTAGAAGATATGGCTGGGTACATGGGGATTGGGGTTGGTTCTGAGGCAGAGGGCAGATTATTGGCCCTCACCTGTATCACTATCCACCACAGAGGCTTGCAGGGCCTCTATGTCAAACCCCTCAAAGTCCATATCCTCACTATCACCGACTTGGGCTGGCTGTGGTGGGTAAAGAACTCGGTAATGTTTTGTTGACTGGGCGACCTTGTGCGCACCCTGCCCACGCCGCTTCCTGTGTAAATGATGGAATGAACCGCGTAAATAAAAATTGTCGGTCTGGCATGGTGCCGCGTAAATGACCAAACGCGTAAACCAAATCCGCGTAAATGGAGACTACAGTATACTGTACTCGCATTTAGGAGACAGCTTACAGCTGCAGCATGGTGCTGTCAGAAATTATATCATACCTCATTTGACAGCAGAGCATTTGCATTATGTGTTTACATATTTTCTGTTTGCTCAGAGATTCATATTCATAATCAAAATATAAAATTAAAACTAGTAAAAAAAAAAAGCAGGAATCTTCATATAAAATCAGATGAAATTAAGGCAAACTGCAGGTATCATCCAGGAATAGTGGTTCTGGGATGTATTAATCTGTAACATAGGTTTCTATGGGAAATCAGTGTTCGATTATCATACAGTATGCAGTACCTGGCTACCATACAGGTTTTCCGGAATGCATCCTGTATACCAGGGGTTCTCAACCAGGGGGGAATTTCCCCCCTCAGGTTTTCAGGGGGGGGTGGGGGGGGAGGAACTGATACTAATATGGAAAAAATAAAGGATTTTCAGTATTATATGCATATCATTTGGAATGCACTTTTTGAGGCAGACAATCTTGGAAAGGAGGGGGGAATGACATTCTGACATATGGTGAAAGGGGTGCATGGGGCAAACAAGGTTGAGAACCACTGCTGTATACTATGGGGATGGTGAATAAACATAATTAGGCACAAGTACTCAAGATTCCTCCAATTCTTGCAAAAACCAATCGAGTTATTTTTAATGACTAGATATATCCATCACACACTTCTGCTTCTAACTTATCTGCATAAATAACATCAATACATTAAGATTTTCAGGATTTGTCTGAAGTTTTAATCTAAAATCTTCAATTATGAGATTTTTCTAGGTGTCCTACATAAACAAAGCTTAATCACCACCTGTACTATGCTTACCAGTATTCATTAAGGTGGTGAGCTTCTTTAGAACTTCTGGTGTGTTTTGCTGAGAGACCTCCAAGTACTGCAGGATGAAGATATTGGGGGCAAAGTTGATCATGTTCTGCTCCCCACATCCATAAGACATCCGGATCAGGGATCCTAAGTTCTGATAGAGTATACCATTAGTATCTAGAACTTGTAGTTTAATAAGAAATTATATAACTACCTAATTTACCTCCTCGCCATCCCAAATAGAGGTGGTCATGCCAAAGGAAGGTCAGTGCCCTTTGCGAGATCCCTCGATTGTTCTCGATAGTCTTCTACGAGTATTGTCATGCTATAATTTTAGGGAAAATTATAGTTACTTGTGAATATTTGTTAGTCACAGTTTCAAGTCTAACTCTTGAAAGTAGAGCAAAATATAGTAACTTCAATCTTTTATACGAGAAAGCCAGATCATGATCATAAATTAACAGGTTCTGGTGCATAAACTGCAATGAAGGTAGAAAGGATGTAGGACCTGTACCTACATAATGTTTTATATGGTTGCAGTAAATATATCACTCCCCAAAAGATGTAGATGTCTACAGCACTCCTATAGTGCATATATACATACAGTACATATACATACATATACCCGTACATACATATATATATATACACACACACACACACACACATATACAGTGGTCCCTCGGTTAACGAGCACAATTCGTTCCGAAAAATTCGTTAACCGAAACCATTGTTTCAATGGGTTTTTGGGTAATTGGTTCCAGCTCACTGAAAATTTCCTAAATTTAACAAAAATGGTAGAAAAGTTCACTTACTTTGAGGTGTGTATGTAGAAGGCTCCTGGATGATGATGATGATGATGGGATTTAGAATGGGGGTGGAGGAGAAGGAAAAAGAGAAGGAATGGGGGTGGAGGAGAAGGAAAAAGAGAAGGCATTGGGGTGGAAGAGAAGTCACCCCATGGCGCCATTTCACCCATAAAATTTTAGCTCTCTTGGTGTAATTCAAGATTATTTTCTTTAAATCAACTCTGCACTGCATTATATATTGTCAATATGTAAAATATATTTCAAAATAACCAATAATTTGCTTGGAAACACAGAAAAAAAGCGTTTAGTTGAAGAGTCTCAAGCAAGATGTTACCTCCAGTGAAAACAGAGAGAGACTAACTCCTGTTTGCTGTGTTAAGAGGCTGGATGCCGCCCATTAAACTAGTCACTTTACCTTCAATTATGTTCAATAATTGTTAAAATGACTAAAAAATTGAATATTAAACTTTTAAAATTATTGAAGAGTATAAACTTCTTGATATTTACTAAAATAGTAAGGAATTTAAGCCCTAGAACCGATTAATGTATTGGCGGACTGATACTAAAGCTGGTTGCCCGGTCAGTGCAAGCGAAAACATGTTGAGGTCGGTTCGTAAGAACTTCGTTAACCGAATTTTTTTTCGTTAACCGAATTGAAGATCCTTATGGAAGGCAGTTCGTTAATCGAAATTACGTTAACCGAGGTGTTCGTTAAACGAGGGGTCACTGTATGTATATGTATATGTATATATATATATATATATATATATATATATATATATATATATATATATATATATATATATATATATATATATATATATATATATATATATATATATATACAGTATTCTAACTCAACCGTCAGAAGTAGTTGTTAACTGAAACCATTGTTTCAATGGGTTTTTGGATGGTTCCAGCTCACGAAAATTTCCTAAATTCAAAAAATGGTAGAAAAGTTCACTTACTTTGGGGTGTGTATGTAGAAGGCTCCTGGATGATGATGATGATGATGGATTTAGAATGGGGTTGGAGGAGAAGGAAGAAGAAGGCATTGGGTGGAAGAAGTCACCCATGGTGCCATTCACCCATAAAATTTTAGCTCTGGTTTAACTGATTATTTTTTTAAATCAACCACTGCATTATATATTGTCAATATATAAAATATATTTCAAAATGACCATAATTTGCTTGGAAACACAGAAAAAAAGTTTAAAGAGAGTCTCGCAAGATGTTACCTCCAGTGAAACAGAGAGAGACTGACGCCTGTTTGCTGTGTTAAGAGGCTGGATGCGCATTAAACTAGTCCTTTACCTTTAATTTTGTTCAATAATTGTTAAAATGACTAAAAAATTGAATATTAAACTTTTAAAATTATTGAATAGTATAACTTTTGATATTTACAAAAAATAAGGAATTTAAGCCCTAGAACCGATTAATGTATTGGCGGACTGATACTAAAGCTGGTTGCCCGTCAGTGCAAGCGAAACATGTTGAGGTCGTTCAAGAAGTTCGTTGAATTTTTTTTGTAACAATTGAAGATCCTTATGGAAGGCAGTTCGTTAATCGAAATTGAAGGTGTGCAAGAGGGTAGTAGTATGTGTATATATATATATATATATATATATATATATATATATATATATATATATATATATATATATATATATATATATATATATATATATATATATATATATATATATATATATATATATATATATATATATATATATATATATAATATATATATATATATATATATATATATATATTTGTTAACAACTCAACTGTCTAAAGGTCTCTAACAAGTTCATTAACCTAAACCATTGTTTCAATGGGTTTTGGGTAATTGGTTCCAGCTCACCAAAATTTCTAAATTAACAAAAATGGTAGAAAGTTCACTTACTTTGAGGTGTGTATGTAGTCCTGGATGATGATGATGATGATGGGATTTAGAATGGGGTGAGGAGAAGGGAGAAGAGAAGGCATTGGGGTGGAAGAGAAGTCACCCCATGGCACCATTTCACCCATAAAATTTTAGCTCTCTTGGTGTATTTCAAGATTATTTTCTTTAAATCAACACTGCACTGCATTATATATTGTCAATATGAAAATATATTTCAAAATAACAATAATTTGCTTGAAACACAGAAAGCGTTTAGTTGAAGAGTCTCAAGCAAGATGTTACTCCAGTGAAAACATAAGACACTATCTCCGTTTGCTGTGTTAGAGGCTGGATGCTGCGCTTTAAACTAGTCACTTTACCTTCAATTATGTTCAATAATTGTTAAAATGACTAAAAATTTAATATTAAACTTTTAAAATTATTGAAAGTATAAACTTCTTGATATTTACTAAAATAGTTAGGAATTTAAGCCCTAGAACCGATTAATGTATTGGCGGACTGATACAGCTGGTTGCCCGCCAGTGCAAGCAAAACATGTTGAGGTCGGTTCAAGAAATTAAGTAACGATTTTTTTCGTTAACCGAATTGAAGATCCTTTGGAAGGCAGTTCGTTAACCGAGGTGTTCGTTAAACGAGGGGTCACTGTACAAGTAAATCACTGTAGGTGCGCGTGATTCGGTAAGTGATAACACAAGGAAAGAAGAAAACACGGTGTTGCGCTGGTGTATCACATCTTCAGGTGAGTACAGACTAGAGAGTAATACAAATCAAGGTGTACTGTACTCACCCGAAGAGGAATTACAGCCTTGGAACCGTGTTTTCTTCTTTCCTTGTAGTTATCATATATATATATATATATATATATATATATATATATATATATATATATATATATATATATATAAATCACAAAGAGAATATACATTTCTTTGTACACAAGTAAAATGATACACATGTATTCGTGGATTTGGCAATTCGCGGCTAGTTTGAGAACCTGATCCCCGTAAATTATAAGGGCATGTTGTATTAAATAATAATCCCAGCATGACTAAACAGAGGATCACAAGCAGATGCAGGTTGTCGGGAAAGACTTCAGTAGCTCCATTCCATCCCCTGGGCATTCTAAGCAGCCATCAAGCTCCTTCAGTTGAGGAAGTTTGTGGAGAATTGTTGCCTCCATAATGACAGTGACAGACTCGCTGAATTTTCCGCACCATGTAACATCTGGCAGGTGCTGGCGAGGGGTACTTAGTGGTTCTGTACTCGGTTATTACAGCAGAATTTTAAATACACTCGGTCACACATATATATCTATACCTACTTTATATTCAAAATGGAATTATGTAAAGCATTTTAGAATCACAGCCTCTTTTAAATTTATTTTAGGTACAGGTACAGTGGGGTATGCTATAACCAATGGATTCTACTACGAATATTCCTATAACGAACGGTTTTACCTATAAAATTGAGAATGCTATAACGAACGAAACTCCTACAATGAATTTTTTTTTTTTTTACTAATTTATTGTTTTTTTTATTACAAGTATTAATGATATTCTTTATTTCAGGGGTTTAGATGCATATTTATGCACTTTTTTACAATTTTTACAATTTTATATTATATTTTTCAGTGTTAAGTGGTTGTATTTGGGGGCCTGGAAAGGATTAATCCTATAACGAACAAGGTTCTAGAACCAATTAGATTCGTTATAGCATACCCCACTGTATATGCAAAGCGCAACTGACGTCTCACAGAAAAGTGGGGGAGAAGAAGAGATTCGATGGGGAAGGGGGAATACGAGGGTAGGCTAGATGAATTGGGTAGTCAAGGTGCTAATGGACACGAGAAAGTCAGAGGGAAAGTCCACTGTCATGGCTACTACCACATGACCGGACTTCATCTCACGAGACCTCTAGGTATGTGACCGCGTGGTGTCTACCCACACCTTGTCCTTCACGACTCCACCCATACCATACTCTCCACCAACACAACTGTTTTATTATGGTAAATTAAAAATATATTAATTTGCCAGACATTAAAACTGTTTATTTTGGTCATGTAACATGCAATGATTTTTGTTTTTTCAATTGTATTGTAGTAAAAGTATTCAAAAACCATACTTAAGTAAAAGTAAAGGCACTAAATATTTTTAGCTCTTTTTAAAAAGTAAATACTACCCCAAAATGTTACAATACTTTAGTACATTACTCAAGTAAACTTATTTTTTTTTAAATCTACCGAGGAAAGTTTTTCACGATAAAAACCCTTTCGTAGTTTGAGGAGTGCCTGTACATAATAAATCATATCCATTACATTTGATTCATTCCAATTTCTATACTGGTGAAGATTTTATGAATAAACTGCCCTAATCCCCCAAAACAAGCCAATTGTAATGTGAAAGAGTGCATCTTTCTCTACAAATTGACAATTGAATACAAGTACAGGTATGATAAACAAACCTCCAGTGTTGGCCCCAAAAGGTCCCCAACTACGTTGACCCAAGCTCGCTCGGATCCATTCACAATGACTGAAGGACCTGCTACCTCCCATGACTCCAGGAAATCCTCTTTGCTTTCCAGTTCTGAAATAAAATATCTCCTGCTCAGCAGTCTGCAATCCCTTTATAACAACTGCATGCAATTTCACCATAATTCCCATATTATTTAGGTTCACTTTGTGCTGGGTTAATAAAACATTAACAAAACACTATTTTCCTCAAAAAATCTAACCCTCAATCCTAGATGAGCAATTTTAGTCTCTTGTTTACAGTACAGAGGTATCATTGGCTTATTCCTGCTCTCCCTAACAATGTTGCCAGCACTCACCATCTCTCAAGTACCAGATTTTTTGGCAAATTGAGTGACCCAGAGCCCCTTTTCGTTGAATTAACCTAAATAAGCAAAATATCACCAAATTAATGCTATACCACTACCTATGGCTTTCCATGCATACTATAAGTATGTCAAATTTCAACCAATCGCCAAGCGATAACCATGCAGAGATGACCCGCAGAATATGAGACCCCAATGTATACTGTATTAAAATAATCCCTAATAATTTGGATGTTTTATTTCATTAGAAAAATGTTTTTTTGTGTAAAATAGTTAGTATATTTCTAAAGTTCAAATTACTTTCTAACATATCATCCCATCATACTAAAAAGATTAATTTTCTTAAATATATTTTTACTGTTTTATAAACATAACCAACCTTCCGAGCAGATGTACTTTGTCCAAGTCTTCTCCTTTGGAAAACCCTCAGCTTCCACTTTAATGGGCTTTATCAATGCATCGCTGAAAGAATGCAGTTTTTAGTAATGCCTACTTCCTTCATAATAAAATAAACAAGTCAAATGTGTAGTTCCAAATACCTAAAAATAATTTTGCTCACCTCCTACTGACGTCGCCATGTCCTGTATCACACTGCAGAGGGCTGTTGTGGTCAACAAAAGCAGACACAATGAGGTCTACATCACCTAGTTCCACAAAATCTATCTTAATTGTGTGGACTACTTTTTCCTGTGCAGCCAAACAAGATAACCTCTGCCCACGCCTTCCCCTACCTGGCTCCTCCAGAATCTTGTAGCCCGAGTTGCTCTCTAGCTCAACTGTTACCTGTAAATTAGTGTGGGGCACAAATTAGCACAGATGGGCCGAGGTGTGAATATAGACATTTTCAATGAATATAAGAAACAAACGATTCACACCATAATATCTTCAAGGATATCCAAGCGAACATACAGGTAAATCATAGTTTAAATAATTGAAGACCGAGATCTTCACTGGGAGGATCTCCCCACGCTTGACTGAAGACGGCAGAGTCAGGTCCAAGAAGAACGGAGTGAAGGTGGTGATGGAGGCTACAGGGGATAGACCTATGCTCTTCTGTTGGTGCACGCACACTGCTTTACCCACCCACTCCGTAATGGTGTCTGGCAATTTCACTTCCAGGTGGGTCATGCCGGAAGATCTGCACAGGATAATATTGCTACAATGAAAAAACTAGCATATACTGTACCCTATCCTTGATAAATTCACTTTGATACATAAAACTATTTGGTCTCATAAGAACAGTTGACCTTTGTGTCTGAGTATGGCTGGCCCTAGGGGCACCAAGGAAGTGATTTTGTTTAGGGTGTAGAAGCCATCGCCAACACAATCACACCCTTAATTACCGTAAGAGCTGTATGACCTCACGTCAAGTAATAATCTTAGAATACCAGACAACTCGCCAACTGCACTTGCCCAGAAGACGATTCTCAAATCAATCAACATCCAGGTTCCCAATTACTACTGGGTAGACAAAGGTAAAAAGCATAAAGAATATTGTCCCTAGTTTCAACCTGTCCATGGATCCTTATACATTGGATAAAATGGTATGCCATAAACAAGTAGGTGGAGGACATGCTGACACGATTTCAGGGAGAAAATGATTTATAGAAACTGTACTCAACAATTATTCTTTACAGGTTTGACTACAGTGATAGTCAGGGAGCAAAATAACCAGGTTCATATTGCAAAATGCAAGCAAAAAGGTACTTCTTTGTCAATCACTATTTACAATGATTAGCAGTCTTTGGAAGTCAATTTTGTGACTTGACACACCATCATATATACAGTACATCAAATTTCTAGCAAGCCGACTTGGTTACACCACATTCAGTCAATGGTCGAGAAATAAAATTGGGATGTAATCTAGTGGTGGCAGTGGCACACACATTTTATGACACCCTGCTAATAACTCAGCTCCAGTCATTATCCAGGAGGAAGTTAATAAATCAAAATACTGAACACTATTTGATATGCATCTGGACTCCACTGTTCGATAGGGGATTTCTCTTATCTAGCCAAATCTTCAGAAAATAGGTGAAGGAAAATGCTTGTAGTGCATCAGAAAACCATAAAATGACACGACCGAGTTGTATGCTATTTCACACTTACTTTCCCGTTATCTGCTCCATCAAAATTTAAAGGTTTCTAAGTACAGTACCTCTGTACCAGATTTAGGTTCTTGGCCCACGGTTATCCGATATAATGGCTCAAACACTAGGCAATGAAGGCAAAACAAGTGGGGAAAAAGCTTGTGCATTACACTATAGATGTGCACTCTACGACTGACCAACATAAACTGAATGTGACCAACGTGTACAAGACTCTTACTGTACTGTATTTTGTTTACACTGAGAGGGGCATCACATCCCTTGGCAACATGAATCATATATATTCAGAAAAGTCTATAATCCCAAATTTTTCCAGATACCTGCATTACAATTTTTTTTAATACCTGTACAATAACATTTCAAAAGGTCGTGTACTTGTACTGTATTTCTAAATTTTACCAAATCACAGTATCCCAAATTTTTTAATATTTATTTTGTAAAGGCGAAGCATTGCAAATTACAACCGATTTCAAATTAGAGAGGTACGAATTATGGGTTTTTTACTGTAGGTATAGTATTTTCTCAATTTAATGAACTAATTCAAGCCACCCCTGTTCGTAAAATCAAAATTTCCGCTAAATCGAGCTCTCGGTCAACTAAGTATCACTGGAGCACCTTAGCTTTCGTCTTTATTAAAGACATCTTCAGAGGCAACTGAATTTACAGGGTTGGGATGTCAGTTCACCCTTTCTTGGGTGGGGAATTAGTAGGTCTCATGACATGAAAATGTCTTTAATAAAGATTAAAGCTAAAGAAATTTGGGGGAAGACCTGACCTGACCTCCTGCAATGTCAGGTGGAGGTAGGGTTTGCAATAGAGAAAACTTTAGTAATTAACTTAGTACATTTGAGTAAAGGTTGTGATAATTTATGCATTGTGGTTGCAGTTGCAAAGCTTCATGACATCACGAGTGTATAACGCATCTCCATATGCCCTGGTTTATTCACTGATCAGTTGTCAAAGTGCAAAAGTAGCCAAATCAAGCCATCATGTATCAATTAATTTTAAAATATAATTTATAAAGTAAAATGTTATAAGACAATAGTTTAGGAGTGTTGTTAATGTGTGTGTGCCATCTAAGTGTCTTGGCAAGTCACCTCACCTACTGCCTCATCTCACCACCTATCTAGTCACCTGACCCTTCACCTCATTAGCGCAGATCGTAGTTACATTTATTTGTTACTGTATTTTACGTTTGTAGTATTTTATGTACTGTACATTTAAAGAAATATTTATGTTTACCCAGTAATTATACAGACCCTAGCAGAAAAATCAAGCGTTAAACATGTGGTTAATCTTAACCACCCATGCACCAACCATGTAAGGATGGGGCTAACCATGATGCAATCTTTCATAATGCTGGGAATCTTTGTCCCCAGGCCCGGAGCCGAAAAGATTGGAGCAATTTTCTTGCCATTTTCTCAGATTTTCCGGTAATTGCTTTATATCATTTATCATTTTTATACATTTAGTACATTTACTATAGGCTGAAGTAGGGCAAACTTTTCCGGAGTGAGAGTTGTGAACTCTTGGAACAAACTACCAGAAAGTGTTGTGATGGCACCGAGTGCGAGCTCTTTCAAGACCAGACTTGACCAACACTGAAGCAGATTCAGGTACAGTGTCGTTCAAGAATCTTCGAACACTGCCGGAGACAGCTGGCAACTCAAGGTCATTTGTTTATTGTAGTACAAAATAATACGAAACAACAAAGCCAAACCGTTAATTAAGCAACAGGGAACTAAGAAACCAATCAAGGATCACTTTTACATTCATTCATAATTTTAACCAAGTACTATAGTAAACAAACGACCTTGAGTTGCAGGCTGTCTCCAGTGTTCAAAGAATCTTGAAAGTTACTGTACATTCAGGAGCCAGTGCATGCCCAGTACTTGCCAACAGTGCATAACAGAGATGTGACCGATCGCCCAAGCGGCTAAAATGTCGATCATTTGGTGAAGAGGATAAAAGGAAAAAAAAAGTGTCTCCGTAGGTGTGAACGTATTTATGGAATTAGTCTATTTGGAGAACTAGTTCACCAAACCCAGGGAAAAATAACGAAAAAATGCCTTCAGCTAAATCAGATTCCATTAAATCAAGAGTATACTGTAATGTACTACCAAAATTAATTTTCATACTAACGGTTGTTTGATGAGGCTCCACAACCACGTTTCTGGGAAGTCTGTCCTGGGGGTCGTTGGGTCCTCACTACTGTCCACACTTACGCTGCTCGCTAGCACATCTTGGTCTTTCTTTCTGATTTCCTGATCGAACCCTTCGAATGGCATTCCTCCAATTCCTACCGTCTGAAATACTACTGGCTGCCATTCTACAAATAATAATGAAAAGTTACTCCTTGCTGAAAGTTATGGTTTCAAACATTTATCTCTGCTCCACCTTCTGGGTCTTCTATTCTTGTATTTAATGATCCTGAGCTTTCCAAATTCTAACCACTGAAATTGAATTTTAATCTAGAGGAAATATTGTACACTAGAAAATACTGTGTGCTTAAATTTAGTGTTAGGAGAAAAAAAATTACCTTCCTTTTCACATGGTCTGGTCTCCACAGTCAAGTCAGTGAAGATGTACAAACCAGAGTCCTGGAAAGAAATGTCTTAGTTCCCAGATATATAGTAGTTTTTAAAAATTCAAAAGATTATGCAACAATCTGGCTGAAAAAAAAAATATACAAGCCCAATACTGTACAGTATCTGCACAATAGAAACGGGATAAAAATATATGGTATTCAATAAATGCAGATCAAGTCAATTTAGTCATTATATAAAATGAAGGCTACATGTATATGTGAATATAACTTACATCAAACATTTTTAATGCATCAACATAGTTAGTGTAATAGTCGTAGTCAGTCCCCCGGAATGGTGGTAAGATCGCTATGCTCTCACCTGAAACAATATCAAGTCCCAATCATTAACATTACTTGTTGAATGAACAACATTTTAGTTTAAATATACTGTAAAGGAAATGTATTAAAGGTTCATTATGTCAACATTAGTGTACTGATTGTCATACCAACACAAATTTAACTGCACAAGTCTTATCAGCTATTAACAAGTATACAAGTGATCACGTAAACCCCTTCTCCTGTAATTCGTCCAAGCCATGACCAAATGAATATGCTCACTTTAAAAAAACAAACATACAGGGTATTTTGGTTTTGTAATGTATGTAGTGGTGATCTGAAAAAAGTAATACTAACAATATAATGTTTTTCTAAAAGGAGAAAATTTCAGCATTTAAAATTAGTAAATTTTATGAATTCTGTCAGAAATGCCGAGTTGTCTGGCGAATTACAAAAATGAAAAGAAAATTAACTACAGTTCACATGTAAAACAAGCATCAAGCCCATATTTTAGATTTATGAGGGGGATTTATTTATTTTTGAATTTGTACAGTGGTTATTTACCAGGTAAATCCAGCATACTCTTTATAAACCTAAATCGTAAGTCCAGTGTGTGATGATTAGAGGATTGATAGAACCATGGAAGCAGTTAATTTAATACAACTGATACAAATGTGACGAAGGACATATTGTTGGACTTAATAGGGAGAGTAGAAGCAGTAGGATTGGCAGTTGTTGCTGTTGTAAGTGATCTAGGCCCTAACAAATATAAGGTTATGGAAGAGCATCAATATAGGAATAGATAATTCATCCTCTAAAATTCCAGTGGCATCTGACAAGAGGTTCATGTGTTTACAGAGGTTCCTCACCAAACTGACGAACAATTTCATAGATTCGGGGTTTAAATGTGAAGGTTGTGTTCAGAGTGGATGTGTCCGTGAAGTAATTCAGAGATCTGGGAGCAATTTAAAACTAACATCACTTAACAGAAAAGCGTATTCGTGTAAATGGAGTCAAACAAATGAATGCGAGGCTGGCTGTTCAATTATCGTCCTCAGGTACAGCTAAGACATAAATGTACATTTGGGAAAAAGGGCTTTTTCAAAGCAAATGCAAAAAGTACAAGCCAATTTATAATACTTTTGCTTCGATTTACTGTATTTAATTCTAGAGTTCCTAATAATCACAAACCTTCTAAAGATGCCTAAAGAATATGCTTATAAGAACAAAAACAGATAATTGGGTAAAATGATAAGACTGCAAAATCAATGAAGGTTTGTGGCATTAAAAATCTTCACCAATTTCAAAAAGAGCATATGGTGTCTTCTCTTTCTCTACCAAAGTTATGCGAGATGATAATGGTGAAATATAATTTATTTTATATCCTGACATCTATATTAAACCAGGACAGGTCGAATACATTTTAGCCTGTATCGGATAAATGGGTGCTTGTTATTATCATCCTTCACGAGTTGCCCTAAAGCACAGAATTAGAACTCGCCTTTGCAAGGAAAGAGCTCATTTGAAATCATAAGTCATTCAGTATACATGATACAGTAAATGAAATGCAAGAAGCTCTGCAACAAGAGCTCTGCCTCTCTACCCACCTAGCGTGAGGATGATGAAAATCCAGTGTAGAGCCAGTGGATACCGAGGAATATGCCTCAGAGGATGTTGCTGATGAAGAAAGACTGTGGTATGTGGGTGGTTACACAGCATGCAAATTTCTTCAGCTTCCATTTCTTGGATTAATGTTACAAGAAGAAAGTAGCTACCTGGACTGGTATAGCTGGTCGGCAACCAGGAAAGTCAAGAACACCAAGTTGCGACTTTTTCGAGAAACTAAGGGTGATGGAGCGCTTCTTTTAGTGTTATCATTGTAAGCATGAACTGAAGCCGGGAACAGGAATTGTTAATGTACTAGCAACAGATATTGCTAAGATGTAGATTTACCCCAAGACATAATCAGTTGTACAAATTAACAATTACAGTATATAGAATTTTCTTCACACACTGATTTTAGCGGGTTAAAATAGCCATACATTCATTGCCGTCGAGGGCTTCAAAATAATTTTAATATAATTTCATACGGTTTACCATAATACTAGTATAGCATGCCCTTCAAATTCGCAGGGGTTAGGTTCTGAAAATGGCCGCGAATCGCCAAATCTGCGAATAACATTTGCTGACCGGGGGGGGTTTACATTCTTACTTGTGGACAAAGAAATGTATACAGCAGTATTCCCTTAATGTGTGTTTGCCCTTAGGACAATTATTTCTTTTACCTTTTACCTGTACTGTATATTTATATATTTGTATGCGTAGACTCACACAACACATACAAATAAATAATACATAACGGGGAAATCCTCACAAGTAAACAAACAAATTTACTATTAAAAATGTTAAGTCTACCCTCAAGTCTACTCCATGCTTTGTTATTAATAAAGCACAGTGTACTTGAGGGTAGATTCAACATTTTTAATACTACATTTGTTTGATTATTTGCGAGAGGATTTTCCCATTATTATTTATTTGTATGCGTTTTGTGTGTGTGTGTGTGTGTGTGTGTGTGTGTGTGTGTGTACACACACACTCATACACATATATACGATACAGGTAAAGGAAATTACTGTCTCTAGAATGAACGACTCCCTGTCCTGGCTGCAAAAATGCCGGCAACTTTAAAACAACCCACAGACATTCTTGGGTACATCCAGGGTGTCATCCACGAATAATAGAGGACCACGAAATACAAATCCGCAAATTATCCGGGCGTACTGTACCCAGTAGCAGTATAATGGACAAAATATTTATTTACTTTACGACCATGAAGCTTATTCTTTATGGTATCCGGAAATAAGACAACTATAGCCAGGGAGGCGCCACCGGCTGATGTCACGCTTGTTCCCTTACCTGCACGTGAGCATACCTGTGTTTATACATTTTTGTCAAGGGTTCAAATCCTGCTTGACCTAGACATGAGAGAAGGGGATTATCCAGTGTGACTGCCAAACATCTCAAATTTCCCAGACTCCGATTTCACCCTGTACCAATATGAAAACCAACCACCCAAACAGCTAGTAAGACGATAAGTGGTGGTAAATTACATTATTCTAAAAACCACTTCGTCTTAACATGCATTGAATGATTACAAATCTATTCACTAACCTGGTTGCAAAACTGGCAACAGGACATTAAATTGATCTCTACAGTAAAGATAATCATTGACTTGGGAGTTGATCCATGGATAGATCTTGTATACATCAACGTAATCAAACAAGGTATCCAACGTGATGGGGTCTTTTCGTACTGACAATAGTTCGGTGCTCTTGTCCACCACACCTGTTAAAGAGACATACATGTAAATATCCACTTTTAACCTCTTCAGGCCACCACTGCATTATGCTACCACTTCATTAAAGCAGCCTTCATTAAATAGTTGGAAAAGTCCTCTTTACTCACCAAGACTGCAGAGCGAGTTGGGTTCTGATGAAAGAGTGAACACTGCATTGTCACCAGGTTGCACCTCTGTAGCCCCCCATGTCAGATCTACTGGATTTGCCAGGCACTTCTCTACTGTCAGCTCCCGTGCATCCGACACAATTTCTCCATCCTGCCGCGTATACCATACCACTACCTGTTCCACCACAACACCATGAAACCACACCATATTTTACCCCGCAAAAACAATACAAGTACTGTACAAAATTAATCTCTTATCTAATTATGCAAATACAGAACCAAGACACAAATGTGATTTCAAGTTTCAGGACATATAAAGTCCAAAATAATTCTTAGCACAAAAACATGGCCACAGCCTGAACTTAAAAGCTCAAGTCATTCTTGGTTAATAATCATACCAGAGAATATCTATTCTCTACAACAGTTTGTAAACTTAATTAGCCTCCACCAATATAATAAACATATTGCTACAGAATACAGTACAAACCTTTACAGAGGGAGAAGCAGAGTGAGGAAGATCAACAGGTATGTTGATGAAGCCCCTTACTATATTCCTAGGAGTGGCTGGGAGAGGTTCCACTAAGTTTTCCTCTTTGATTGGCAGCGCTACGTTGACAAGTTCATACTCACGTGTGCTCCAATACTGGATCATTCCCCGGGACACCACCTGCCCATAATAAATTTGCTTGATCTCTTTTTCCAATACAGTACACAATTAAACAATCTTCCTGCAATACACTCAATCTTACAATTGATTACAAGGTACTGCACAATTTTCACCTGGATAGTGATGGTTGCAGTAGGCTGGCCGGTGGCAGAGAATAAAACTGTCAAAATGTGCTGGCGAGGCTGGCCAGAAACACAATCCAACTGTGTTTCTGGGGCATAGATGAGCAACGAGGAGTTGGAGGGTGAGTAATAATGCTTCATGTATTTTTGGAACGTGCCTTCATTCATGTCTGCTCGACAGTTCAAGGTTTTCATCTGTCGAAATGGGACACGAATCTATAATATTAATAGATGAAGTAAAATATGCAAGTACCTGTACTGCATTTTATAGTACCATACCTTGAAAAGAATATTAAATACATTTTATACATCAGATGAACCTCAAAAAAGGGGAAAAAAATGGTGTTCAGAGAATTTAAGTGTAGGGGTAGATACAGGAATATTAAAAAGGGGGGTCCAACAAGTTGTGGGTGGGGAACATGGCAAGCAAAGAGCCCACCCAGCTGGAGGGTTTTGGGGAGTGCTGTAAGCCCCCCTCCCTCCAGATTTTTATTTTTTTTTTAATCTAACCAATATGGGCATTTTGAGGCCATGTGCACTTGATTTTAGAAGATATAATGAGGTCAATAGTTCAGTGTAATTACTTTTTACTATACAAAAATGCCCAAGTACAATACTGCATTAAAGAAAAAATATGGAATTTTCTGAGAAAAAGGGGGATCCAGAACCCCAGGGCCCCCCTGGATCTGCCCTGGAAGTGTCACAATGCAGTGGCTTTTCAAAACTAAATACAGTAAATAGTCAGACTGTTCAGATTTGAAACAACTTTACTCGTGTAAATAAAGCCCTTTGAAGAAGAGTATACTGTACTTTATGTATATTGTGACGTGTCGCGAGTCCTGGAAGTGGAGAGGAGGTATTGTAAACAACCACAGCAACAATGACAACAACCATAGCTAGACCGCGTGGGCAAGCGTGGGAACGGGACTGTGCCTACGTAAGGGTCGAGCTTGTGAAATTGGAGTCGGGAGTGACATTATGTGGCGCCCCTGGAAAGCAGATGTGGGATTGGTTCGTGGAATCCCGCCAAAACTGTGACGTGGCGACTCCACAGGATAGAGAGAAGCAGGTTTGACGTGACTGGGGAAGGGAGGACACGTGCCTACGGAGTTCAACACAAAGTCGTACAGACAAACTTGAGTATACATTGTGTTAAATTGAGTGTGTGAGTGAATTGAGGAAAGTAGGATATAGTGTGTGTGTGTGTGTGTGTTAGGCTTAAAGGATATTAATATTACAGTGGTGAAAGAATGGCAATTTATGAATATTAGTTTATTAAAGTGAATATTGAAAAAGAGAAAATTAACTGGGTGAAGTTACATAATTTTCTTTGTGTTACTTAACATTGTATTGATTTGTTTACCCAACTACAGCTATTTGATAGTGTAACTTTAATTATAATTAAAGTTACCCCCTGTACTTCTCTTCATGCTTGCCGAGTTGAGAATATTCCAAACCATTTAATACTTGGTGAACCTATCTTCTGTTTAATTCATGTTTATTATGTATTCTTGTCAGAGGCTTTATTCCTTTTGTTAATGGATTAGTTTTCTCGTTTACTCTGTATTTCTTATTCCTTTTATTTATTGATTTACTTGCTTATATATTTGTAACCCCACACTCTTGAGATACTTTGGTTTTGCACACCTTAGTGTAACATCACTTTAAGTGCTACTGTACTGTACTGTTACTCTTTACTCTGTTGCAGGAGTGAGGAAACCTATGATGTGACACAATCTGGGACTACCATTCTGTAACAATATCGAATTGAATTTTTCCAATGATTGTTATAACCACTTCATGTCGCAAGAGTTCAGTCACTCATTAAGATGCTTTCCAGGAATGGATTAAATTCTATGACAAAACTTACCCATAGACTTTTAAGGTCCTTCATATACACTCAACAAAAAGTTCTCAAACACCTGGGCACGATGGATGCGAGAAGGAGCAGAAGAGGGCTTGTCATCTCCGAATGGTTTCACATTCTTCATTCATTTTTCAGATTGCATACTGCTTATAACATTCTAGAAGTTTTTGGCGAGTGTACTATTGAAATCTACACAAAACTAAATTAAGTGGTCAAATCGTGTAATTAATGTTATTTAGATCAAACTGACAGCCCATGCATAAAACACTTTTTTTAATTTCACAAAAAGGGGTTTCCAGTGAATAAATTATATTCCTACAGCCCAAAATCAGACCTTAAACAACAGTAACTTCTGTAATAAATAATGCATGAGCTGGACTAAACCGCAAGAACATTAAGCAGCAACAGTTGAATACACAAGTGGACGAGTTGGGAGAGGATATACATGAGGAAGAAGCAGTCACTGACTGACAGGCACACCGGACCATAGAACAAGGCCTAGCATTTCCTTAAACAGTCCAGTGAAACTAAGTGTTTGCTACTAAATGAGTCCCATAGGCATAAGATCTCATCAAGGACAGTGTGCATACAGCACACTATAATATTCATAAACATTCAATACACAGGAGGTAGCATTGCCAGTAATGCACACAAACACTTAGTAAAATTAGGTACCCATTTTTGACTGGAAGGACTAGGAATGCACCACAATTGTACTAGCATCCCTCAGAACAGAAAAAATCCTGTTTTATTCCACAGCAAAGTCTAGGGGACCATTAACTATCTGTATACTGCTATTTACTTAGTATAGTGATCACAGTCTAATGCAGCCAGTCTGATAGAGAAGACAGAACAAATTGGTAATGAATTTTTTAATTATAACATGTATAATACAAATTAAGTGAACATAATTAAGTCAAATATAAAATTTTACCTACTATTTATAAATAGGAGAAGGGTTTTTTTTAGAAGTAAGTACTAACTCCTAACCTGAAAACACTCCTAAGTACCATGTCATTTATTCAACTTTGATAGTTTCAAGTATGATTATGAACTATTTATTTTATCTGTTACAGTTAGCAGTACTTACGAACAGCTTCTTAGAGTTATAAGAGGGAAGGACGACAGTGAGTATACCATCTTCAGGGGTCATCATTACAGTACACTTGCCAGCAGCACATACTTCCACCGCCTCCCCAGATGCTGGGGACTTGTCTGGTAGTTCTGCTCTCACCTGCACACCAACATATTTTTACCTTGCACAAAAGATTTTAAACTTAAATATAAGAAAATGCTGTGGTTATAGTTCAATACATTTATTGTAGAGGCTAAATACAGTACTGTACTATTAATATTACTGCACAATACCTATCCATGAAAGATTTTAGCCCGAGTTGCTATGGAAAATTGTGGTGGTGCCATGCACCTTGATTGTATGAAATTCCTGCACAATGTCGTGACAAGTCATGGGAAATGTCTACACTTGGCTTATTTAGAATCGATAAAATTAAGCTTGTCAACATTTGGATTTCCACCTGCACTCCACTCATTATCTTGCACGAGTCACTTAAAACCACTGATCACTACCAGTAGTGTACAGTATTCCATTATTCCTTCAAAAATTTTGATAATATTGTTTGGCTTATCAATCCTGACTATATATCACACAGTACAGTAATTTACAGTACTATACAATGCTACTCATGTTAAAAAGCTGCCAAATTGGACAAAATTTTCCATTTCCTATTGACCAATGTGCTCATCTGTAGATTTGTGGCTTGCAAGACCTTGCACATCAAATTTAAAGCAATCTCTTTGTATAACTCGAAATTCTGTGAAAACTCAACATATCTACTCGTGTAGGTTAGCATAAATATTAAAACTATTTTTGTGGCATGGTCATTGTTAACTTGACATGTAATACATCAAATTACTGTAACTACATACTGGTATGTATTCCCTACAATTATAAGACTTCTTTACTTGCCTGAAGAGTAAAGGGAAGGTTAGGTTTCATGTATTCATCCTCATAGACAGGAGTCAAGGTGACAGCAGTGCGAAAGACCTGGACACTTTTTTTTCCCATCAGATTCACCCCAGTGCCATCCTCGGTCACGTTGGCCTGCGCTGTGAGCAAGTACACCTGGCAGTCAACCACCTTCACCTCTACTGCACTCACTTGGAAGGTCTTGCACCCAGAAATCTACCACAAAAATTAGTAGAATTTACAATGGGGTAAATTGAATTAACTTTTATAACTCCCCACCAGAAATTGATTAACTATAGCTTTGAAACTAAATAAAAATTTATTTACATTCCAAATATAATATGTTCCATACCTCCTTCAGGGATTTATAAATAGCCCAAATGCTTTATCCTTTTGTTACCAATCAGCTCGTTAGCAGCTTGGATGGAAGGTTATGTCAGTTATAACTGTTGACAAGTACAGTACTGGTTCGAGGATATTTATTTTACTTTACTTTTATCCTCTTCACCACTGATCGGCCCATCTAGCCGCTTGGGCGATCGGTCACGTCTCTGTTACACACTGTTGGCAAGTACTGGGCATGCATTGGCTCAATGTATTGAACCTGCTACAGTGCTGGTCAAGTCTGATCTTGAAACCGCTTACACTCGGTGCAGTCACAACACACTCTGGCAGGTTGTTCCACGAGTTCACACCTCTCATCCGAAAAAGTTAGCCCTCACAGTTTTCTGGACTTGCGGCTTCTTCAACCTTGAACTGTGACCCCCTGTGGGGTGAGCGTCTACCAGCTCCAGGTGCCCTTTGAGTGCTCTAAATCTTTCCGTATAGCTGAAGTGCCAGCACCAGTCTGATGGCCCTCTGGACATTTTTCAACTGACAATCCCTAGCATATCCCGGGCACCAGACAGGGTGACAATACTCCAGGCGGGGAAGCACCTCGCTCTTGAAGATTGTTCCGAGGGATGGTTCGTCTAGATATCTGAACAACCTTCTTATCAGACCTAATAATTTACTGTAGTTGCTTGGTTCACTTTCTCACAATGGCCCGAGAACTTCAGTTCATTATCAATATACACACCCAGGTCCTTTTCGTATTCAGTCTCTAGTAATGCAGTTTCTTTGTCCCGTTGGGACATATGATACGCCTCCTTACCATTGTTGTCCCAGGTGCATCCTCTTACACTTCGTGACATTGTATCTCAGCAGCCACATCTTTGACCATTCTTAAAGCTCAGATCTTTCTGCAGCTATTCACAATCTGCTTGGTTCTTAATTTCCCTAAATAACTGCCTCAGACATGTCATTAATGAAGCAAACAAACAACAGTGGGCCCTGTGGTACTCCGCTTGTAATGGGTACACACGACTATTTTGTACCATTAAACACCACACACTGCTTGCGATCATAGAGAAAGTTTCCGAGCCACTCTAGAACACTTCCCCGAATCCCGTACCTTTCCAGTTTAATTTTTAGTCTCTTGGGGTACGCCGCCAAAAGCCTTGGCAAAATCTAAGTATATATTGTCGATATTACTACCCTGTTCCAGAATTCAGGTCCAAACATCCATTATCTTGAGTAATTTTGTTATGCAGGAGCATCCTGGCATAAAACAGTGTTGGCAATCCTTTACAAGGTCGTTTTATAGTAGATGGTCAGGCTCACTGGTCTATAGTTATTCATGGAGTGTTTATCGCCTTTCTTGAAAATAGGACTCGCAGAAGCCATTTCCCAATCTCTGGGTGCTTTTTGCTCATCCAGGCATTTACGGAACAGGATCTTCAAGAGCTCGGCAAACTCCTTAGTACTCTGGAATGCACCAGGTCAGAGCCAGGACTCTTTTGAACCTTTAGCTTCTGACAATTTATTTCTTACAACCTCTTCCGATAACACTGTGGGTCAGCGGTGTGTCGAACCGTCTGTCCTCAAACACAGTAAGATTGTTCACATCCTCCCTTGTGAACACCAAGGAAAAGAAACTGTTCAACGCCTCCGGTTTGTCGGTCAGAATCTGTGTAACTACCATCTTCAAGCCTCCGGTCCGATACTCCTAATGGCATTTTTAATTTTGACTTAGCGTAGCAGTAAAACACCCTTGGGTTTGACTTAACCTCGCTTGCAATCAGCCTCTTGGAACTCCTCTTCAACCCTTCTACACTGACTTTGCTTGGTTCCTGGATATCTGTACCTGTGTTAGTCAAGTCTGGTCTTGAATGACCTCACACTCAGTGCAGTCACAACATTCTGTGGCAGATTGTTCCACGAGTTCACAATACTCACTGCAAAAAGTTTGTCCTGACAATTTTCTGAACTTGTGGCTTCAACCTTTAACCCATAAGCCCAGGGTTAGGGTGCCACTGGGCATACCCCCCCCCCCCCTATTGACCCTCTAGAAACTTCCCTGGTAGTGCAGAGAGGGAGGGAGATAAGTGGACAGTTTCTGGACAGCAAGCACTAGTGGTCACCTATGCACTTAGCAGCTATTTTTAGTTTGCCTTTGTGTCCAGGATTGCCAGTAATGCATATATTTACTGATAATACCCATTTGCTATAAATTATAAATTTAGATTATTTTATTTGCATTATTTTTCATAAAAAGTGCTCAGCAACACACTCGCAGTTGGTCGCCAGGCTGTCTGGAGGTCTTTGTGTTTGGTTGAGCAAGTAATGAATAAAATAATTATTCCACAAATAAATACATTTATAACAATCATAGCATTATTTTCCAGTAATACTACACAACAATACAACTACACTACTTTTAGCAACACTAATACTTTGATGCATGATAAATGGACAAACCATGAAAATGAAAAACTAAAGTAAGTAATTATGTTCAGGAAGCTTCCCTGTGGCCAAGTGTGTGGTGTGACAGGCAAATAGTCGCACTAGAACCTGATAACCTACGCTGGGCATTTAAACAGTGGCGGGAAAAGGAGCGCGGTCTGGAACGTCACCCGGGGCTTGCTGGTCTGGCGTTCCGGAATGTCAACAGGGGCAGAAGGGTTAAGCTGTGACCTCTAGTGGAACGGGCATCTGCCAGCTCCAGATATGGACACTCAACCGAGTAATGTTCTCCGAGGTGTTTATAGACTTGCCTGCCTGTAGTATAAGCTATGCAATTCCAGGGGTTCTAATCTCTGGGTAACTGAGGTACTGTAGTACCGAGGCCAGTCTGATGGTGCTCCTTTGGAGGTTTTCCATCAACTGACAGTCTCTTACCATATTTCATGGACCAGATGGGGGGTAGTCCATACTCCAAACAGGGCAGCACCTCACTTTTGAAGAGCGTCATGAGGGATGGACCATTTAGGAATATGAACGACCTTCTTATAAGACCCACTAGCTTAGGCACTTGATTCACCTTCCCGCAATGGTCCGAAAAATTTAGTTCGTTAGTAGACTATAGGGGTTGCATGTTGTCACTAGTTCAGCCAGTGGGTGAAATGAAATGTCTGACTCATAATACAATGTGTCATCACAGACTTATATCAAAGTACTGTGTCTCACTGCTGGTACAAGTATGTACATTGGAAAATCATTCTCTTAGTTACATGAACCAGCTGTGAGGGCAAACTTTTTTTGAGTGAACTCTTGGAACAACCTCTAAGAGAGTGTTGTGATAGTACCGAGTCTGATTGCTTTCAAGATCAGACTTGACCAACACTGGAACAGGTCCAGATACATTCAGGAGACATGATCAACCACCTAAGCAGCCAAGGAGCCAATCGGTGGCAAAGAGGATACAAATAAAAGTAATACAGTATAGTCTCGGTTTACGCTCAATTAAACCCGTGGAGGTCCGCGTAAAACAAGAAACGCGTAAACGAAGTAACAGAACAGGGATTAATTGAAATAGAGACTGGGCCGACCCCCAGACTACCCTTTTTCCGACAATACGTATGTTGTTGTAAAAGTAACATCTTAATTTTATGATGGTATGCACACACAATTAATATTCAAGAGAAATATCAATAATATTAGGTTTTTTAACACTTACGTTAGTAGAAGAGATGGCTGGGCACACGGGGATGGGGGGTTGGTTACGAGGCAGAGGGCAGATTATTGGCCCTCACCTGTATCACTTTTACCACCTGTATCACTACCCACCACAGAGGCTGGCAGGGCCTCTTTGTCAAACCCCTCAAAGTCCATATCCTCACTATCACTGACTCAAGCTGGCTGTGGTGGGTGAAGAACTCGGTAATGTTTTGTTAACTGGGCGACCTAGCGCGCACCCTGCCCGGGCCGCTTCCTGTGTAATGATGGGATGTATCCCGTAACTAATAATTGCCGGTCTGGCCAGAAGCCGCATAAATGACCAACCAGGTAAAGGAAATCCACGTAAATCGAGACTATACTGTATTCCGTAAGGAATCTCATTCATAGTCCCAGTTAAATACTGTACACTAAAGCAATGAATATCCTTGCAGTCTAAATTTATTTTCATAATGTCAAAATGGTCTGCACAAAAATGCCAAGGTAGTGATAATCTGATCATCCAATTACTGCAATGGGAGGATCCTACACAGGCCACTAGCCTCCTTTTAGGTACCTTTAGTGGGTCGCCATTAGGTAAACAAGGTTAGGTAAAACAAAAGTAGACATACATTTTTAAGCAAAGCAGCAATTACAGTTCCTTAGAATTATGGTGGGCCTAGGGTCTAACAAAGCCGCTGTAAAATAAATGGCAATATATAATCTACTTAGATTTTCTCTAATCACTATTTTTCCACATGGTGAAGAACAACCCTCTTCTATCAGTAGAGAAAAACATTAATTGTGGGATTTTGGGTTTTGTTTACCATTGTTTTGCTTATTGTAAGAATCAATAATGAACCAGTAATGCCTGTATGTAACTGACCAGGTCCAATAGGGAGCCCGGAGTTAACACACCAGACAATGTACCCATTATAAATGGAGGCAACAGTACAGTATGGGGGATTATCTGCCAAGATGGGTCCGAGGACTTCCAAAATGCTACAATGCAACTTGCAATGTCCCAGAAGGGTTGGTATGCAGGAATGTGGTACATCGATCCTACTACATTTGGTAACCGAATATCATAATTATGCCGAAATAAATACACATTGCATTACTTATGTTAAACTACATACCAAACTATATACAGTACCAAAGTAAATGCATTTCCCAATATATACTGTATATCATCCATGGTCTCGATGCTTCACACAATGTGGACATACTTTGAGATACTATACATGTCTAACACTTGCCAACAGTGTAACAGACATGACTGACCGCCCAAGCAGCTAACAGGCCTATCAGTGGTGAAGATGATACAGTAGAGTTTATTTAATGTAATTAGGAGATGTGGCCTAAATTGCATGTTCCCTTTTCAAAAGCATTTTACATCTATACTTTTCAAAACCCAGGTTTCCAATATTTTAGTGAAAAACTTTTAAAAGCAGTGCACATAAGCTGGTATGGTCAAGGGCAGATTACTAAAGGGGCTGTAACCCCAGGCCCACTAGAAAAATGGGCCCACAGGCGATAAAAAATCCTGGCAGGCGAGTTGAAATATTAGAGCTTTTCCGGCTGGCGATTATTATTTTAGATCTCATTATGGTTTATATTTTGCGCTGCTGATGTTCAAATTCACCGCCTTGGGGAAGAGAGTATTCCCGCCTTGGGGTTATCAAATAGGTGAAGACTTCTTAAGCTGTGACTGGCTCTTGACACAAGTCTGATGCTATTGGCCAAAGTATGAAGGTTTTGAGCTTCTCAGTCGCAGGAGACTGGAGTTTGTTTATGGTCTTTTAGCCGAGAGCAAGCGTCTCATTTTCAAATGATAAAATACTTATAAAATAGAAGTTTATAACTGATAACACTCGCTAATGATAGTGTATACGTATTGCCGAAATTGTAATAGATATGTAAACTAAAAATCAATTACGTACTGCCATAATTATATACAGTACATGTAAAAAGCTAGTGTTGTGATTGGTGATAATATTGTCACTAAATGGGGGACTGCATGTGTTTACAGTGTTTAGTAGCCCTAATAACGAAGATATAAAGCTTAAAATATACAAATAAGCATATATTCATACATACATATATATTATACATTCATGCATACATACAGACATATTAGCCTATATACTCTAGCCCAGGCATGGGCAAACTTTCCTCAGTCATGGGCCACATTACTATTTAGGTATTTTTCTGTGGGCCAACCCACCAAACTTTATATCTTACCCAACCCAAAAGTAATGATATTGTATTAGCACAGACAATGAAAAGGTTTAGCGTCACATCCACCTTATGATATTTTCGGTCTACAATTCGTCTTTTACCCATTTATGAAACAAATCCATCATAATTTTTGTAATAAAATGTAAATGTTTCTTGGCATTTAACAGAAGATGAGCGAGTCTGAATAAATCAATTTTTCCTACAGTTTCATCATTTTCCTTATGAGACACCCACCAGAATAATGTCAAAATTAATCTTGGCACATGAACTACAATGAAACAACATATATGCCCATGGAGAGACCTAATCTGATAAAACTAAATACAGTTGATAAAACAGACAGCCAGGCATGAAGGATGAGGTACTATGGAGACAGTGTCAACAAGGAAGAGACCTTTACCTTGGACCCGTGTGACCAACACCCATGAACCCATTTGGACTTTCCCAACCTTAGTTAATTCCACATAGCAGCTAGTCCATCAGACAGACCGCATCGAACTTGGCCCGTAAAACAACTTATACTTATTTCACCACTACATTTTCTTAGTTACTGTACTTACTCTTGGGCGATGAAACGGTAATGAATTGTGTGTAAAGATTATTCTTTTAACAAATATTGCTTTACTCACCATAAACTGGCTGCATCTACCTGAACAGCGGGCCACATTAAATAGAATTTCTCACTCAATTCTGGCCACATGCAGCCCATGGGCTGCGGGTTGCCTATGCCTGCTCTAGCCAATACAAACAGCCTGAGAAAGGTCTTCTGAACTTAATTAGCCCCAGGCCCACAAGACCCTTCATCCGGTCCTGGATATGGGAAGTGAAATGTAATTATGAGGGAGGTTAGAAAGAGGTACTGTATACTGACCGGGCTCGTCCTCATGGTGCTAAATAAGCACTTCCGGTTTTGGTTATTGTCCACCTTCAAAATCACTCTGCCCTTCACTGGCTGCCCAAATGTATACCTGCCAACACCACCAATGATTAAGCAGATAATCCTTAAATAATGGAAAAATAAATAAATAAAAGTACAATATTTAAAAAAACAAAAAATAACTATGCGTTTTCATGAAAACTTTCAAAACTCACCTTGCACAAACAGTGAAGGCAAAATGCACGTCTGTAGCCAAGAAATACTTATCCGTAGTCACCTCCA
Source organism: Homarus americanus (assembly GCF_018991925.1). NCBI lineage: Eukaryota > Metazoa > Arthropoda > Malacostraca > Decapoda > Nephropidae > Homarus > Homarus americanus. The sequence goes on from NW_024735442.1 coordinate 13,238,343, forward strand.
CTTCAAAGCGTGGCAAGACATACTCCTGCACGTTGAAACTGTAGAAGTGTTTGGTGCCCTGCACTGTCTCCACATGGATATTATAATGACCCTACATGGAAGATGTAGAAAAAGTAAAAAGTGAATATACTGCAGTTTTAACTATCATGTCAACTGCACTTAATGTAATCTAAAGGGTTTCATGAAGGAATATGTAATAGAAATTAATTTTTAATGTAATATTTTCCTTATACAGTATAGATAATGTATTCCATTTCCTTTGTATTTTCAAATAATAAAAGAGCATCTACTCGTAAGTAAAGTCCAGGCAACTATTGCTGGAAGAGTGGGGTCACCTGCTCAGGTTCATCAGCAAGCTGAAGAGATAGGTGGACCAGGCCATCTGAATTGTCCACATCGGTCCACTGTGCCACGCGGGTATCGGAGGGTGTAGTAACCCATACAATGGGGTACTTTAGAAGAAAAACCAATGTTAAATCCAACACCATCTCTGCCTCATGGTTCTCCACACGTCAAAATTCAGAAATTTTTAGTTATGACCACTGTTACCTGCTGGTGGATAAACATGTTACATCAATTGTTCTTTATGGATAACCTTATAAAACCTCAATATGATAAAAGTTACAGCATTACTGTACATTGATAACGAAAGCAATAGACCATGTAAGTACAGAAGTATGGTTGTGGTTGCAAGGCAAATAATCTGCTGCAAGTAACATTTATGGTACCCTAATTAAAGTACTGTACAGTAATTGTGCCGATAAAAGACTGTACAATGTACAGTTACAGAAAGGTGTTCCTTTCCCTCGTGGTAACCCGTGTCACAAAACAGCTCACCTAAATGACCTATAGCAAACCTATCTACCACTCATGTCCATCGTTACACGACCAATATCCATTCATTCATAAACGGCGATACTACTATTGCAACGTTGCCATTTGGAGACAAGGGTTACCATAGGGGGCACAGAAACATCTTCGCAACTGTACAAGCATCAGTGTGTGATACAAAGCTGCAAGACCAATTTCTATCTACAAATTTGTAAGTTACCGACTTGAAATTACACTTGTTATAGTCAAAACCTTGTTGATAAAAGGCAATAACTGGCAATAACACTGATAATCAATGGGGAAGTTGTACGACTTTAAATGAAATCTTTAGTTACTGATTATACATTAACTACAACCATAACAAATAAATAGATAAGAATAGGTAATTAATCAATACACAACTTCAATGCACAGCACAGATAAAGTAAAAAATAAATAAATAAATTTTTCTAAAAACCAGTTTTTGTGATGAAGTCCAGAATGCAACATCTAGCTTTATACCTAGGTATGTAAATGCCTAGCATTAACTCGCCAGGCCAACATATAGGTATATAAAACACCTAATAATTACTTAAATACATATTAGGACACGTCACTACCTGGCATTTAATTGCAATTCTCAAAACCCCCTGCCGTACCCTCCATCACATGCAATGCTATCGTCATCTTCTTGCCTGGCGAATCCGCGAGATAAACCAGCCTACCTTTAATCTAACATGGCCCCTCAAATAGCATGAGGGGGTTTGATCAAGTGAAAAAAGCCAGGGCTAATCTCCACAGTGATCTCAATATACAATGGTGGTAGTGTTGGACCTGGTCTTACCCTATGTGAAAGATCCAAAGATGGTCTTGCTCTGTGGACAAAGATTTGCAAGAAAGGCCAAGAGATGGTCTTACCTTCTCAGTGGAGACCAGCATGAAGGGCCCAGAAATAGTGAGGATCCTGAATTGGACTGTCTGGCCTGGCAAATACAGGGACTTGTCTGTCTGAATAAAGGTGATAGATGTGGTGGGTTTGAGGTTGATAGTGGCTGTGTGGTTAACCAGTGTTCCACCCAGCTGACCCACCACCATTAACCTCCCACTGTGGTACTTCGTCAGCGGTACATCTATCTCCTTGCACCATGACCTTTGACCTGTAGTAAATGAATATATCTAAAGAGGTTTCCATTTTTCTCTAAGTAATAAACAAGATAAGTGTTTGCATTTCAGATAAGATTATCACTACACTCCAAGAATTCTGTAACAATCTAGTAAATGCCAAGACTACCAGGAGAAAATGAAAATAGTGATAGTGTATTAGTAATTACATTTCTGGATTGGGAAAATATACCACTTCATTTTTGCAATACTAATCACCAAAGAAAAACTGAAAGAACAATGTTGGTATCCTAATCATCCAATATGAATACTGTACCTGTAAAATCAAATTAAACTACAAGCAACTAATGGGGCTGATAAGAAGACTTGCTCAAGTCTGTGGAAAAGAAGAGTACTGTAGAAGCTATATTTAGTATACTGTACATGTATTGGGTCATAGTAATCATTGGCTTAGTGGAAGGAGGTGTTGAACATGAGTGGCACAGTTACATCCCACTACCAGACTTCAAATATATGTGGATGAACGCATCTCCTTACACTATACTATTTCAATACACCTAGCTACCCTTCAACATCAATCACCAAGAATGTCCTACAAAGATTCTCCAAGACAAGGTTGCTATACCTTCTCACTGGCCAACGCTTACTGCCACTAACTTATGGAGGGCAATGCGAGCTAGTGACAGTCCTTGCTGTTCATAACAACAGTACTGTCTAGTCAAAAAAGCTAAGAAACATTAGTTAAACTATGGTTTTAAAAATTATAATTTGGTTTCCCCCTCGAAATTTGGGCCACATTTTTTTAGTGTTGGTTGCTGAGATTCCAGTTATCAAATGGTAATTACAGTTGCTGTTATTGGATGCATTAATACTTACCTATTACGTACTTGTTCTCTTAAGGTTATCCTTTCTTTCAGGATGTGTATGGTGCTAACAGAGTGTAGACCAAACATGGGGTAATTACAGTACAGTTGTACCCCGCTTTACGCGGTTTCACTTAAGGCGATTTCTCATATACGCAGTGCCTCGCCAGAACCGAACTTTCACTTAACGCGGTTCATCTACCCATATACGCGCAGAGTATCTGGCTCGAGACGCTATTTTTAGATTCGCCCCACCCGCCACCCGCTCCCGCCTGCCTGCCTGCCTCTCCTCCTCCTCCTCCTCCTCCTCCTCCTCCTCCTCCTCCTCCCTCCCCTCCCGCCTCCCTCCGCCTGGGCAAGCCGCGCTGTAAGGTTGCGCAGTGTGTCTTCTACTAACGTAAGTGTTACACCTAACTTTTATTTTTCCTAACCTAACCTTTATTTGTCCTAACCTAACCTCTTCTATATTACTTGTTTGTTCATACCATCATAAAGTTAATATAAAATTTTTACTACAACATAGTTGTGTGTCGTTAAAAGGTGGAGTTTGGGGGCCGGGCCAGTCTCTATTGGAATTAATCCCATATGTTCTGTTGTTCACTGAACGCGGTACCCTGTGGGTTCAATTGACCGCGTAAAGTGGGATACAACTGTATACTGTAGTTATCTGTTAATGCAATCTACCAGTTAAAATAACCATAAAAAACTACACCTTTATTCAGAGATGTACTTATCAAACAAACTTAAATTCATCACATGATCACATGTACAGTATGTTGCATTTTCCTGGGTACTGGTATACACTACTGTACAGTAATATCTCTGTTAGCCGGAACAATTGGTGCAGAACACTTCCAGGAATGAGAGATTTCCGGGTAATGAGACGACTCTCTCAAAGCCGGAAAATAAATCCCTTATCCCCGGAATTTTTCAGGTAACAGAAATATGTTCTTGGAAGTTCCAGAAGTTGCCCATTATATCATCTCTAGAACCCGGAAAAAATCCCCCATCCCGGAATTTTTCGGGCATCGGGAAAATTCTCGTTACTTTCTGGAAAATGTGCCCCTCGGAAAATTGTTCCCAAAGCTGGAATTTTCCAGAAAATTCCGGTTTTGGGAACGATTTTCCCGAGAAAATTTAAATTCCAGCTATCGGAGAGTTCCGGGTTCGAGGGATTCTGGCTAATGGAGATATTATTGTACTTGTACTGTATTACAGTACCGTACTTAGACAGGCCACTTGTCATCGGTGCACCAGGATTAGTGACCTACCAGTCAGGTGCAGTTAATCTACCTTTACTATTACCATATAGGTGTTCTTTAGAATCGCGCAATCATGGTAGGTAGTAGGTATTAGGCAGCTACCAAACAGGGAGGTACTACCGCCTGGGAAGATATTGGAAGCATAAGGTGTTGTTTATGGTAGATCCTGCTGCCACATGACATCACAAAAATTGTGACCAAGTCCCAGGTTGCTTATCTGACTTTCTGCCTCATTTACACACAATTGCAGGGTCTCAATTGTTTCTCTTAATATTGACAACACAACATACATACTGTATAATGTTTCTCACTTTTTATTTTTTTTTATTTTGTATTTCTTTATGGTTCTTTATTAATAATAATAATAATAATAATATTATTATTATTATTATTATTACATTTTTGTCCCCTAGGCCCCGATGTGGGTCAGTGACCTGTGCCTGGGTGGGCAAATCCCAGTAAAAAAAAAAAATAAATGTAATCCACATTTACCCACGTAATCACTCCATGTCTGCTCTAAGACCTTTTACTACGGTAACTGTCCTCTCCTTATATTACAATTACTCTAATGTGGGTCAGACGCATGAAGTATCATCCGAGCCAATCAGTGGCAAAAAAAAAAAAAGTTAAGGTACGCAAGTAATTCGCCAGGTGCAAAACAAGCCCTAAGAAGCATGCATTGTGCTTGTTGCTATCATTACCATTTATGCTAAGTACATCCCCACCCTATACAGTACCTGTATAGGGAAAATTTTGAATTAGCCTTCTGTTTGCATAACACTTATCAATAACCATAACTGAGAAATACAGTACAGTATTGAGAAGCTGACCTTTATGTTCATGTTCACTTGCAAGAGCTGGGTTTTTGTGACTATTGGTTTTCATGTAGAAAGGCTTTTCAAGATACAGTACTTTGCATAGCTTTTTCCTGATAACTTGCTACATTCCTCATACCAGCGACCAGCTACCATAGCTATCAGTAAGAGCCAAACTTCATTAGGTAAATTTGCACTGTCACACAGCACTCTGTTAGAAAGTCAAAAATATACTTTTCTAGTATATTTGTGTGTGTTTAGACCGAATATGACCTTCATTCCTCGCGGAAATTAGCCTTTTTTTCGATTTTTTTTCGTTGGACGTTTTCAAAAAAAAAAATCATGGCAAATTACACCAAAAACACTAGAAAAACTAAAACCTAACCTAACCGACTCCCACCATATGATGGAATCGCCTATTTCTTACCTTATTGGCCTGGTTCTTGTTCGTCATTGGATTCCGAGATCCTTACACAACGTCACATATGTTGGTCTTTGTGATATTTACATTCAGTCTTGCTCTTAGTACACTTGACTGAGGTTGGAAGAACACCATGCGATCAAAAAAAATGATATACTGTAGTTTCTTCGTTTTCTTCGAAAAAACTCGCAATCAGCTCCATATAATTTAAGTGACACCCATCGCAGACTTCCATGGTCAGAACTGAACTTGAATTTTGAAATAGGAGACCCAAAATAAAACTCAAATTTGATTGGGCCAAATATACCCCGAATTAAACCCAAAATCATTTTAATTGGTTGTAAAAACAAAAACGCTTTTGATTGGCCGTGTGACGTGTACGGGAACGCATATGCATGATGATTTATGAAGGAGAAGCAGGAGACACGCACTGTTGGAGGTGAGGCAGGCGATAATGGCGGAAGATTAATGAAAGAAAATAGAGAAAATTTTGGAAATGCTATTTCCGTTATTATACATTCCCGCCAGTAGTGTAATAGATGAAAATTACCTTATAATTAGACGTCTTATTAGAATATGATAATAGATTAGTGGTAGGAATGTGCAGTGTGTAAAAGCAAAAATACCCTTCATTAAATTTACAGAATACAGTAATAGCAATAAACTGAGCCTCTTGGCACTGTCAACAGCTGCCCACACTAACTCACCAACAGGGACATTAAGCAATATGTATGGCAATATGGCTTCTTCCTCTTCTAAGAATTTGGCATTGGTGAGGTGAACAGTGATAGGGCTTGCTGGTGTGTTGTCTGTCAGGAAGATGCACACTTTACTCTTGTCCCCTGTAATCCACTGGCGAGGGGTAGTGATAATGTAGCCCCTAGAAAAGTTGTAATAATTACAATACATTAACTAATAAATATATATAT
>NW_024735442.1:13244664-13294664 GCF_018991925.1 Homarus americanus
TATTGTTATGTTGTTGGTTATTGACACATATTACACATATTACACACACACACACACACACACACCACACACACACACACACACACACACACACACACACACACACACACACACACACACTGATATACACACAACACACACACACACACACACACACACACACATGACAATATACACACACACACACACACACACACATATATATACACACACACACACACACACACACACACACATACATATATATACACACATATTACATATATACACATTATATATATATATACATATACATATATATATATATATACATACATAAATATATATATATATATATATATATATATACATACATATATATACATATATACATATATAAATATATATATATATATATATACATACATATATACACATATATACATATACACACACACATATACACACATATATACACATATATATACACATATATACATATATATATATATATATATATATATATACACATACACACATATATATATATACATATACATACACATATATATATACACATATATATACACATATATATATACATATGCTACACACATATACATACATACATATATACACATACACACATACATACACACACACATACATACATACACACACATACACACACACACACACACACACACACACATATACATATACACACATGTACACACACATATTATACACATACACACAACATATTATTTACACACACACACACACACACATATATATACACACACACACACACACATACACACACACATACACACACACACATACACAGAGCGTGACAATATTATCAATACACATATACATATTATATATTATATACACACATATATATATATACATATATATATATATATGAACACACACACATACACACACACATACACACATACATATATATACATATACATATATACACATATATATACACATATGTATATATACATATATATACATATAAATATATACATATATATATATACATATATATATTGTTATTATATATATATATATATATATATATATATATATATATATATATATATATATATATATATATATATATATATATATATATATATATATATATACATACATATATATATATATATATATATATATATATATATATACACACACACACACACATTTGCACTTCACTCTAATATATTTTCACATTTATCATGATTTAATATATGTTGTTGTTGTTATAACGACTTTCACTTAATTGATGCACAAACATATATATATATATAATATATTATTATTATATATATATATATATATATATTGATACACACACACATATACACATTAACATTTTTACACACACACACACATATATATAATATATAATATATAATATATATATATATATAATATATACATATACACATATATATATATATATATAACATACACATACATACATATACACACACATATATATATATATATATATTAATATATATATATATATATATATATATATTAATTACATATTATTATATATATATATATATATATATATATATTTTAATATATATATATATATATATATATAATTATATATATATATATATATACTATATATATATATATATACAATTATATATATATATATATATATATATATATATATATATATATACATATATATAGTATATATATAGTACTGTATATATATAGTATATATATATATATATTTCTTTTTAGTATTTCGCCCCTGAAACTGTTGTGGGTCGATGACCTGTGCCCGGTTGGGTTGTGGGTTTATGAGATATTGGTTCACACTCAGGATGGGATGGAGAAAGGAAACTCGCAATTGCGTTTGTTATACATATTGGCATGGATACAATGCAGCTTGTTGCTGGGTAGGCAGCATGGTAACAAGTGTTGAGTAAGAGCTGGTTGGTGGAGGTGCCCAGAGGATGACTCGCAGCTGAGGGACGCCAAGGTCACCGGCAGGAGCGGGAGCCGCCAGGTTGGCGCGGAGGAGGTGGGCGGCGGGCTGCCGGTGGCAGTAGATAGAAAGAGGCTGGTCACAGCGGTGTCAGGTCTTATAAGGCGAGGGGTAGGCGTGGGTTGATAGTTCAGCCCACCTCCGTAGGCAGCGCTGGAAGCGTAGGCTGGGGAATTCGAGAAGGTTCAGCTACTCCGCGACAAATGGCACTTGTAGGGGAGGAATCCACTACAATACCCTTCTCCGGCGCAGCGGGAGGCTGGCAGGGTTGCGTGCCACCTGAGAGGCAGAACGGGCGGTGCATGCCACATGCGAGACATAACGGCGAGGGCGTGGATGGTACGGCTGCTAGGGGGGGGCCAACTGTCTAGATGCACGAGATCTGTGGGAGAAAAGAGGAAGGAGGGTTGTGGAGGCGATGAATGTTGTGCTTCCCTCGCGGCAGGTACAGAGTCCTCAGATGCGCCTGCTGTGGTGTGTGGGTATGAGTCAGGAGCAGGGGCTGTGAGTCAGGAAGAGGGTCCATGACAGCAGCAGGGTGCATGACAGCAGCAGGGTGCACGACAGCAGTAGGGTGCAGGACAGTAGCAGGGGGTACCTGGGGGAGAAAGAGGGTGTGGGTTCTGCGTCAGTAGGAGCGGCAGGGGGTACTGCTGGGCCGGGGACGGCGTCTGGAGGCAGGACGGGTGTTTTGGGGTCGGTGGACGTGATGCTTGGGGCAGGAAGAGAGCGGCTGTCTGCTTAGAGTAGCAGAGCTGCTCTAGGTGTCTAACCTGCTGAGAGACAGGTTGTAGAGCCGATGAGAGCTGCCCCTGAGTGGATAAGCCAGTCTTCCGTGTTGCTTGAAGGCTGGAGAGTGATCGTTTTCCTCCATCCTGTGTGAGTGCGAATCTCCGGGGTCACCATTTGTGGGGAGTGAGATGGGTTCACACCAGGATGGGATGGAGAAGAAACTCACTATGTGCTCTCTGTATACATAATGTATTGGATGTACAATGCAGCTTGGTGCTGGGTAGGCAGCATGGTAACAAGCGTTGAGTAGAGAGAGCTGGTTGGTGAGGGTGCTCAGAGGAGGACACACGGCTTGGGGGACGCCAAGGTCGCCGGCGGGAGCAGGAGCCGTCAGGCTGGCGCGGAGGAGGTGGTGTTGCTTGCTGGTGGCAGTAAGTAGAAAGAGGCTGGTCACAGCGGTGTCAGGTCTTATAAGGCGTGGGTAGGCGTGGGTTGATAGTTGACCCCCACTCCGTCAGGCAGCACTGGAGGCGTAGGCTGGGGAATTCGAGAAGGTTCGGCTACTCGGCGACAAACGGCACTTGTAGGGGAGGAATCCACTACAGGGTTATTCCCCGTAACAGCAAAAAACAAACAGAACATCGAACGACGTAGCGGTACACACATAATATCGAACGACTGTGAAAGGCCCCCGGTAGGTTTTTCCAATGGTTTTTGGTGTTATGAACACTTTTCATCTTAATTTTATAGCAAATCTCTAGATTTTGAGACGGTGGGGGCTTATCCCAGAAACTATTGATTTGCGCCAAAAAGGAAGGTCAAGTTTGTTCACTACACACATCGGACACATCCGAAACTATCTGAAAATCACTTTCAACTTCGATTTTGTAATATGGCAACAAGTGAAAATTTTCCCATAAGGGAACTCTTGTTTACATTTACATTCATGTACAGCAGTACTCCATCTGTAGAAGTGAAGGTATTATTGCCGTTTCACTCCATACACTCCTAAATACAAATGTTTGCCGATGACACTAAGTTATTTCGGGAAATAAAGAACCAAGCTGACTGTGAAGAGCTGCAGAAGGACTTCTGTGGGCTCCAGGAATGGTCGAAGAAATGGCTGCCAAGATTCAATGTCACGAAATGTAAGAGGATGCACCTGGGGCGTACCAACGGTAAGGAGGCGTATCTTATGTCCCAACGGGACGAAGAAACTGCACTAGTTGAGACAATGTGAGAAGGACCTAAGTGTGTATGTTGACAATGAGCTAAAGTTCTCGGGCCATTGCGAGAAGAAGGTAAACCAAGCAAGTAAATTATTGGGTCTTATAAGAAGGTCGTTCAGATATCTAGACGGTCCGTCCCTCGTAACGATCTTCAAGAGTGAAGTGCTTCCCCATCTGGAGTACTGTCACCCCGTCTGGTCCCCGAGATATGCTAGAGACTGTTAGTTGGTTGAAAATGTTCAAAGGAAGGCCACCAGACTGGTGCCGGCACTTCGGTACCTCAGCTACCCTGAGAGATTGGAACACCTGAACTTACCTCGCTTATATTACAGACGGGCAAGGGGTGACCGAGTTGAGGTGTATAAGCATCTCAGGGGGCACTGCTCAGTCGAGTGTCCTTACTTGGAGCTGGCGGACGCTCATCCCACAAGGGGTCACAGCTCAAGATTGAAGAAGCCGCAAGTCCAAAAAACTGAGGGCAAACTTTTTCGGAGTGAGGGTTGTAAACTCTTGGAACAATCTACCAGTGTTGTGAAGGCACCGAGTGCGAGCTCTTTCAAGACAAGACTTGACCAACAATGGAGCGGGTTCTGGTACATTAGGAGCCGGTGCATGCCCAATATTTGCCAACAGTGCATGGCAGAGACGTGACCGATCGCCCGGGCAGCTAGCAAGCCGATCTTTTGGTGAAGAGGATAATTGAAAATGAAAAGTAATCAGAGATGTGACCGATCGCCCAAGCGGCTAACGAGCCGATCAGTGGCGAAAAGGAAAAAGTAAAAAGTAAAAGATGACTGGAAGGGTGTGAGAACTTAAAACCGGGGGGGGGTGTGAGAACTTAAAACCGACCCATTTCCAACGGAAATGGAGGTAAAATTCGAATGAAGCTCACCAAATACCATAGGGAAAATACCAAAATTTCTGGTCAAAACCAATTGGTAGTGAAACTGTAATTTTCAACAAATTTAGATTTTTTTTACAGGTATTGGCCCACCCAGGAACAGGTCACTAACCCACATCAGGGCCTGGGGGGCAAAAATTTAATAATAATAATTCATATTCAATAAAATTTATAATAAAAAATAATAATCAAAATTAAGCCCCCCAACTACAGGGTATGTTAGTACAATTTTGTATTCATTAGTTATAGCTCTTCAACAGGAACAACTTTTTCTAATAACACTTCCGTCGCAAATGGATATTAACCAAGATCGCAAATTCATGCAAGAAATTAATGTAAATCTGACGTCATCGCGTGTCGTGTGTTTGTTTACAGCTGACCAGCCTGGCCTGAGTACAGTACGCTCTGTGTACACACACAAAATTACACCATAATGAATCAACAAAGTTGCTTTCATTGGTACCAGATATCAAAGGTACTTCTGTTTAATATGGCGAGGACGGCTAGAAAGTTATGTAGGTTTTTTGGTGGGTTAGGTTAGGGTCTATGGGGGGGTACTAAAAAATACTCGTTTCCGACGGAAATGAATGTCAAATTTGTATGAATAGACCATTTAACACGAAAACAAATATTTATGATCCAACAGTAGTTGGGGCTGATAATGCTAATTTACCCTTTGTTTAATATGCCCCCCCCTGTTAGGAAGTTTGGTAAGGTTAGATAGGTTTCTTTGGTTGGTTAGGTGGTATTATTGCTTCAGTTTCACTCCCAAGATTGTTGGAGGGGAAGCGGGAGCCGGGTGAGAACTAAAAAACGACTCCATTCCGACGGAAATGAAGGTCAAATTCAAATGAATCACGCCAAATACCATTGGAAACACCTAGATTTCTGGTCAAAAACAAATTGGTATTGAAACTGCTGTTTTACCGAAGTGAAATTGCAACAAGTACTCACCCACTAGTAAAGTCGAAGAGCACACAGAACATGGATAGTATTAGCAACGCAGTCCCCGCCATGACAACGGCTGAGCTTGGCTAGTGGACGTGGACTAACACAAGTCGACTCGGTGTGCCCCGAAGACTTCTCGGTAGTTCATAATATGTAGTTTGAACCAAAGACTATATAAGTGAGTCTTTGTTTGAACCATGGAGGACGGATTCGAACCTCTTTTTGTTATATTACCGTGCTGAGTCTTCCGCAGATATCGTTAAATGGCGGAAATTTGCAGAATCTGATTCTCATATTTACATTATTAAACTAATAAACATCTTGATTTTACACCTTTTGTTAATCTATGTGCATATACATTGCATAACAGTTTTACTAGAAAATAAATTAGAGAAAACTTATAGTGTAAAACTGCATACCAAGATACTGTATCAAGGAACAGACGGACTACATGACCGGATAGTAAACGGATAAATGGAGGAAATTATAAATATAAAATTAACTGGATTTTATATAGTTAGGCAAATTATATCAGTCTTTAATGGCTGTAAAGGAAAAAATTCTTTGCGTGTGCATGTTGTGCACTACAAAATTGTGCTCGCTGCCCAAGTGCCTGGCTTCGTATACCCCAGTACCAAACTGAAAAGGCTTGGTGGGAGATTTCCAGTTCCCACACAGCCTTTTGAGTTTCGCACCAGCCGTGATGGTATCGTTCTTCTACAGTATTTTAATTGCCCCTTTCACTGAGCAATATTTAACTAATAACTCATATTTTTTCTGAAATTCAAACATAATCGATTGCATTATAAAGCGTATTGAAAGCACCATCTGACTTTTTCCCACGGCATTAACTTTTTACCGTTATCGCATCTACACTGATGTGCGGGGGGTTATAGTTCCTTTCTCTATATTCCTTGCTCTTCCCTGACATTAGATTAGTTCAGACACGTATTCGAAGCCTCTGAACCCGAGTAGGAAAATCATTTTCAACTGGGATTAAAGTGAAACATTACAACTCCTCAAAAGAAAACACAAGATTTTGCTGAACTTAAATTATAGTGAAATCTTAAGGATAAAAAAAAATTCTTTATACATGTAAGAGGAAAGGTTCCCTTTCTATTGGCGAGACTATAGTGGATACTCTTGTAGTGGATTTCTCCCCTGCAAACGCTGTTTGCAGAGTTGCCAACTTAGCGACTTTGTAGCTAGATCTAGAGCTTTTTGTTTTTTTCTAGCGACATTTTAGAGCGATTTGCGACTTGTCGCAAATCTAGAGATATCCACAGAAATCTAGCGACTTTCTGGATACTTTTGGACTGTCCATGAAAACTCGGTTTTCCTAATTTCGAGCCATAATATATAGCAACGGGGTTATAGGGACAATGCATTTGAACGGGTTGAACTCATAAAACAACTTCGTCAACGCTTACCTGACAACATTCGTGTGCTGCAGTCTATTTATTTTCTGAGTGCCGATGAATGCTTGAAGCCTATTAAATCAGATATACTTGGTTTGGCACACTTATTTACAGAAGATTCCAGCACCCTTACCAAGATTGATTTCCAGTGGAAAAAACTGCATCACACAATCTGGACAGAAACATCTAACACCCTAAAATTGTGGTCAGAAGTGACAAATTACAGAGATGCGACAGGTGAAAACCCTTACCATGATCTGGCTGAAATTGCACTCGCTGCCTTATCTCTTCCGCATTCAAACGCAGATGTAGAGCGCACATTTAGTAATATGAACTTTGTGAAATCAAAATTGCGCAACAAAATGAAACTATCGACATTAAAGGCAATTCTTACAATAAAGTATGGGTTAAAAAGACAGAACACCTGTTGTGCAAGTTATGAACTTCCTAGTGATATTTTAAGAAAGATAGGGACTGTGGAGGCATACAGTTACAAGAGAACCTGAACCAAGCACTTCACATGCTTCCAGCTCTACAGTTGTTCACACTGCCGACGACTACGAAGAGGACTGGGATGCAATTACTATTGAATAATAGGTAGGCTAAGTGTGCACATTAAACTTTAAAAAATATAATATTTTTATTTTTACATAATGCATTTTATTTATACTCCGTCCATTGTAGTCGGCATTATGAAAATATAATTTGCATCAAATTACTGATGGGGAGAATAATAGCTAGCGACTTTCCATGGAAGATTTAGCGACATTTAGCTACTTTTAGGTACCAGCCTAGCGACATTTGAAAATCCGAGTTGGCAACCCTGGCTGTTTGTCGCTGAGTAGCCGACCCCGCGAATTCCACAGTGTGTGCCTCGTGGTCTAGGTCAACCAGCGCCGCCTTACATCACGGAGGTCAACTACTAAGCCACCCCTACCGCCGCTATTTAAGACCTGACCTCGTGGTGACCAACTCTCTTCCTACCTACACCAAACAGCCAGCAACACCTCCTCCGCCGCTGCCTGGCGGCCCTCGCTCCCGCCGGCGAGCATGGCGACCCACAAGCTGTCCTCTGAGCATCCTCACCAACCAGCTCTCTCTACATCACGCTTGTAACCACGCTGCCATTTCCCAGCTGCATTGTACATCCAATACAACATGTATACAGAGAGCACATCGCGAGTTTCCTTTCTCCAGCCCATCCTGAGTGTGAACACAAATTAAATACCCCACAAGCTATTGTTAGTTTCACTTCTTACCTCCATCCTGAGTGTGAGATCTCTCACATGTACATATGTATGTGAGCCTTTCAAAGAGAAAATAGACAAACATATTGAAATTTGACAACTAGCCACATACAGCACGCTACAATTTTACCTGATGATTGAACAAGCTAACCTAACCTTACCTAAACTATCCCCCAGGTTGCATTAGGGTGTTTATTAATCAGGTGATTTAAGCTGGGATGTCTAATTTTCAGGTAATTCAATTAAAATAAAGATAAATTTGCTACAACTTAAATGAAAATTTTTGGAGAAAAATATAAACAATATTGATTTTTAACCCACACTAAATCCAACCTAATGTAACGTAATTCTTAGCTAAATGCAATGTAAAAATATACAGTATATTTAGCATTCTTTTGACCGAACTATTGTTAAAGTAACCTAACTCAACATAATGCAAGTTATTTTGACAGACGGTTCGACACAGCACTGACCCACATTGTGTTCACAGAAGAGGGTATTAGAAATAAACTGTCCAGGCTAAAGGTCCATAAGAGTCCTGGACCTGACATGGTGCATCCTAGAGTGCTAAGGGAGCTGTGCAACGAGCTTGCAGAGCCCCTGAAGATTCTGTTTTGTAAATGCCTGGATGAACAAATGGTCCCCAGTGAATGGAAAGTGGCTTATGTGAGTCCTATCTTCAAGAAGGGCGATAGGCACTCCACGAACAACTATAGACCGGTGAGCCTGACCAGCATAATATGTAAAGTACTTGAGAGTATTATCAGAGATGCAGCGATGGAACATCTACTACGAAACAACCTTGTAAAAGATTGCCAACACGGTTTTATGCCGGGGCGCTCTTGCTTGACACAATTGCTCAAGGTATTGGATATTTGGACCCATATTCTAGAACGGGGTGGTAATATCGACAATATTTACCTAGATTTTGCCAAGGCTTTCGACAGTGTACCCCACGAAAGGCTGAAAATCAAACTGGAAGGGTACGGAATTCGGGGAAATGTCCTAGCGTGGATAGAAGACTTTCTACATGACTGCAAGCAATGTGTGGTGATTATTGGCACGAAATCGTCATCTGTACCTGTAACAAGTGGGGTACCGCAGGGTAGTGTATTGGGCCCGCTGTTGTTTGTTTGTTTCATAAATGATATGCCTGACGTTGTACACTCCTCCATACAAATGTTTGCCGATGACGCCAAGTTATTTCGGGAAATTAAGAACCAAGCGGACTGTGAAGAGCTGCAGAAGGACCTCTGTGGGCTCCAGGAATGGTCGAAGGAATGGCTGCTGAGATTCAATGTCACGAAGTGTAAGAGGATGCACCTGGGGCGTATCAACGGTAAGGAGGCGTACCATATGTCCCAACGGGATGAAGAAAATGTACTAGTTGAGACTGTGTGTGAGAAGGACCTAGGTGTGTATGTTGACAATGAGCTGAAGTTCTCGGGCCATTGTGAGAAGAAGGTAAATCAGGCAAATAAATTATTGGGTCTTATAAGAAGGTCGTTCAGATATCTAGACGGTCCGTCCCTCGTGACGATCTTCAGGAGTGAAGTGCTTCCCCATCTGGAGTACTGTCACCCCATCTGGTCCCCGAGATATGCTAGGGACTGTCAGTTGGTTGAAAATGTTCAAAGGAGGGCCACCAAACTGGTGCCTGCACTTCGGCATCTCAGCTACCCTGAGAGATTGGAGCGCCTGAACTTGCCTAGCTTATACTACAGATGGGCAAGGGGGGACCTAGTTGAGGTTTATAAGCATCTCAGGGGGCACTACTCAGTTGAGTGTCCTTACTTGGAGCTGGCGGACGCTCGCCCCACAAGGGGTCACAGCTCAAGATTGAAGAAGCCGCAAGTCCGGAAAACCGTGAGGGCAAACTTTTTCGGAGTGAGGGTTGTAAACTCTTGGAACAATCTACCAGACAGTGTTGTGACGGCACCGAGTGTGAGCTCTTTCAAGGGAAGACTTGACCAACACTGGAGCGGGTTCAGGTACATTCAGGAGCCGGTGCATGCCCAGTATTTGCCAACAGTGCGTGACAGAGACGTGACCGATCGCCCGGGCGGCTAGCGAGCCGACCTTTTGGTGAAGAATATAAAGGAAAAGAGACGTGACCGATCGCCCAAGCGGCTAACAAGCCGATCAGTGGCGAAGAGGATAAAAGTAAAAGTAAAAGTTGACATAATATAAGCAATGGGGACCTAACCTAACGTAATCTAATTCTTAACTAATTTCAAGATAAAATAAAAATAAATACATTTCTCACCTGATCCTTGCTAAACTAACCTAGCTCTAATAAAAGTATCGTGGGGTTAATACAAGCAGCGCTATCAGAAAGAACCTAAACCTAGTTGTTCTTGGCCATTTCAAACCTGAAAACATTTCCGAGGGTCAGGCCCTTTATACCTCCAAGGGTTGGGCCAAGGCCTAGTCTTGCCAGGTTGTAGTATACAGTCAACCCTCGCTTTACGCGGTCCCACTTTATGCGTTTCCACGTTTACGCGGTACCCTGCCGAACACGGAACGCTCACTTTCCGCGGTGTGTGTACCCCTTTACGCTGAGAGCAGCTGGCGGTCCTCTCGCGCCGCGCCATTTTTGGATCCAAACCTCCCGCCATCCGCCATGTTGTGTAAGCGGCGCAAGTAGGTTGCGCAGTGTATGTCTTTGTTGCGTTATCGGTGACGTCACATGACGTAGCGGACTGTGATTGGGCAAAGCATCCTTACCTCCCTCCCCGCTAGCTGTGATTGGTTTAATGTACTATGACGTGCCCCGCCGCGGGAGCGTTCAAGCCCCTTGACCTACCTGCGTCAGTTACACCCCTCCCGGCTACACCGTGTATATCGGTATCCATTGTTCCATAAGAATGGCTTCCACCGGACCACCACCACCACCACAAAGAAACCTTGCATTACCTGGACCCAGCCGCCCTAAGCCAAAGAAGACACGACGTTCTTTAAGCTACGAAATTAAATATAAGATCATACAAGAGTTGGAGAAAGGAACAAGACGGGTTGATCTCGCATGCCAGCATGGTGTTAACGAATCAACTATCAGGACAATTAAGAAGGATGCAGCCAAGATAAAGGAGCACATGAACATCACAAAGTCTACAGGTGCTTCTATGATCAAGTATTTCCACAACCAGGTGCTTCTCAAGACGGAAAAATTACTTGTGAGCTACTTGGTGCGTCAGGCGCGACAGAACATGGCGGTGGACATGCGCTCAGTTAAGGAGTACGCACGTGAACTGTATGCTGCAGTGTCACGAAAGATGGGAATTACAGAGCCCAAACCCTTTAATGCTTCCTCTGGGTGGTTACAGAGGTTTAAGAAGAGGAACAAGATCACCAATATCAACATTGGTGGTGAAGAAGCTAGTGCTGACCGTGTTGCGGCTAGGGAATTTCCTCCGTTTTTACGTGAGATTATGGAGGAAGGACAGTACACCGACGACCAGGTGTTTAACATGGACGAATCTGGTCTTTTTTGGAAAAAGCTACCTTCCAAGACCTTCGTTGTGAAGAATGCCAGCAAGTGTCGGGGCCGGAAGTTGCAGGAGCGCATCACCGTCCTGTTTACCACCAATGCCTCCGGTACCTATAAGCTCAAGTTATCGGTGATCCACACAGCATGCAAGCCGCACGCCTACAAGAGCATGGACATGACCAAGCTAAATGTCCACTGGCTGACCGCACGTAAGGCGTGGATGTTCTCTACTCTGTCCCTCTCCTGGTTTGATAACTTTCGTTCCCTATGTGAAGAAATTCTGTGAGCAACAGAATGTGCCATTCAAGATTTTGTTGCTGCTTGACAATGCACCAGGACACTCGCCCCTACTGTTAGATCGTCACCCCAACGTAAAAGTGGTCTTCCTTCCTCCTAACACTACGTCTATAATACAGCCCATGGATCAAGAATTGATCTGTAATGTAAAAGCTGCATTCTCTGCTAAAAAATTCAAGCTCCTGAACGACTACATCAACACCAAGGAAGAGTTGCGTAACCTGAGTGACACCAACACCGATAGCAAGAGCGAAGAAGACGAGGATCAACAGTTGGCAGAGCAAGAAGTACTTTTGAAACAATTCTGGAGAACATTCAACGTCAAGAAAGCTGTGAACTTCTTGGTGGAGGCATGGGATCAGCTGTCTGTAGCAACTGTTCGTCACGCATGGAGACGTGTTGCAAGGCATTCCGGGTGTTAGGCAGAGTAAATCTGTGACTGGTGAGGTTCAGACTGTTGCAGTAGCAGTGGACCTTGCCAGAAAAGCTGCGCAGTGTGTTACAGCTGCAGGCTTCTCCGAGACTACCAACGACGACATCCTGGAGGTGATAAGGGATCCTGATGTGACTACCGACGAGATGGTAGATGATGACGTCAGTGAAGAGGCAGGTGGTGCGTCATCCCAAGAAGAACGCCGCTTATCCATAGTAATGTAAGGGGTGCCATCGAGTGTATTGAGAAAGTCAAGCTCCTCCTTTCCGACGCTAACAGGTATGAAATCTTCACTACCCAGCTGTTGCAGACTATGGAGCCCTACATCAAGGTTTATCACGACAACATAAACACCAGCCGTCAGCAAAGCATAACAGAGTTCTTCTCCCGCAACCCACCACAGCCATCCCAAGCCAGAGATAGTGGCAGAGGCAGAGACAGTGATGATGACTTTGAGGGATTTGTCAGGGAGGCACTAGTAAGTGTGGATGACACCGATGAAGACTCACCTGAGGGCCAGTAGCCTGCCCTCTGCCTCGGAACCAGCCTCCATTCCCCTACCCCAACCCATCTCTTCTACTAACATAAGTGTTAACCCCAACCTTGTTTTTTCTAACCTAACCTTCAGTTTATTATTCTCTTATTGATTGTTCCCTTCTATATTATGTATGTGTGAATACCATCATAAAGTTAAGATGTTATTTTTAGTAAAACGTACGTATTGTGTCGGGAAAAAGTGGAGTTTGGGGGTCGGCCCGGTCTCTATTTCAATTAATCCCATATGTTATGTTGTTCACTTTACGTGGGCCGCCGTGGGTTCAATTAACCGCGTAAAGTTAGGGTTCACTGTACTGGTTCCGTTTAATATTTGTGGCCAACAGATATGGCCCGACGAAACGACAGCTTCTACTGTATTTCCTGGCCAAATTCGCAGGAATAAATGACATAGGAACGAAGATCTTATATTAGATTTTATATTTATTTAAATTAATTTAATATACACAGATTCTTTTTATATCATATAGAAATCTTAAAGTAAATAACATTCTCTTTGTAATAAGTGAGCAGTGAGGGTAAAATAGAGTACAAGTAAAGTAAGAATTTATAGTTGTAGGATTGTAAAGTGAGGAAAGTTGTAGCGTGGCCGATAAGTTATTTAACCGATACTATATTCTTAGGGGGAATCTTCTAAACACCACTTTGAAGGTACAGCTATTTATTAGTTAAGTAAATGGCACGGACACATTAATAGATCATTATATTTACGTTACTAGACAATGACTCCTGGACACAAGCATGAAATGGATACACTTCCCACCGTAAGTAACTCATCCTATGGATCGCTCTGACAATACTGTAAGTCAAGTGTGACCTAAGGGAGGCCCAGCGGGTGGGGAATGTCTGCAGGTGCTGCTGGACTTTGTCTCCTGTGGGAGACTCTGCTAGCTGGGGAGGAAGTCTCCCTCCCGACCACGACTAGTGACGAGAGTGACTCCGTCTTCCTCTGAGTTGTCTCTCCCAGTCTGTCTTGAAAGAAGCTGTTGGCCCCTTATATTGGCAGTCAAGCCGGCAGATGTCGTCACTAATTAACACTAAACTGGGTGTGTCGAGACAGCTGTGTTCGAACAGGTGCGTGGTGCAGGCTGGAGTGTAGTTTCTTGAGTTAACAAGGTCATGACGCCGGTTTGACTAATCAAGCGGCGGTGAGAACTGTTTCATTGTGACAGTGACCTCTGCTGGGTCAGATCTTAATCTCACTTTAATTACGAAGGGTGGGTCAACTTACATGGGTGTACACCAGCGCCTCTACTCACTGTTATATATGCTGTTCTTCTCTGGGCTGTAAGCTATGGTCTGATAAACAATCATTACAAGTGTAATATTAATATTGTCTGGTTATTTATATTAACGAAAATATTTTTTATGTTTACAGTTACTAAATCCCTATTGTTTTTGTTACATGATTTAACTTGATGTGTTACTTATGGGATGTTTAGTTCAGTGATGCATACCTGTTGTCTCAGTAAGACATCAACGAAAACCAGTTTAGTTGTGCGGAACAGCAGGTGTATGGAAGTGCTTGTGTTGGGGGTTTAAGTGGCATTTTAGTGATAAAACTCCATTATTATATTAACACAACACAATTGAAGTACTTCTCTTGTTCTTAAGTTGAGATTCCCTGTAGTCAATTCCCATGCTTGCCTGAGTTGCCTGTCCTCATCCATAATCATCAGGCATGGTCTTCAGCACACTCACTCTTAACAAGCCATTATGGACTTGTGAACAAGAACACAACTGATGCACGTGAATGCCATTTCTCCAGTAAGTACCTTAGCAAATCTTACTGTTAAGTTACTATCAAACACATATTATTTTTATTAGTGGTTAGACTTGACTTGTCTGGGGCAGAAACATTTGAGCATAAAGATAATTTAGTTGAATAAGTATTAAAAAACAAAAACAAACTATAAATCATGCGAGGACTACTTAGGCCATGTGGTCAAACTGGAAAGTAGTTCCCTTGCACTCTAGTGGTCAAGATAGGTCTTTAAAACAAAAGGGAATTTCATCTTTATTTTAAAGGCTTCCTACTAATTAGCACTGGTACTTTCTTAACAATGTAATTTAAATAACTATTATGTACCACAATGCAGAGTAAGTGAGTAATGTCTTCAGTATTATAATATTGTACACCAGGGCCGGTATACACAAAACTTACTATTTACACTATTAACAATAATTATTACTGCTTCAATAATTAATCATGGTATTAGACCTGTGCTTGGGGTTTGGACTGTATAAAGTAACTGTATGTACCTGTGTAATATTTAGAGGGCTTAGTAAAGTTTTTTGCTCTATTTAAGATTTTTTTTAGACTTCAGTCCTAAATTTAAGGTATGATATTAAAAGTAGGGAATTAAAGAATGTTATTCGCAAATTTAACATTCGCGAGCGCTCCAGGAACCTATTATACCTTGCAAATGTTGAGGCTCCAATAAGAGAAAAAAACAACAAAAAGATGCATCAAGGAATATTATCTACACTGTGAACAACAGCTCCACAAAAAAAGTCCTCAAAACAAGTTGTTTCAAGTAGAGTGACACAGCTGCTTCATGACAATGCAGGAGAGGTCCAGCACCTGCACATACTCATCACCACCATCCATGAGTCGGTGGTCACATACCTGTGAAAATGATAAACTAAAATAATCTAGAGATAAAGTACATGGCCACTACAAAAGTTTAGAAAATATAGCTTTTGTTTATTTGTTTAAGGAACTGCAAATTTTAATAAACCAATTTTAATAAAGCTACATAAAGCATGAGTCATCCGAAAAGTCAAAAGAAATCCATCTTGGTACATTAAAATCATTCATCTACAAACAGAATCTACATGAAATCATGGGACTTTGTTGAGAACTGGCAGATGAGCATTACATTTTCCTTTTATCACAAGCAGGTTGGTAGGAAAGTGAATCGGCTCTATACCAGATTAAAGTAAAAGACAAATAAAGAGTTTAGTGTATGTGACTGTATGATATTTGTGGAATGTGGAATTAAAGGTACTGATCCATGCACAGTAATATGATGAAAAGTATGACAGAACAAGAAATCATATACTGTAGTTGTAAAAAGTAATAGTACTATGTTTATCCAGACTGTACAGTACCACAAAACAAAGAAATCTACTTACAGCTAGTCTCTCACAGATGGCAGCTTTCTGAAGGTCACTTAGCAGGTCATTTACAATAATGTGATCATGTATCTGATTCATTATCTGTAATAAAAAGTAAATCATCAGAGTAAACATATTCCATATAATGTACAAGAAAACTAGCAATTCTACATCATAAATTGTATACATCCTCGTTCCAATGATTAAGTGACTCTTCAAAGCAGTGGTGAATGAGGTACTGAAGTTACTTGAGTAAAAGTACAGTAATTTCTCCATTAGCAAGAATGATTGGTTCAGAACGTCTTTGGGTTTGAGAGATTTCCGGTTATTGAGAAGAGTCCTCTCATCTTCAGAATAAATTCCACATCTACGGAATTTTTGAGCATTGGTGAATGTTCCGCTTCTAAACTACACAACTGGCACAGAGAACCATTGCTATAGAAGCTTAGTTGCAGTCGGACAGCCACAGGGTGGTAATTATTTATGCAAATATTACTGTACATATACAGTACACAAAACTCACTCTAACCCGGACTCGCTTAATCTGGATCCCTCTGCAAACCAAACTGGGATCCAGCACCGAACATGCTCGTATATATCCCCAACATGGAAAAGCAAAACAGAAATCCAGCTAGCACAGGGGAGAGTTTGCGTAAACGGGGACTTCCATTGTGTTGGCACAAGAAGGTAATTCAGCAGCTGCCTCTGAGGAAGCAGTGATAAGTAAACAGAGTTGTAAAATGTACTGGAATTTGTTACTTAAGTAAAAGTATTGTTAAATTGGCAATATGTTACTCAGGTAGAAGTGCCCCTTTAATATTTTACAAGTATGAGCCCTTTCCCGCTTGAATTCCAGAAGATAATATTGACAAGGATGCCGCCTGTATTGACATGAGGCTCTCCTTTTGGCCGCTATGGCCACTCTGCATTCTTTAGACCACAATAGGACTGGCTGCCTTTAAAAAAAAAAGTCTTGGGGATGGTTTGTTCACCAGCACTAAGGGATGTTGAGGTAAAGTACTCCACTGCTTCTTCCGTAATCTGGAATTCATCCACCTCTCTTTCTACCTCAGCTAGAAGGTTAAAACAGACCCAGTCAGTCCTGTCCAAATACCAGCAAGAGACAGTTAGGGCCAATCACATCCGGTGTGCGAAGGATGACTGGAAAGTGATCACTCCCACATGGATTAACCCAGATTTCCCACAAAAAATCCATGCCCGCTGCTGCAGAACACAAGGAGAGGTCTATGACAGAGTGGGTTCTTGTCTGCATATGGAAATGGGTTGGGGCACCAGTATTCTTGATATGGAGATCCAGACCCTGTACCACAGACTCCAATATGGCTCCTCATGGATTGGTCACATTTTCTCCCCACAATCTAACTCCTACTCAGATCTCCCAAAATTAAGAATGGAGGAGGAAGATCCCCAATTTGGTTGATTAAGTTTGTCCTGGACACTGGTGTACTAGGAGGGAAATATAGTGAACAGACAGTGTACATCCTTCTTAAATGGAGGCAAACAGTCACTGCCTGTAAGGGGGAACACAGTTGCATAGTGGTACATGGAATATTCATGGAGGTGGAGACAAAAATGGCGCTGCCTCCATGATGACCACCATCTCCTATTGGGTTCGATTATACGGCTTGATAACCATGAGGAGAAGGATAATGGCCTTCAGCAACCATCATCTCCTACAAACACACACAAACTGGCAAGAGGTGAGACAGTAAAAGGGCAAGAGGCTCCCAATTAGTCTTTAGCCCTCAGATGTTCCATTGCATCAGGGTGAAAATTATTTATATCCTTATGTTGATTTTAAGGATTTACTGCATGTATTTAATTGAATTAAATGTTTAGTATATCAATTATATAACAATAAATTTTATTAATAAATAGAACCACAGTTGATTCTTGTTTATCACTGACCACTTATCAGTGCATGTCAGGAACATTTAAGCTTCCTGGTGCTTTGGTAGTGGTGGCTAGCAGTGACTGTTTTGCCAATGTTAAGATGGTGGCAAGTGGGCTAGCTGGCATCAGTCTGGTCAGTTATAAAAACTGTTTGAGTCTAACCGGCTCTCCATCTTCTCCAGTGAAATCCCCCTTGAACGAGTTGCCTTGGTTGCTACGAGTAACATCAGCATGATGCTCACCCACCCCCATTCGGCTTATGACACATATACAGCATCTCTTACCTGGCTTGCTGAGTAACCTTCTGCCATCATGGTAGTTAAAAACTCACTCAGTTTTTCGTAGGAATTGCTCATGCAGACTTCAAACAGTTCATCTAGCCACTTCACTGGAACAACACCTGCAAGATGAACAAAATTATTAAATGTAAAATTCGAAATACAGGTACTCCTCGACTTACAACCTACTTGACATACGACCACCCGGACATACTGTACGATCGCCGCAGTCGTGCCAAATTTTTTTCAAATTACGTACGTATTTTCCAGTACCGAAACGTTTCCGTCCAGTACGAGAGCATGGAGTGGGCTGGGCCACCTTGTGGTGTACAGCGTCCACGCCATAGCGTGCTCAGTTGGTGTTTGGCCTTCGTTGTTGTCGGTAGTTAATGCAGTGTGTACTGACAATATTTTCAGTTCTAATTCCCTTTAAAATGACTGGCAAGAGTAAAAGTGAGAGTTCTGGTGGTGCTCAGAAGAAACAAATGGCAGAGGGATTTGTTACTATTAATAAGGGGATGCAAATGTTTGACGAAATGGATCAAAATGTTGAGCGTTTTGCAAAAGTTGACAGAATGATCCAAGATGTACTTGCTTGCTACAGGGAGATTTACAATGAAAAGAAAAGGCAAACTGTGCAGTCTAAATTGGACATATATTTTAAGAAGTCCCCCACTGCTGTCTCCTCATACCCCACCAGTGCTGCCTCTTCACTCTCTAAAGATGATCCAATACCTTCAACAAGCAAGTATGCTAGCCTGTCTGAAGAAAGCAACATTGATGACCCACCCAGCCCCGTCTCCTCCTCTGCTTCATCCAATTAATGTAGCCCCGTGTACATTCAGCTGACTACATTAAAGGTAAGTGCTCAGTAACACTTTATTAATTTTTCAATATTGATTACTTTTACTGTACTGTATTTCATTTAAAATTTTCTATGTATTATATTTTGCATTTTCGACTTACGACCTGGATTTGGGTCCCTAACCTCGTCGTAAGTCGGGGACTGACTGTATTTCCCTGGCCCGCACTACCTCAATACTGTCCTTCAGTTACTAATAGACTAACTTCACAAGGATTTTATGTGAGACAAGTTCGTCAGAGATAATGTGCCACAAAATGTAATGAAAGTAATAATTACAGAGGAATTAAGAGAAAGTACAGTATTAAGAACAATGTAAAACAGGTGAAAAGTCTTCTATACAGTAAAACTTCCATAATTCTGTGTAACAAGGGCTCTTCCTTTGTTTAAATAGTGGAAATTCCAAATTATTATTACTGTAATGTATATGCCGCTGCTGATAAAGCCAATGTGATTCATTGTATAAAGGTGTTTCTGTGCCTTTGTTTAAAGTATTTGTATTAGTGTTGATAAATGATTGATAGTAATTGTACTTTTAACATCTGTTTTTGTAGTGTGTTAAGTATTTAGCAACAATAATTTAGTTTAACCAATAAGGTGAGTTAGAGGACATTTTCAGGTGTTTAGTAACAATGATGTAGTTCAACCTAAAGGGTTGGTGAGATAAGGTAATAATTTACCTACCTAACATTCCTTTGTTATATCATTTAAAACTTTATGTAATAAAATAAAAATTGCTTATTACTTTCTCAATACTATATTACAAGTGTCTCAGTTCTCAGTAGACCTATAGCAAATCAGATTAGACCACTGTACAGTATTCATTAAGTGTGGTTCATTTCATAAGATTTTTTTGATTAATCTTCCCCACTTTTTTCTTTTTTAGTGTTTCTGGTGACAAGCAACTAAGAGTCCGAAAAAAGCGAACTTCGATATATTGAAGTCCAATTTATCGAGGTTTTACTGTACCCTTTCTCTTCCTTTCATGTGTTAATGGAATGCAGAATTTCAAAAAGCTTTGAATTATAAGACTCCGGTTCAACAACACTATGTTAAAGAAACACAAGTAATTTTTCCTATAGTAATCTGATGTATGTACACACATTAACATAAGGTAATTGGCAGAGGTTACTAAACATTCAACTTGGAAATACAATACAGTACAACATATCCTTAAGAACTTTTTGTAAACACCCAAATTTCTATTTACCAGTAATCTCATATACATCGTGTTGGCTGATTTCTTCACCATCTCTAAGTCGAGCCGCTGACTGCAGTGTAGTAATAGCTCTTCGCAGATCTCCCTCACTTGTTTCAATGAGGTCCTGTAATACACCATCTTCATACTTCACATTTTCTTCCTCACAGATGTAAGACAATCGCTTCACCATGATATCTTGAGCTGTATAAATAAATGTTCAACAGTGAATCATCCAAGTACCCATATGTCTTATATATCACACATTGTTTTTCTTCCTTACCAAATGTTGGTAAGAATACAGTAAACCCTCTCAATATCGAACTTCTCAATTCTGGATATTCCCAATAACAGATGTCTTTTTGTTTACTATAACTAGCGAACTCACATTGTCAGCTATTAACCTTGTGGTCAGTTGGTGCATCTTAAAGACAGCTAGATATAGCATGGTGGTTGACAGTTTACAAAACAATACCATACCACAAACACATTTTACATTTTAAGAAAGCATTAAGAACACTAATATCCTCTAAGCACTTTTCTTTAATATACGTACAGTATATATATGTACTGTATATATATGTATGTATATATATATGTATATATATATGTATATATGTATGTATGTATATATATATATATATATATATATATATATATATATATATATATATATATATATATATATATATATATATATATATATATATATATATATATATATATATATATATATATATATATATATATACACTGAATTTATGGTAATTCACCTATATCAGTCTTTTGCATTCATGCCACTGCCATATTTTTTCTAGTAGACAACTTTCATATTAAAACACTAAAAGAAAAAGCAAATAGTTACCAAGGGGTTTAAAGCGAAACTTGGAGCATCTTGACGTGAGAGGCTCAATAATGCGAGAGACATAGTTGCAAATCAAACAGAAACGGGTCGTTCTGGACTGTTTTTCCATAGTACGTCTGAGGGCAGCTTGGGCAGCATTGGTCATTGAATCAGCCTCATCCAAAATAATGATTTTGTATGGAATACATGGCTTACCACTGGAACAAGTAGTCAATAAAAACATATTTTAATAATAAATCACATATATTAAAAAAAAGTGATGCATATGAACCCAAGCTTAAGAAACATTAGCAAGACACATATACTGTATACTGACTGGTTCTAGACATTAAAAAAATGTATATCAATAGATAAAATATCATAAAGGATGTAAGAAAGGAAGAAATATTTATATCAATCATCTGTACAGTTAAGATCACAGGTCAAATGAACCCTGATATTAATAGACCCAACCTAGTTGTTAGGACTGAGACCCATTAGTTAAACTATATTAGGACTTGATCCCATTTAAACAACCCCCAGATAAATGAACCAATTTTAGAAACAAAATTATCACATAACTAGAAAATCAAATTAAATTTACATACACCAACATTCTATTGAAATGACCAATTGACAAAATTCCAACCATTTAACTCATCCTTAACAATTATTTCAATTCATAAAAATTCTT
This sequence comes from Homarus americanus, assembly GCF_018991925.1. NCBI lineage: Eukaryota > Metazoa > Arthropoda > Malacostraca > Decapoda > Nephropidae > Homarus > Homarus americanus. Next base: position 13,266,842 of record NW_024735442.1, read on the forward strand.
TGATCGTTAGATGAGTTGTGACATGACATACCAAAAGTCACTCAGCCATTTATTAAACTTTCAGTGTTTAAAATTGTTTTCAGTTTTTCAGGTAAAACATTACAGGTATTCCACAAAGAAAATGCTTTTTACCCAGATAACTGGCAACTCTCAGGATGAAATTACCTATTTACTTACTCTGGCCGGGTGCTGGACACTGTTGTCTGAGCAAAATTTTTTACCTTCTCCCTCACAACTTGAATTCCTCGCTCATCAGATGCATTTAGTTCCAAAACTCTGAAAAATGAAATTAAAAATTAATTTTCTTTATTTTTATAAACCTGTACTGTACATGTAGTTTTCTTTGCTTTTCCATGGTATAGCAAAATGTTGCACATTTCTTGCTTGTGATTATAGAGTATTAACTAAATTGTCTTGTTTAAAAAAAAATATATATATATATATATATATATATATATATATATATATATATATATATATATATATATATATATATATATATATATATATATATATATATATATATATATATATATATATATATATATATAAAATAGCAGCTGCTCTTTTGTTTCTCAAAAGTGCCAGTTCTTCTAAAGAATTCACTAGTGCTTGAAACACTACAAAATGGAGGACCTGAGAATAAAAAGAAATACTGCAAAAAGTTACCGTAAATCACAAAGTGACAGTTTAACTACAATCATTCAAATACCCTTAATTTTAATACTTCCTAAATCCTGTAATTCTCCTTCACCATACCCTCTTCAGGAAAAAAAAAAAAAAAAAAAAAAAGATAGGTCTTAGGTCTTCTTAAAGGCCTCCACAGAAGTTAACTGCTTCAAGGATGCAGGCAACCGATTGTACAAGCTGTGTGCTGTATAGGAAAAGGAGGGATCATCACTACGCAAAACCATTTCGCAACGTGTGGCAGTGGGAGTCCTCAGTGGGAGAGCAAAAATGAGTTTGGCAACCCTATTCAACACTGTCTGAACTTTCTTCAGTAGATAATTAGGTAAGCAGACCCATAAAGTTACAATAGTCAACCAGAGACAAAAAAAAGAAAGTGAACATAAAAGTGCCATAAGACACTGCTTATCTAAAAACTGTTTCATATAATATAGATTTTGAATATGAAAGTTGTAACTCTTAACCAGTGAATTTATCTTTAAAATTCAGTTTTGAGTCAAAGTACACTTCAAGATTACGAACAGAATCAACAGGACTGAGTTGTACTTCCCCAAAGTTTAAAAGAGCTAAAATCATCTGTGCTGTCACCATTCCTATTTCCTCGGATGATAATCATCTCAGTTTTGCTGTCATTCAGCTTAAGTTTTCTCCTAACCATCCAGATCTTAATATCAGACTTCAAGGACTTCAATATCTCCTCAATATCTTTGACATTTATATTTTCACATAAAGCTGTGAATCATTGGCATTGAAAATGTAGGAAACACCATGAACATTAAGCAGAGATGCAAGAATACTGGTATAAACTGTAAACAGAAGTAGTCCTAAAACTGATCCCTGTGGGACTCCAAACTGCAAAGGGACTGGATCTGAAATGGTTCCACCAACCATCACACTTTGTAATCGCTTTGACAAATTGACAAATAAGACTCGAGCAGTTCATCATCGTGGACACCGGTCGACCAAAGATACTGAGGTAACAAATGATGATCCACTGTATCCAAAGGCTGCAAAGAGATCCAACAAGTCCAGGAGGGAGGATTTTCCTGTGCAAGTGTTTATTACCAAATCATTATGAATTATATATAATGCAGTTTCAGTTGAATGATGCTTCCTATAGGTTGACTGGGCCAGAGGGATCACTCCATTTCTCTCTAACAGAGGAAGTAACCGATCCAGCATAGCACGCTCTATGATCTTTGATAAGAAGAGAGATTGAAAACCGAACGAGAATGTGACATTTTCAGTATCAAGACCAGGTTTCTTAAAAAATGGATGCAATAAAGCTCATATCACATAAAATTACCCTATGCAAACCATTTATTTATGATTCTACAAATAAAGTCTGTAGCATGTTCATAAGCAGGTGACAGTGAACTACTTTTTCAGACATAGTGACAATGTGACATTAGATGACCATGCCCAATAAGTCTAGTGATAGCAGTATGTTGCATGGATGTTGAGTTTGTAAAACATTAAATTTAGTAATCAATATCTCCCCAAAACAGTCACAGTGGCCTAGTTTTCAGAACTGTAACTACTGGTACATTTTATTGGCTGATCATGCACAGGGAAGCCTAGAGATTGCAGCATGTTGCACTGGGAAAGAACCAAATTTGACATAAAACTTAACATAATCTTTATTTCCCCCCAAATTATGTCAACAACCTAGTTTACAAAGAATTTACTTATACTATATGATTACTAGATGATAAGGTACAACCTATTGGGTATCCATATTGCTGAAAAATTACCTTATACAGTATATAAGGGAGTTGTTGATGTCGATAACAGTGCCAACTACTGCAACACCAATGATACTCTACTGGTTCCTCTGCACTTCATTCATGTGAGCTAATAATCATTGATGTTTCACTCCCATCACTGATCAGAGATCACTAACAATTCAGTTTTATAGGACAAGTTATTCACACGAATTAAATAAATTTTTAAGTACAGCACAGTTTGAAGTTAATAACTACTAAGCCTCAACTTCAACTAACTCACCTCTGATGAAAAAGGTCCCCAAACAGCTGTCTTGCGGCAGCCAATATAGTTGAAGTTTTACCTGTGCCCGGTGGTCCATAAAACAACAAGTTTGGTAACTGAAAAATTGAAAAACATTCATGTATCATGCACTGAGGGATGCCGAGTCTCCTTGACTCTCCTAAGTAATAACTATGAAGACTTTAAAATAAAATCTGTAATAATGAATACACTTTCTAAGAAAAAGAAAGCTTTTTACTAGGCATGCAATGCATTTCTTGTTGTCGTTGAGAATACACCACTGGGTGTGTGTGCATACCCGGTAATATGTTCATGTTGCTCAATGTTAAGGATCAATCACAATGCTACACGTGATACACTCCATATAAGGTAATGCCCAGCATTATTGTGTGGGAAGGTATAAGTATCTGTTAGAATTCAACTGACTATAAAGAAACATCCTTTTCAGAAAATGTCCACCAGATAAAAACTATTTACAAAAATGTCAAGTTCAAATATCTGACAAATATCAAATATCTAATGAGAACTGCACCTAAGACAATGGTTACAGGCTTACCCTAAATCTGGACAGGTATACTTCTAAACTACTATTAAATAAATGCCCTAACATCAGTAAAAATATGAAATACTACTGTATCAGGGAAAAACTGGAGTGAAGGTCCTTTTGTTGGAAGAACAGTAAATGGCTTAGAGAACTTACATCAGCACCCTTTATGGTGCTCTTCAGAACAGCCACCACCTCATCCTGGTAAGCAACATCTTCCACAGTTTTTGGCCGACTGAAAAAAATAAATATTGATCAAGTGAAATTGTCCTTTATGGCAAGATATGGAGCTAAAACAGTTTTAGCCAATATATATGTATGTATGTATGTATGTATGTATGTATGTATATATATATATATATATATATATATATATATATATATATATATATATATATATATATATATATATATATATATACACACCTAGACCCCGACTTACGACTACGTGGACTTACGACCGTCGGGACTACGACCGCCTCAGATATAGATAAAAAAAATGACACGCATTTTCTATACCGAAACGTTTCCAGTTAATGTAGTCTCCATGTATAATTAGAAAATTATGGGGGCCCCATGTGCATTCAGCTGACTACATTAAAGGTTAAGTGCTCAGTCACACTGTATCCATTCCTTATTATTTATTACTTTCACTGTACTGTATCCATTCATCATTATTCATTACTTTTACTGTACTGTATTTCATTGTAGATTTTCTATTAATTTTTTTTTTTATCTATGTCGGACTTACGACCTGGATTTGGGTCCCTAACCCCGTCGTAAGTCGGGGTCTAGGTGTGTATATGTATATGTATGTATATATATATATATATATATATATATATATATATATATATATATATATATATATATATATATATATATATATATATGCAAGTAAATCACTGTAGTGCTTGATCTAGGTATATGCTGATAACCAAGGAAAGAAACCACAGAAGTTCCCAAAGCTTCATGTAATTCACATCTTCAGGGTGAGTGTTTTCTTCGTGTTTTCTCTTTTCCTTGTGTTATCAGATATATATATATATATATATATATATATATATATATATATATATATATATATATATATATATATATATATATATATATATATATATATATATATATATATATATATATATATATATATATATGTTGACAATCCCTTACCCGAAATCCTTGGGGCCAGAGGCATTTCGGAATTCGGAATTTTTCGGTTTACAGAATGGTTAGTTTTTTTTTTATGTGTGTATTAGCCCACCTGGGCACAAGTCACTGACCCACATTTGGGCCTGGGGGGCGAAAATATAATTATAATAATTATAATTATATAATAATTATATAATAATTATAATAATAATAATAATAATAATAATAATAATAATAAAAATAATAATAATTCTTAGGTCTAGGTCGTGTTTCTAAATTTTTATCTTTTTTTAATTCTTGTATTTCTTAATTATTATTATTTTCTTCATACAGTATTATTGTTATTATTATTAATTTTATTATTATTATTATTGTTATCATTATTATTTTATTTGGGTGTATTTTGTATTAAATTTTTTATTTACTATGAATAATTATTATTACTATTACATTTTCGCCCCCAGGCCCCAATGGGCTAATCCCATAAAATTTTAGTTCTCTTGGTGTAATTCTAAATTATTTTCTTTAAATCAACACTGCACTGCATTACCGTATATATTGTCAATATGTAAAATAAATTTCAAAATGACCAATAATTTGCTTGCAAACACAGAAAAAAAACATTTAGTTGAAGAGAGTCTCAAGCAAGATGTTACCTCCACTGAAAAGACAGAGAGACTGGCGCCTGTTTCGTGTGTTGCCAGGCTGGATGGCACGCATAAAACTAGTTTCCTTACCTTCAATTATGTTCAATAATTGTTAAAATGACTAAAAAATTTAATATTAAACTTTTAAAATTCTTGAATAGTATAAACGTCTTGATATTTACTAAAATGGTAAGGAATATAAGCCCTAGAACCGATTACTGTATTGGCAGACTAATACTACAGCTGGTGGACCGCCAAATGCAAGTGAAAACATGTTGAGGTAAGCTCGTAAGAAAATCGTTAATTGAGGGATTGCTCGTTAACTGAAGTTAAGAATCTTATGGAAGGTAACTCGTTAACCGAGGGACCACTGTGTACGTATATATACACCTAGACCCCGACTTACGACTACGTGGACTTACGACCGTCGGGACTTACGACCGCCTCAGATATAGATAAAAAAAAAAAAAAAAAATTTAAATGACACACGCATTTTCTATACCGAAACGTTTCCAGTTAATGTAGTCTCCATGTATAATTAGAAAATTATGGGGGCCCCATGTGCATTCAGCTGACTACATTAAAGGTTAAGTGCTCAGTCACACTGTATCCATTCCTTATTATTTATTACTTTCACTGTACTGTATCCATTCATCATTATTCATTACTTTTACTGTACTGTATTTCATTGTAGATTTTTTATTAAAAAAAAAAATAATAATAATTTTTCTATGTCGACTTACGACCTGGATTTGGGTCCCTAACCCCGTCGTAAGTCGGGGTCTAGGTGTGTGTGTGTGTATATATATATATATATATATATATATATATATATATATATATATATATATATATATATATATATATATATATATATATATATATATATATATATATATATATATAAAGCATGGACTTGAGGGTAGACTGTCACATTTTTAATAAATTTGTTTTTGATTATTTGTGAGAGTATTTTCCCATTATTATTTATTTGTATGTGTTTGTGTGTGTGTCTACACACACCTACTACTACTGGCAGAGCGATGACATTGTAATCTGCTGCCACGGTAGGAGGTTAGTGCTAGGGTAACACAGGATTCAGATCGCTTTCAAACCTTCTGCTAAGGTACCAGACTCATGAACTTGTGTATTCCATATATTATGTCCCAACATAATGCAATTCACTTGTAACTTGAAACTGTATCATGGAATATTGTAATTCATGTACTCAGCAACCTACTCTTCATGCAATTATTATTTGGTGGAGAAATTTACTTTTTGATTTGTGTTACTGTGGTGGTTTTTATGCAACCTCCTATCAACATTTATGTCAACTTGTGCATTATGTACCATACATAATCATGTTATGTTTATCAAATAACCATTTTATCTCTCTCTCCTCATTCCATACATCAACTAGGCTGTTGAGAAGGGATGTGGGCATGTCTCAGCGGTATCAAACGACACCGATAAATGTCACTTTCCTGCTGAACTACCCTCACTACCTTATAAACAAGGGTTTGAAGAAGTATGGAGTGGATGAAAAGTGGCAGTTCATACCATTACACATCCTGTGCTGCTCTCTCTCAGATGTTTGTTGAAGCATACATTACAACCATGCTCTTAGTAAAGTAGGTATAAATCAGTAAAAAGTGGTGCAACCCTTTGGCTTATTTATAGCTAACTTTAGAGTCACCTGCCATCAGTGAGCATGATATCCAGATGGTGAAACTTTTCCTTGTTCAAGTTTGGTTAGTCTCAAGGTCAAAGCCAACAGCCTCAACATTTGATGAGTCACAAATTTAGTGTCATTATCCAAGTTCCACTGTCAAGGCTCTCTATGAGCTGTCTCGTACGTTAAGGGTGATTTGAGTATACAAGAGATGGCCTTTCTATGTGATACGTGGTTTGGTCACCCTTCTATTCAATCACATTGGAAACACGTTGGACCCAAATGATTTTAGATGAAATAATGTATGTATAGGGTTCTATGAAGCCCTTTATGTGCCAGAAACCTGTGCAACTTCTGACAACAAGTGAATGTGGTGGTAACTTTATCATTCACATACTATTTCTTTGAAATATAATTATGTGATCATGCACTTCATCACCAACATACTATTTTTCAACCCATGGTGTAGGTGCCTTCTTCTTGGGCCCCTTCTCCTTGCTGGGTCCTGCTAAACTTGACCCTACACCAAGCTTGCCAGTTTTGAGGAAAGCGTGCATGGCCACTGATCAATTCTGAAAAGTAAATAATCAAAACTAATACCTTGAACACCTTTACCATTTATTATGACATCAATAATGACATACTTATTGTACAAATTAAATAATAAAGCTGAAACTGTCTATATAGGAAATAAATCTCTCTCTTTTCTCATAATCAATAACATCTTCCATCAATTGAGATAGGTTTTAACCCTTTGTCTCCTGGAGGTTTCCCAAAGCTGAATAAAATCTAAGTGCAACAATTGCCACAAAAAGGATAAAGATATTGGTATAGCTGAGCCACAGTACAGTACAGGTACATACAGTACACAGTAATATATCTCAATAACAGAACTTTGACAATCTGAATTGTGAATGTGTTTTGTTATTTTTCCAGAAACCACTGTCATTTTCTGGTATGGAGAAATATTTTCCAGTAGAGTATAGTAAGTCCTCACTTAACGTTGTCCCACACAATAATGTTTTGTGGTAATGTTGCTACTCTTTAGATACCCATAATTCAGACAAAGTTGTTTCATGACCTGCCCGATTTGTTATAACGTCGCCCAAAAGTTGTCACCCAGCACGGACTACTTTATATGGTGCGCAGAGTAAGGCCACTTGCGAATAGAATCTGACCTAACCAACCAAAGAAACCTACCTAACCTTAACTAACTTCCTAGCTGGCGGGCTATGCCCCCTGGATCCCTGACCGGGTCCGACTAATTACCCAAATGTACCCAAATGTAGCCGCAATGAAGTTAAATAATGGTCCTACATGAATAAATCGGACTGCCAATCACTTCTCGACTTGTATTTGGTGTCACAAAGTCACCAAAAATTGGAAAACGTAATTTAATCTGAGTTAATAGATCGCGTGCATGTACCGAGGGAGCGAGTAATTACCCAAATGTACCCAAATGTAGCTGCAATGAAGTCAAATGATGGTCCTACAAGAAAAAATCGGACTGCCAATCACTTCTCGACTGGTATTTGGTGGCACAGTCACAAAAAATGGGTAAACTTAATTTAATCTGAGTTAATAGATGGAGTGCATGTACCTAACCTAACCTAACACAGCTCAGATTAAATTAAGTTTACCAATTTTCTGTGACTTTATGACACCAAATAATAATCGAGAAGTGATTCACAGCCCGATTTACGCTTGTAGGACCATCATTTGACTTCATTGCGACTACATTTGGGTAATTACTCGCTCCCTCGGTACATGCACGTGATCTATTAACCTAGCCAATTTGTTGTGACTTTGTGACACCAAATACTAGTCGAAAAGTGATTGGCAGTCCTATTTATTCATGTAGGACCACTATTTGACTTCAATGCGGCTACATTTGGGTAATTAGTCGGACTGTCCCTGACCATATGAAACAGAAAGTACTGGTACTTATTTTGATATCTGGTACCAATGCAAGCAACTTTGTTAAAAGCGTCATGGTGTAATTTTAAGCTTTTTGTGGACACGAGAGTACCCTCTGATTGAGCGCGTCAGATGTAAACAAAATGCAGACGACAACACACTGACTTGACAGATTTTTGGAGTATTTTTTTTTAAATTATTAAATTTTTCACGTAAAAGCACATAGAAATGATTTTAGTATTATATGATCAGTTTTTCAATGCATTTTACCCCACAATGTTTCTCATCCATCATGCCCTGTCCACTACAGGTGATTTATATGAGAGAGAGAGAGAGAGAGAGAGAGAGAGAGAGCGAGAGAGAGAGAGAGAGAGAGAGAGAGAGAGAGAGGAGAGAGAGAGAGAGAGAGAGAGAGAGAGAGAGGAGAGAGAGAGAGAGAGAGAGAGAGAGAGAGAGAGAGAGAGAGAGAGAGAGAGAGAGAGAGAGAGAGAGAGAGAGAGAGAGAGAGAGAGAGAGAGAGAGAGAGAGAGAGAGAGAGAGAGAGAGAGAGAGAGAGGAGGAAAGAGAGAGAGAGAGAGAGAGAGAGAGAGAGAGAGAGAGAGAGAGAGAGAGAGAGAGAGAGAGAGAGAGAGAGAGAGAGAGAGAGAGGAGAGAGAGAGAGAGAGAGAGAGAGAGAGAGAGAGAGAGAGAGAGAGAGAGAGAGAGAGAGAGAGAGAGAGGAGAGAGAGAGAGAGAGAGAGAGAGAGAGAGAGAGAGAGAGAGAGAGAGAGAGAGAGAGAGAGAGAGAGAGAGAGAGAGAGAGAGAGAGAGAGAGAGAGAGAGAGAGAGAGAGAGAGAGAGAGAGAGAGAGAGAGAGAGAGAGAGAGAGAGAGAGAGAGAGAGAGAGAGAGAGAGAGAGAGAGAGAGAGAGAGAGAGAGAGAGAGAGAGAGAGAGAGAGAGAGAGAGAGAGAGAGAGAGAGAGAGAGAGAGAGAGAGAGAGAGAGAGAGAGAGAGAGAGAGAGAGAGAGAGAGAGAGAGAGAGAGAGAGAGAGAGAGTAATTAAAATAAAAGGTAATTTCTGAGAACAGCACTACCTTCAGAAGGAGTTGTTTGAATTTGTTAATTTTTTCCAGACGGTCTTATCATTAGTAAGTACGGCAGACCCTTGTAATTCGCAGGTGTGGGATTCACAATTTAGACGATTCACAATAAGCAGCTGGCGGCGTCTTATAATAATAATAATAATAATAATAATAATAATAATAATAATAATAATAATAATAATAATAATAATAATAATTAACGGTTTATTGAAAGAGCTTGGCAGCCAGAAGGCTGAAAATATACAGTTACATATTTGGGGAATGGGTTACGAATTACAAATAATATACAAGTAACATAAGTGACACAAATAAGACATATAATAAGTAGATGGGGAAAAGCTCAAACTACAGTTCATTTCAACATAGTGACAGTGCAAGGAGTAGTGTTTACTGGGAGTGAATACACCTAACATCCCGTGTCATACCCTCAAAACTTTTGAGTTTCTTTGTGAAATTGGCCCCTAAAAGACTGCCTAGTGTCAGTGCTAGTGATGCTAGTAGAGTGAAACGTTCATAATAAAGGATGTGAATGACATTGTGAGTGTTGCACATCAAGAGTTTTTTGTCTTAGCAAATGAACAACGCATGGGTGTGTCGGGAGCAGAGATGTGAATTTTCAGTACCAGAGATAGCCGTACAGGTTGAAGAGCTGTTCGGACATTGTGATAGAGATTATTTTACGTCAATTACTGAGTTTCATCAAAGAAATAGTGAGGCCACTTCATTTTTTAGAAAACACAGTGTACTACCAAACTATGTTACTTGTCCAAAGTGTAATAATCAGTGTACACTGCATGAAGAACAACATATTTAGCCTGATTCTTCAGATTAAGGTAACATGTGGCAACATGAACAAAGAAGAATCCAGGGGTGGTTTGGTTTGGTTAGGTTAGGTTGGGTTGGTTGGTTGTTTTTTGTTGTTGCTTTTTTTGTGTTTTTTTACACAGAAAAAAGAGGTAGGTTAAATTAGGTTACATTTTTTCAGTATTAGAAATGTTTTTCCTATGGTTTTTGAGGAGTTTTGAAAAATTTTTGCCTTGTCCTCCATTGGAAGTCACCCTTTTCTGCGGTTTACCCTAAAAAAAAAAAAAAAAAAAATCAAATTTCTCAACATCTTCCCTTGTTGAGGGGGGGAGTATTATTTAATTTAGGACATACTGTAGCACGCCCGAAAGTTATAAACTACTGAAACATTTAGATCTCCCCATTCTGAGCATTTTGAACCTAATTCATACCATTTGGAAATGAAAAATAGTGACACAATTGAATTTAATTGATTGTAAGTACTTTTCAGTCTTCGTCTGAGGATATGTTATCGGCATGAAACGGAGTTGATTATACATCACGCATGCGCAATATTGACTGACGTCATCCAGTTGTGACCAATGATGTATTGGTATCATCTCGCGATTTTTTTTTACCAATCACATTTGAATTTTTCAAAGGAAGAAAGCCTGGGTATGGATTTGGAATTCAATGACCAGTCTGACAATGGCCGTGGTCGAGGTTGGTTGTCAATCGTGCTCCATCGATATTTTAAGTTTATTGCCGAGTTTTACGAGACAATCATTCCATCCAATTCTTATGTATCCCTGGTCCTTCCACTTCTAACTAAGGTATTGTGCCTTCTGACACGGCACACCCCAAAGTTTTTAACTACTGAAACATTTAGGTTAGGTTAGGTTAGTTTAAGCTAGGGGTTAGGTTTTGTTAGGTTAGATGACTAGTTTTCGTTTTCTCCCCCACCTAAAAACCCCAATTTCTCAGGCTCTCCCACATTATTGTTGTGGAGGGGGGAGGGGGGGTGGCAAAATTGAGCAATTTCCGACAAAACTGAAGGTCAGATTCGTTTAAAACACACCAAAATACCCTGGAAAAACATATTGGTCAACCCCTAAGGGACTCATATCCTAAAGTAAAAATTTACCCATATTTCTAATATCCAAAGAACGGTGCTTTTCTATAAATTTACCGGTTAAATAAGGAAAACATTATTTTTTATTTTTTTTCCAGAAAAAAATTCCAAAAAGCAGAAAATTTCATGCAGGAAAGAATGAATTTACTGGCTAAATCGCTCGCAGCATTTTAGTAAACATTTACCCAAATTGGCTGCAGTCCAGTCGTCAATAATTACCAAACACCTATAAAACTAACCAACCAAAGAAACCTACCTAAGCTCACCTCAGTTCTTGAACACGCCAAACCAATAAGTGGTGACTTTAATACACTATATTACCGTATGATCATATAATGTAAAACATCACAAAAGTTACACAACACATATGTATATTACCTAAGTTACAGGGGACCTTCTCTATGCACCTGGTCTAGTCTTCCCGCGTAACTGATGTAAACAAACAAGGAGGGTTCCAGTCCCTGTGAAATTTTATACATATCCTTTATTTTTTTTAGGACAGGAATTCATTTAAGCAACTTGAAATAATTTTTAATGCTCTAGATTCCTATTGAAGTCTAATAATATTCAATAAATGTTTTTAAAGAAGTTATTTAAGTTTTTTATTACTACCATAACTATATCTTGCTGTTCCACTTTACTTCACAATCATTTCTCTTCCTCTCCACTATCATGACTTATGAATAATTATGATTTTAAATTGATAGTTATATCACAGTCATAAATAAATAATGATAAAATTACCCACAATGTTAGTTTTCAAAGTAGGCAGGGCTTTGAAATAGAGGGAAATTAAATGTGGGGTAAAATACTAAAAGTACACTTAAGAAACTTTTGAAAACCTAACCTAACCTAACCTAACGTTTCCTAACTAGTAAAAATGTAAGGAATCACTTTCAAAGTTTATGGATCTCTCCTCATCTAAGCACCGAAAACATGTTTAAAGTAAACTTTTTATAGTTTTCGGATTTTTAAAGGTTAGGAAACGTTAGGTCAGGCCTTCATTTATCATTTCTCTTTCACAAGCTTGTTTAGTGTTTTTTTTTTAATTATTTTACCCCACATTTTCCCTCTACTTCAAAGCGCTACTCACTTTAAACAAGTAATATTGTTGGTAATTATATTGTTTAAAATACTCCAAAAAATATAAATCTCCGGCGGAAAGACTAGAGTATACTGTGGGGTATGAGATTGTTTGGTTCACACTCAGGATGGAATGGAGAAAGGAAACTCACAATGTGCTCTCTATATACATGTTGTATTGGATGTACAATGCAGCTTGGTGCTGGGAAGGCAGCATGGTTACAAGCGTGATGTAGAGAGAGCTGGTTGGTGAGGACGCTCAGAGAAGGACAGCTTGTGGGTCGCCATGCTCGCCAGCGGGAGAGAGGACCGCCAGGCAGGCGGAGGAGGAGGAGGTGTTGCTGGCTGGTTGGTGTAGGTAGAAAGAGAGAGATCACCACGAGGTCAGGTCTTAAATAGCGGGGGTAGGCGTGGCTTAGCAGTTGACCCCCGCTCCGTGGTGTATGGCGGCGCTGGTTGACCTAGACCACGAGGCATACACTGGGGAATTGGTGGGGTCGGCAAACAGCGTTTGTAGGGGAGAATTCCACTTCAATACTCCCCCTTCCCTCCAGGCGGTGTAGGAGACTTGTTGTCTGCAGAGTTGCTTAGCACATGTGAGGCAGAACGGGCGGTGCGTGCCTCATGTGAGACAACGGCGATGGCGTGATGAGCCGGTCGCTGGATACAACTGTCTAGATACACAATATCTGTGGGAGTAGAGAGGGAGAATAAGGGTGTGTGGAGGCGATGAATGTTGTGCTTCCCTCACGGCAGGTACAGAGTCGACAGATGCGCCTGCTGGGGTGTGTGGACCTGGGTCAGGAGCAGGGGCTGTGTCAGCAGCAGCGGATGAGGGCTCGTGACAGCAGCTGGGTCCACGACAGCAGCAGGGTGCAGGACATTAGCAGGGAGTACCTGAGGGAGAAAAGAGGGGTGTGTGGGTCCGCACTCAGGAACAGAGACCGCATCAGGGGCGGCAGGGGTTACTGCTGGGCCGGGGTCGGCGTCTGAGGCAGGACGGGTGTGCTGGGGTCGGTAGGACGTGGTGCTTGGGGCAGGAAGAGGAGCTGGTGTCTGCTTAGAGTAGCAGAGCTGCTCTAGGGTGTCTAACCTGCGGTGTAGAGACAGTAGTTGTAGAGCCGATGAGAGCTGCTTCTGTGTGGATAAGCCAGTCTTCCATGTTGCTTGAAGACTGGGAGCGTGATCAGTTTCTCCTCCATCCTGTGTGAGTGCGAATCTCCGGGAGTCACCATTTGTGGGGTATGAGATGTTTGGTTCACACTCAGGATGGAATGGAGAAAGGAAACTCACAATGTGCTCTCTATATACATGTTGTATTGGATGTACAATGCAGCTTGGTGCTGGGAAGGCAGCATGGTTACAAGCGTGATGTAGAGAGAGCTGGTTGGTGAGGACGCTCAGAGAAGGACAGCTTGTGGGTCGCCATGCTCGCCAGCGGGAGAGAGGACCGCCAGGCAGGCGGAGGAGGGAGGTGTTGCTGGCTGGTTGGTGTAGGTAGAAAGAGAGACAGATCACCACGAGGTCAGGTCTTAAATAGCGGGGGTAGGCGTGGCTTAGCAGTTGACCCCCGCTCCGTGGTGTATGGCGGCGCTGGTTGACCTAGACCACGAGGCATACACTGGGGAATTGGTGGGGTCGGCTAGGCAGCGACAAACAGCGTTTGTAGGGGAGAATTCCACTACAATACTCCCCCTTCCCTCCAGGCGGTGTAGGAGACTTGTTGTCTGCAGAGTTGCATAGCACATGTGAGGCAGAACGGGCGGTGCGTGCCTCATGTGAGACAACGGCGATGGCGTGATGAGCCGGTCGCTGGATACAACTGTCTAGATACACAATATCTGTGGGAGTAGAGAGGGAGAATAAGGGTGTGTGGAGGCGATGAATGTTGTGCTTCCCTCACGGCAGGTACAGAGTCGACAGATGCGCCTGCTGGGGTGTGTGGACCTGGGTCAGGAGCAGGGGCTGTGTCAGCAGCAGCGGATGAGGGCTCGTGACAGCAGCTGGGTCCACGACAGCAGCAGGGTGCAGGACATTAGCAGGGAGTACCTGAGGGAGAAAAGGGGTGTGTGGGTCCGCACTCAGGAACAGAGGCCGCATCAGGGGCGGCAGGGGTTACTGCTGGGCCGGGGTCGGCGTCTGAGGCAGGACGGGTGTGCTGGGGTCGGTAGGACGTGGTGCTTGGGGCAGGAAGAGGAGCTGGTGTCTGCTTAGAGTAGCAGAGCTGCTCTAGGGTGTCTAACCTGCGGTGTAGAGACAGTAGTTGTAGAGCCGATGAGAGCTGCTTCTGTGTGGATAAGCCAGTCTTCCATGTTGCTTGAAGACTGGGAGCGTGATCAGTTTCTCCTCCATCCTGTGTGAGTGCGAATCTCCGGGAGTCACCATTTGTGGGGTATGAGATGTTTGGTTCACACTCAGGATGGAATGGAGAAAGGAAACTCACAATGTGCTCTCTATATACATGTTGTATTGGATGTACAATGCAGCTTGGTGCTGGGAAGGCAGCATGGTTACAAGCGTGATGTAGAGAGAGCTGGTTGGTGAGGACGCTCAGAGGAGGACAGCTTGTGGGTCGCCATGCTCGCCAGCGGGAGAGAGGACCGCCAGGCAGGCGGAGGAGGGAGGTGTTGCTGGCTGGTTGGTGTAGGTTGAAAGAGAGAGATCACCACGAGGTCAGGTCTTAAATAGCGGGGGTAGGCGTGGCTTAGCAGTTGACCCCCGCTCCGTGGTGTATGGCGGCGCTGGTTGACCTAGACCACGAGGCATACACTGGGGAATTGGTGGGGTCGGCTAGGCAGCGACAAACAGCGTTTGTAGGGGAGAATTCCACTACAATACACTAGAATAAATTATTTATACTTTTTTCTTTCTCCCTATATGACTCAATATAGAATTAGGTGTTGGCAACTTCTAAATATATACCTAATTAAATAAATATAAGCAGAGTTGCCAACTTAGCGACTTTGTAGCTAGATCTAGAGCTTTTTGTTTTTTCTAGCGACATTTTAGAGCGATTTGCGACTTGTCGCAAATCTAGAGATATCCACAGAAATCTAGCGACTTTCTGGATACTTTTGGACTGTCCATGAAAACTCAGTTTTCCTAATTTCGAGCCATAATATATAGCAACGGGGTTACAGGGACAATAAATAATAAGAAAAGTTTAATACATTTGAACGGGTCGTGGTACAGAAGGAGGGACACGTCTATTTCCTGACACTTGATGTCAGCCCGTCCATGGCTAATGTTGCCGTGTCGTCATTTATTTGTCTATTACCTTCGCCTTTGTAGCACCTGGGTAACTTACCTTTTTGTCAGATATGCAATATGAATTTCATTAATACGCTAAATTTTAAAGAATATTAGCAAAACATCTTATAGAATTAATTCTATCAAGCTTGCGTGGTTCCAAATTTCTCATACGCGTCCACCATGGGTGACCCATAGACTCCATACAGTTGCCCCGCAAGTCGACACTGTTCACCCGCTTTGCCAAAAACCATCAAGGAAAGTTTCCTGTTTATTAATTTGAACCCTTCATAGTCCCAATAGAAAATGGGTAAGCCACAGTATTCGCAGCGATTTAGGAAGGAATGGCTCAGAGATGACAGATACAAAAATTGGCTTCTGGAGGTGCCAGGAGATAATAAAAAAGGATTTTGTAAATTTTGCAAGTGTACTTTGTCTGCTAAGTTGTGCGACATTGAAAAACACAAAAACACTAAAAAACACAAGAAAGCAGAAGAGCCGTTTAGTGCAGAAAGACAGACAATTTTACCATTCAAGAAACTTGGGAATAATAGCTAGCGACTTTCCATGGAAGATTTAGCGACATTTAGCTACTTTTAGGTACCAGCCTAGCGACATTTGAAAACCCGAGTTGGCAACACTGAATATAAGATTAACGTAGCATGTGCAGGTGCAAAACAGGTGGTCTTGGTGTGATATTGTAGAGTTATGAGATATTGGTTCACACTCAGGATGGGATGGAGAAAGGAAACTCACAATGTGCTCACTGTATACATATTGTATTGGATGTACAATGCAGCTTGTTGCTGGGTAGGTAGCATGGTAACAAGTGTTGAGTAGAGAGAGCTGGGTGGTGAGGGTGCCCAGAGGAGGGACATGCACAAGGTCGCTGGCAGAGGAGGTGTTGCTTGCTGGTGGCACTGGGTAGAAAGAGGGTGGTCACAGCGGTGTCAGGCCTTATAAGGCAGGGGTAGGCGTGGGTTGATAGTTGACCCCCGCTCCATAGACGGCGCTGGAGGCGTAGGCTGGGGCATTCGAGAAGGTTCGGTGCTTGTAGGGGAGGAATCCACTACAATATAAGGGTATAGAGTTGGTGTAGGTATAATTTGAGAGAAGTTGGCGGTAGTGTGTGTTTGTCTTTTCACTTTACTTTTTTGTCAATACCGGTACTCTTTAGAAATACAGACTACGGTATCGTAAGGGCGGGTCCAGAGGGGGGGTCCTGGGGTACCACTCCCGTTTTCATTAGAAAATTCCAGGGACACCCTGTACTGTATTGCACTCATGCAAATTTTTATTAGATCATTCTCCCCTACAAACGCTGTTTGTCGCTGCCTAGCCGACCCCACCAATTCCCCAGTGTATGCCTCGTGGTCTAGGTCAACCAGCGCCGCCATACACCACGGAGCGGGGGTCAACTGCTAAGCCACGCCTACCCCCGCTATTTAAGACCTGACCTCGTGGTGATCTCGCTCTTTCTACCTACAGCCGCAGCCAGCAACACCTCCTCCTCCGCCGCTGCCTGGCGGCCCTCGTTCCTCCTCCGCTCCTGCCTGGCGGTCCTCTCTCCCGCTGGCGAGCATGGCGACCCACAAGCTGTCCTTCTCTGAGCGTCCTCACCAACCAGCTCTCTCTACATCACGCTTGTAACCATGCTGCCTTCCCAGCACCAAGCTGCATTGTACATCCAATACAACATGTATATAGAGAGCACATCGTGAGTTTCCTTTCTCCATTCCATCCTGAGTGTGAACCAAACATCTCATACCCCACAAATGGTGGCTCCCGGAGATTCGCACTCACACAGGATGGAGGAGAAACTGATCACGCTCCCAGTCTTCAAGCAACATGGAAGACTGGCTTATCCACCCAGAAGCAGCTCTCATCGGCTCTACAGCTACTGTCTCTACACCGCAGGTACTCCCTGCTAATGTCCTGCACCCTGCTGCTGTCGTGGACCCAGCTGCTGTCACGAGCCCTCATCCGCTTCTGCTGACGCAGCCCCTGCTCCTGACCCAGGCCCACACACCCCAGCAGGCGCATCTGACGACTCTGTACCTGCCGTGAGGGAAGCACAACATTCATCGCCTCCACACACCCTTATTCTCCCTCTCTACTCCCACAGATATTGTGTATCTAGACAGTTGTCCCCAGCGACCGGCTCATCCACGCCATCGCCGTTGTCTCACATGAGGCACGCACCGCCCGTTCTGCCTCACATGTGCTAAGCAACTCTGCAGACAACAAGTCTCCTACACCGCCTGGAGGGAAGGGGGAGTATTGTAGTGGAATTCTCCCCTACAAACGCTGTTTGTCGCTGCCTAGCCGACCCCACCAATTCCCAGTGTATGCCTCGTGGTCTAGGTCAACCAGCGCCGCCATACACCACGGAGCGGGGGTCAACTGCTAAGCCACGCCTACCCCCGCTATTTAAGACCTGACCTCGTGGTGATCTGTCTCTCTTTCTACCTACACCAACCAGCCAGCAACACCTCCGCCTGCCCTGGCGGCCCTCCTCCGCCTGCCTGGCGGTCCTCTCTCCCGCTGGCGAGCATGGCGACCCACAAGCTGTCCTTCTCTGAGCGTCCTCACCAACCAGCTCTCTCTACATCACGCTTGTAACCATGCTGCCTTCCCAGCACCAAGCTGCATTGTACATCCAATACAACATGTATATAGAGAGCACATTGTGAGTTTCCTTTCTCCAACCCATCCTGAGTGTGAACCAAACATCTCGTACCCCACAGTATCGTAAGGGCGGGTCCAGAGGGGGGTCCTGGGGTACCACTCCCGTTTTCATTAGAAAATTCCAGGGACACCCTGTACTGTATTGCACTCATGCAAATTTTTATTATAATAAGTAATTACTAGTGATGTCAGAATATCGCTTAATATCAAGTGCACAGGGCCTCAAAATGCCCATGATAATGATCAGGTTCCCCTTGCCCAAATCCCCCCAGCTGGGATGGACTCACTGTGCTCCCCCACCCACAACTGGATCCACCCCTGTATGGTGATGTTCAAGCACTAGATGGGGACAGAAACTCTTTACAAGTAGTATAAAAATAAAGTAAAATTTTATTTTTGGTCATACCTGTACAGTATTTAGATATCCAAACTAATCTAACCTAACCAAACCAACCTAATCTTACCTAGCCACAGAACACAGGAACTATATCTAACCTGACCAAGGGGGCTCCTTCCCCTTAGACCCTGCTAAGATTCCCCAGATGACCAAAACTAATATAACACAAAAAATAAAATTTATTCTTATTGAACAACAGCTGAAAGCTGGTGTTTTGAAAAAGGAGTTGTTGCTGTTGAGGCTGGAGAGAAAATAATAATTTGTTTTCCTGGTCGTCAACTGCTGCAGCTATTACAGCTGCAGACTTGTTAATTTGACCGCTTTCTCTTGTTTTTCTTCTTTTTTGGGGGACTTTCCACACGTCTTGATTTTCTTGTTCTTTGCCTTCTTGTTTCCTCTTTTCTTGGTTCTTCTTTCCTTGTTTCTTTACTACCAGGAGAGCCTTCTTGTAGCTAGAATTTCTTGGATCACAGCTTAGCTACCCTGCATTTCTCCCTCCACTTGGGACAATCCCAGACGGAGGAAGAGTGAGGGCTGCCACCAGCTGTGCATTTCTTTTGAGTTGCCGGACACGTGGTGTGCTGAGTTGCCAGACACTTGATTGTCCCACACTAAGCGCAGACCTCCCAAGCCTGGCACCTCTTTGCATAAGTCCATAGCGCTGACAATTGTAGCACCTGGTGTGTTTTTGTGTCACATCCCAGTGTAACCATCATGGGTAATTTGTAAAGGAATCCTACCAAAGCTAAAGTGGATTCTCCATTGGGCTTCTTTATCTTCTGGTCCACGTAGACATTTCCAATCAGTTCTTGTATCTCGTGTTTTTCCTTCCATATGTTGTATATCAGCAGGGGAGATAACTCCCTACGCCGCATTATTGACAGGATTGACGTCTGTACCACCTGGTGGGTCTTGATATGTATGGTTTTACCAGGATGGTATCCCATCCCAGTACAACCTCCTTGGTAAGTTTGCCAAGGAAACAGACCACGGCAGAGGTGGCTTCTCCATCGGATCCTAAAGGTTTCCTCTGAACGATGACGTTCCCGATGATTTCTCGAAATTTGTCTTTCTTCAAAAATGTTCTATTTCAGTGCGAGAGATGATCCTCACACCGCGTTGTCCCAGAAGTCGACGAGCAGCTTGACTGGCACATCGTTGATGGTCTTGATGTTCATCAACTGGGCTGGCTGTCCACAGTCCAAGAAGGTAACCACAAGGCCACCACTCGGCCTTCAGACCTTCGCCACTCCTCCTCTCCTCACAAAGGTGAAAAATCTCTTGAGGATGAGTTGGTTTAGCTTTTCTAGGGGTGTGTAGGATGGAGGGTACAACCTAGACACCTTCACCTTGGTAAAGTCAGAACAGCTCATGGTGTCCTCGATGAGGTTTTTCCTCATGTGTATAATTTGTTGTTGTGCAGTTTATAGACCAAAGTGGTGGTCTGTAATTAGTCCATTGGCTTTGTGCTCGGCTGGTCCGATAGCCAATCAGCATGAGGATCAGGAGAATGCTTTATCTTGCCAGTGGTTGGCTACATGCTGATGCCCAATCAACGTGTGGATCAGGAAGGAGTGTTTGATCATGAGATTTGGTAGGGTGTTCCCTACAGTGTAGATGTTATGTAAAAAGATGTCTAGTGTAGCTGAGACAGGCATCTTATAGGAATATATCACGCGGTATAAGCAGACCTACTATCTTTAGGTTTAGTGCAAAAGGGTTGAATTGAAAGACTGAAGTGTTAATACAGTACTAACTTTTATTATTCCTATTTACTATAATCTAATATTATGAGATATGAAATAAAACATTCACTATGCCCACTTAAGATGTGCACAATAATAAAAAATATCAGCATTCCATCTTAAAATTAGTACAAAGCATTATTTTAAATATGGTAAACATAAGATAAGCTTTCAGTCATAAATCTTCAGATGAGTAAAAACAGAAGTTTGAGTCTGTCATACCTTATGATAGGCATGAAGCATTAATAATAACATTTTCATTTAAAAATAGGCTTTAAAGAAAAAATTCAAGTTGTCCATGTCCAGATTTCTGATGGGCTAGTAAGCTGACAAGTGAAGAAGTAAAGTAAATATGGGCATTAAGAAAAATATTTTAGTTGTCCACTTTACAACAGGCAGTTTTAATTGTCCATTTTATGATGGGTGAAAAAAATCTTAAGATGGGCAAAAAATCATGTTTGTCTTCCCATTGCAAGATGGGTACAGATCAATATTTGTGCTGACAAAGGTAAATTTGTGCCCATCTTCAAGCAAACACAAATAAATACCTATGCTCATCTCTTAAGATGAGTAAAAACATATTTGCATTCGAATATAACTTTCAGTTTGGCTATCTTAAAATGGGTAGACATAAGTTGAGATTTTTACTGATCTTAAGATAGCCACAAAGAAAACCCCCTATCTGCCCATTTCAATGCAAAGGGAAACAAAATACAACAGTCATATTTCATTTATTACACAGAGTAAACACAGGACAGATTTGTACAGTACAACAATCAGGTTTTACAAGAGGAAAAAGTTATCTAAAACTAATACTCTTCATGTCATCATTACTGAATATCATTACACAATACTGTAATACATTATACAAAAATGGCAGATTGATCCTGAAATTATTTTCTGATAGAGCCCATATCCAGGCAGTGCTCAAAAGTAAGTCTGTTTACTGGGGGGTTCCTAACCTCTGGTACCCTCCCATATTGTGAGCCAGGGTTACGTTAATGCCTTTTAGGCAAATCAATCGCCCTTTTCTCCCAGATAAACACAATAACTGGAAACTTAAGACAAAGTCAAGTCATAAAAATAAAGAAAGCAAGGTCCCCAGAGCCACCCAAAAATAAGGAGCTATCAAATACATTTTTCTTCACCTTCTCTTCTCCATGCCAAGGTAAAACCTGAACATGGAGGAATTGTAGGGAGGTCCACATGACCTCCTTCCCATAAGAAATGGCATAACTAATGAGACCTAATCTGCACTATGCATATGGTTCAGACCAAATGCAACACTAAAGCTTTACATAACTCTGTGATCAATAATTGAACTTAACATTAATAATGAAATGAATATGCCACAGACTATCAAATCTTTGGGATGCATTGCTGTACAACACACAAGGACTATACCCAGTTAGGTGTTAACTGGGATTGGAGCAAAACCAGTGAACCAAAAGGGATAACTCAGCCTTTATGAAGAGAAGGTTAGAAATAACCTAACTGTTTCCAGGAAGTGACCTGTTACAGTACAACTGCTGTCAGATCCCTAAAATCAAGCATAAAGGAGTGCATAATAATACCCTGGGGAAGAATATCCTGGGCAGACCTGACTCTTCAGTGGGATAACAGGATGAATTTGCAAAATGGATCTTTTCTGAAATACCACTTCAGACTATGCCTTCCAGAATATCCCTTTAGTAACCTTAGACCAACCCCCGACCTGGAATAAAACTATCCAATGACAGGCTGAGTGAAGGTGCCATGAAGTCGGGATAAGGCATTGAACAATGTCAGTAAAGTTATTGATCTGTCAGCCATAAAGAAACTCTAACAAAATAATATACACAACTTTGTTAATTTTACTTAAATACCAAATACAGTACTGTGAGAAGTTTCTATCAACCGTTGTTAATATGTCACAGAGGAAACTTGACTAAGTCTTTTTAGAAATAAGGAGGAGCCAGGTGGGAGGTGGGGTTTAAAATTTGCTTTCACTGGTGATTTGCTGGAACTAAACTAAGAATGACAGATTGACCTGGAAGAAAGGGTGACAGAACTATAATTTAGGTATATTGTACAGTGTGCTGACTGGTCAAACAGCTCAGACAGACTCCTGTCTCCAGAAAACAGCTGTTGCATGTGATCTCCCCTCATTTGAGAGTGATAGGTGTAATGGAGAAAGAAGTGTGACTATTCACCCAAAATGGGTTAATATGTCAACACTGGCTGGCATCATGGGTGTTGTCAGAGGATGTGGAACCCTCTAGTGTGCAGCTCATATTACAAGAGCCTCCCAGTTAAAGGGGTTCATCCAGAAAAATGGTGATTAATGTATACATATATAAATAAAATATCATTTAACTGGACAATACCAAACACATTTAAAGATCAGTGTGCTTTAGTGAGGATATACTGTACCTAATATTTAATTATATCTCTTGTGCTCAGACTCACAATACGACACAAAATTATCCACTGTGGTAAAAGGAAGACTTTGGCATGTCTATTGTCTGATTTGTTCCTGCACTGTGCATTGTAGTAAGTGAACTACCAAACATTTCTTGAGTGGGCTTAAATAATACTGTACCTAAGATACTTAAAATAAATACTTTTTACAGAGAAAAGGTTGCAGTAGCTGCTTCAGTTCCAAAATGGCTGTTATCTTAAACTCCAAGACAATTATAGGACCACATTAGCTGCACAAAATTTTCCACTGCTGCACTTTCATTTAAAAAACAAAATAATTATTATATATATATATATATATATATATATATATATATATATATATATATATATATATATATATATATATATATATATATATATATATATATATATATATATATATATATATATATAGTGTGTGTGATGCTAAATAGGAATACTACAGCAATTGCCAAATACAGTACAGCAAGTCACTGATTTACACCAGGGATGTGTTCCTAGGAAATGCAATATAAATAGGACCATCATACACAGACCACATTTTTCCCAATGACTTCATGTGTTATCATCGGGGGATATGTTCCCGAGACAAATTTTTGGACACCTTAACCCAACTTGAATCCCACTTAACCCCTTCACTATGGGAACACCACTTTAAATACTTTATTTGACTAATGTAAGATGAATACAGATTGCTGGGCACTCGCTTAATAAAATCAAGTTTGCATACACCTTGGCAAGTGTATTTGTAGGACATTTTCCAATCGTGGTTATGGGTCTTTTGAAAGATAGGGGTACAATACTCCCTGATTAGCCAAACGTGTGCAACTGAATTGGATTAAGTGGTTAGGGCACGGCATTGTTATTTCAAATGCTCAGCTGACAGTGATGTTGTCAGGTGACATTTTTGGTGCAAGGGTTTAATTATTTTCGTACTGACCAAGTTTTAATGGGCAAGTACAACTTATAAAGAAAACCGTTCCCAAATTTTTTAATGAGGTTTAATCGAAACGATACAAAAAGAATCAACGTAAATTGGTGACTTGCTGTAGTGATAATTTTCATATACATAATGTATTTCATTTTAATCATATATTGTATATACTGTATTCAACTGGTCACTGTGTAGAGACGATCATGTAGAATATCATAATACAGACTACACAAATATACCTCTTAGTATGCACCTTTATCACTTTTGAATGCATCCCTTGTATAGATGTTTACTAATTTTTAAATTTTTACCCAAAATATAGGGCAAAAGGCCTAAAAATTATATTGTCAACAACGTGGCCAAGTACTCAATGAAAAGCATCAATATGAAGGTAAAAAACATGGTCATAAAACATGTGGAGATAGTCATGGTTTGAATCTGGCTGTCAACCACCAAAACCATTCTGAAGGGGGATAGAAGATAAGGGGCTTTTGCCCATTTCACCTGAACACCATAGAACCCATGCTATAAAGTGAGATATGTCCCAGAACACTCCCTGGACATTGTCTGCAACTTAGCCTAATTTCATTAGATTTTTTACCTATACTACTGTACAGGACTGCACACTATACCTGGCACCTACAGTATAAATATTCTGAAAATTAATTTTTTTAAAGTAGGTATGAAAGTTATTTATAACTTTTTCATTCAAGTCTTTAATTACTGTATTGTAAATATAAATCAGTGGAGGAATGTGAGAAATGTTAGCACAGGACATGTCTTACTCTCAACTGAGGTATGATACCACTTCAGTGTCTGGTAGCTGTTAACATATCACCTAAATGGGCATCTCTGCTCGAAGTTTTAAGTGTTCTTATCTTCTTTATTGAAAATAGTCTATACATACATTTATTTTGTTTAAAGATAAATATAAAAAAATATATAATGTGTATAATGTAATGAGTTGACCCAACCTTTTTTAGCTTTAGGATGAGACTATTGCATGTATAGTATGCCAATAGAGAGTCTAAGGCTGCAGTTCTAGCCAAAGCAGACAAGTTGCCATTGAACTGGTTTTCCAATTGAAATGTAGTGTAGGGTATAACAAAGTATTTGGCCACAATACAAAATACATTGTTACCACAACACACTGTGACTAAGACCCAAGTGGAATTAACAAACAAAGTAAGCAAAGAGCGACAGAAAACACATAGGGGTTCAGCAGGAACAGGTTCAGTTTACATATCTACAGATGTATGGTATGTATGTTAGATCAGACATATGATACCTTTATAAAATGTATATTCAATCAAGAGAAAAAGAGTCATGTTACACGGGTGTTATATTCCAAAATCCATGACGCAGAATTTGGGTAAAGTAGCAGCGATGCTCCGAGGTTCGAGTCTAAATGGGTAACTTAACCAAAATTCTTTGTCATGGGGTTCGGAACATAAGGCACTGTAAGTGGAACGCAGCTTTTTTCTTTGACTGTACGTACAAATATTAGCTAAGGTACATACAGGTACAATGGATATAAGTTAAGGGGGATCATTGACAGTACAGTGTACAGTATATATACTTTGTATGTACAGTATGTGTATGCATCAACATAAAATAGATAAAAGGTTACAAACCAAAGATTTATGTCCACATCTTACAATACTATATGTCTAATTAATGATCAAGTAAGACACACATGTCCATCCACGTGATTTCTCTCTGTGACAGGAAGTTTTAAATGACTTCTGCTGCACCAGAGTTCTTCCCTCGGTAATGAAGTGGGGATGGTGAAAACCATCCCCCACGATATCTCTCTATCACTGAAGGTGCTAAATTAATGTGGATCTCTTGCATGATGCTGTGTAGGGTAGCTTCAGCATCTGTCTGATCAAGAACTTTGAGGCTATCATCAAGAGAAAGGCTCTTGTATTGCCCTCTGGGCTTCAATACAGTACAGGTAACCTCTTCATTTCTTATCACCAGAAGACTCTCATGAATCTTTCAAAGTCATATTGGTCACAAAATGCAAAAGCAAATGCAGTACAAGAATGTACAGAGGGTATGCACTCAATAGAAGTGCATGCTATGTCTGAGAGATGCCAACAAATATAACTGCTTCCCAGGCTGCCCGAGTCATCTACCCTGATGCAACGTGTATGAGGTGATTTTGGTAGCACCAAATCTAATCTACTGAATTAGAACAATTTCTGAATTAATAAGGGTTCAATGTGAGTGTGTGTGTGTGAGTGAGCATTTGTGTGTGCCAGTGAGTGCAGGTGTGAGCATGTTTATGCGAGTGTGAACATGTATGTGTGAGCATGTGTGGTTTGTGAGCATGTTTGTGTGAGAGCATGTGTGTGTGTGTGTGTGTGTGTGTGTGTGTGTGTGTGTGTGTGTGTGTGTGTGTGTGTGTGTGTGTGATGCTGCTTTGGAATAATTAACCAATTAAGCCTTACAATGCAGCTGACAATTCTACAAAATAGGTGAAACTTTTTTTTATTAAAATAAGTTTATGTTAATTAAATTATAAATGGTTCTAGTATAATTTGCTATATTTCATTTAACATGTCCTTTATTTGGTAAAAAAACAGAAATAAGTCAAGTAGTTAGGATTGGTTTGGTCTGGTTATTAATGAAGGTACAATACAGTCAGTGCAGTATTCATCTATAGTTTGCAATAGGATTTTCTATATGATCATTCTGAAATGTAAAATTTTATAATTAAATTATCCTCCTTAAAATAAAAAGCATAAAGACGAAAGCTAAGGTGCTCCGTTTGTTTCCCTTTTCCCGTGTGATTTTATCGATATATATATATATATATATATATATATATATATATATATATATATATATATATATATATATATATATATATATATATATATATATATATATATATATATATATATATATATATATATATATATATATATATATATATATATATATATATATATATATATATATATATATATATATATATATATATATATATATATATATATATATATATATATATATATATTTTTTCCATGTATGAGTGTCGGCTGAGATGCTTTTAGATTTGCCCACCGCCACCTGCCTGACTGCCTGTTTTAGCTCATAAATTCATACAAATTACCCGGCCAGAATATGGTACATTGCTGGAATTCTTACAATATGATGATCATTTTGAATATAAACATCATAGATTTTGCATTAGACATACAAATTTTAGATATAATGTTTATTCTGAGTAAATAGGTTATTTTTTGTGCAAAATATATGACATTTGTATTCAAAATATTCCTGGTCTTACAAGGAATCCAGCAATGTCAATTGTATTATCCTAACTTTAGTTTGAGGTATTATTCATTAAAATTTAGTGGTTTTCCCCCAAAAATTTCTCAGAGAGGGAAGAGCCAGCAGTGTAGTGTGAGAAGAGGGGGAGGGAGTTGAGTCCATTATTTGAATGGACATTAACTTGGCGACTGTATTTCTCTATTTCTCTTAAGTATTAATTGTGTGCATGTACCATCATAAAATTAAGATGTTATTTTACTACAACATAGTTATGTGTCGTCAAAAAGTGGAGTTTGGGGATCGGCCTGGACTCCATTTCAATTAATCCCATATGTTATGTTATTCACTTAGCAGTTTCCTTAACAAAGGTACCCCT
>NW_024735442.1:13297164-13329664 GCF_018991925.1 Homarus americanus
GTCACGTGGCGGTGGGTGGGTCCTTGAGTACTGGCAGTGAGACAACAATGGGGGTCAATATGACTGTTTACAAGTTTGGTCGATTTGGGGAATGTATGTATCCGTTTTTTGGAGCTTGGGATATGTTTATCTGCTTTCAAGCTCTAGATATGGTTACCTTATCTATTAAACTCATCTTGGAGGTGGGGGGTTCCCTGATTGGGGATCGTGAGAGGTGGCCCACGTTCCTCAAGCTGTCCACAATATCACAAGGTTTGTTTGAGAATGTCTCTGCAGCTGAGAAGATACCAAAGGCTTCCAGATGGTGTGTCAAACACATACCTGTATGTGAGTCTGAGCTTCAGGGGTGTATGTTCATCAGGTAAGCCTATGTGGACAGCCTTACCACTTGGGATTATATAATGTTCAATTACCTATACCCCAACTTGCACATGTGTATTAAATCTTGATAAAAACCACACCGGAAAAGGGAAACACTGGAGTACCTTAGCTTTCGTGTTTATTCAAGACATCTTCAGTTGCCTCTGAAGATGTCTTGAATAAAAACGAAAGCTAAGGTGCTCCAGTGTTTCCCTTTTGTGGTTTTATCAAAATTTATCTTTTCCACATTTCCATTTGGATCTACATGAAATGTGTATTAGACTAAAATATTAAAACCCTGTACAGTCAGTTCTCCTACACTGCAGTAGTTGTGTTCCTGAAGAACATTATATTATAGAAAAATAGCATTGTAGTAACCATTGATTCGATGGAAATTAAGGGTTTAGGGGTAGTAGGTTCAAGAACACCAACATGACCAACAAATTTTCTTTAAAATTTGTTTTATATTATTGTCAGTTTTTATATGTTTTTTAATAATAACTGTGTTTTAGTTTAATAATATCATGCATTAACAGAATAAAATAAGAAAAGAGGGAAAAATGCTTGTTACAGCATGTCAGTTTACCTTGCTAAGCAACAGAAAATGTGGCCATGAAGGAGGGTGCAGAACTAAAATGTTGAAATAAATGCTTAAAAGTTTTTTATGAAAAAACGTTTTTAAATCAAAACATTTTTAACCATATGAAGTGTAAATAAACTAAAACAAAAATTAACACTCACCACAAGAGATGGCTGCTTGAGATGATTGGTGAAAGAGGAGATGGAATCAGTCTGACGATAAAGTTTTTGTTGAAGAGTACAGCAAGACCTCCCTACGTCTGACTTCCATAAGTCGGAACTCCATTAGTCGAATTAAGGTCGGTGGGTCTGCCATCACTTACCCTACACCTCAGAGTCAGAATTGGTGGTATAACCCATGATCTGCCACCTCGCATCCTCGATTCCAACAGTGATTAAACCAAGAAAAGAAATTCTAACTAAGTGTAACTGTACAGATATATATAAGTGAAACTAAATAGTATAAATGAAAACACTGTACAGTAAAGTAAGTTTAAGCAGCCCCCTTTGTCCTTCAACTCAAGATTCATCTGCTACAATACAGGGGGTCTCCGGGTTACAAACGGGTTCTGTTCCTGAGGACATTCTTAGGGAGGATTTGTGAGTAAGTCGGAACACATGCTATGTGCATACTGTACTCACTGAACAATGTTTAAAATCCCACTATATCATAACCTAAGTACTTAAATATATCTAAAATCACTGAATTTAAGAGAAAAGAAAAAAATCGAATGACAAAATACAGTAAATGAAAGTAAAAATAAGTCTTCAAAGGTAAATAAAATAATGTAAATTTCAAGTTAAACCCCAATCGTATTGGCGGGCATTCGTAAGTCAGGGACCCCCTGTAATATAAAAATACATCTGCTACAATGTAAGTTGCACTGTAAATAAGTACAGTATTGTTAATTTTATATTTATTTTTGGATATGAATTTTCAGCAAAATGATGGTTGAATTATGGGCGTTTGGTTCCACAAAAGTCGGACTAGCTTGAGCCCCATATAGTCCAACTTAGGGGGGTTCCTTACTGCACAGTAATAGTTTTCTTTTTTCACTTCACTTCCAGATTGCTTCACACCCTTGCCACTCATTGTAATTAATAGCAATAAAATTGATACTAAAGTAAAGCACAGTCCACAATAACACTTGTGATGTGTATGCTAGACAAACAAAGAGCCAAGTGCTTGGCAGCGTCCTGTCTTGTGTGATGTTATTCCGAGGCACCTGCGTAACCACTTATTCCTATTTGAGTAACAAAATTACATTTACTCAAATCGTGTTATATCCAATTTGCATCCACGTTGTAAAAATTGTGCTCCTTAATACATTCGTCACATTATAACCAAATTATGTTACGAAAACACTCATTAGAGGGGAACTGACTGTTTACCTTTCAAATTACTACAGGTATTTTTTTTATCATTACAAACCCATCAGAAAAAGTATTTAAATAAAAACTACTGCTGTTTGTTCATTCTAGAAGCATTTATGGACAACCTTATCTGTTTACATATTGTCATTATTCTGGAGTTGCTTTTTGTTGGAATATTATTGCCGGATAATGTCTGCAATTTAGTCATGAATAATATTTCAACAAATCACATTGCAAATCACCATGCAAATAAGGTAACCTGGCAGGATCACATTCTATGATTATTTCCACCTTATTATCAAACATTTGGTCTTACTACATTATTTTGGCAGGTGATTTGTTATTTATATGCAATGAAATAATACTGTTTGTGATTTTTGTTAGAAAACTTCACTTTAAAGGATACCACTAAATATCTACCAGGTTTTTAAACAAATCACACTACTGCACAGTGCTGTAACATATATGCCTGTTTAACAGCTGCACCATTGTGTTCCAACGATGATCTTTTCAGTGTATAATTTTCTTTCAATTCAGCAATAAACAGAACATTTAACTTTTAATTTCATTCTGATCATGATGTCTGACAATACACAACAACAACAAACAAGCAAATGACATAGCTGGCCAAGAGAGGCTAGCATATATTACTTTATAGGTAAACACCATCTAAGCCGATGCAAACCCTGTGTAATGTCAGTATGGCAGGGTAAATACGGAACTAGTGACACTTACAGTACTTTAGCCACTACACAACACGGTCTCGTGTCATAAATTTCTTTAACCCCTGAAAATACCTGATCTCTTATTGTCGTGCAAACTGGTCAATTTTAGCGTAATTTACACAAAACTTCTATCATGTACAGTCACTCCATGACTTACTACCTACTCGACATACGACCGCCCCAGTGGTACCAAATTTTTTTTCAAATTACGTATTTTCGAGTCCCTACGTTAGTGATTGCGCTGTGTACCGACAAAATTTTCGTTTGTAATTCCATTTAAAATGGCTGGCATGCTTAAAAGTGAGAGTTTTGTGGTGATGAGAAGAAAAAGAGACACCCATTTTAGATTTTCTATGTATTATCTTCGCATTTTCGACTTACGACCTGGATTTGGGTCCCTAACCCTGTCGTAAGTTGAGGAGTGGCTGTATAATATGGATCTTGTCACACATTAATCAAACATCCCAAGTTTGGTACTAGTTCTCGAGTTATTTAGGAGTAGAGGGACAGACAGACAGTACTGAGAACAATACCGTACAGTTCTAGGCAGGGTAACAGAAATACCGTTGTATGTAACTTAATTAATGATAATCTATTAAGCAAATGTTCTGTATTTTTTTGTAATAAAGCATGAGTTTTATAGTGAACCAGATATTTATAACAGTAAGTGAACACTTAACTTCATATGAGCCACTATCACACTTTACTACAGTAATCAGTTGGGGAATAAGGTTGTTTCTTCTTCTTTTTGGTGAAAAATTAAAAACTGTTACTTTGATGAGGTGTGTGACTTAGCATGACCTCTAAGAAAGGGAGTTATATCAAGGGTGGAAGACGTTACTTCATAAAGGAGCACGGTAAAGTACTGTCACATTTTGACATGTTATATGTGACCCGCTACATCAGTACAATACGGCATAATAGTATACAGCCCATACATTTATATCAAATATTTATGAATACAGTGGTCCTTCGGTTAACGAATGGTTTGATTTACGAAATTTCGGTTAACGAATTAGCTCCCATAAGGATTTTCAGTTCGATTAACGAACTCTTTACGACAAACAAGTTTTGTTGTGCGCATCTGCTGATCAGCTGATCGGCTAGTCCTCCAATACAGTAATTGGTTCTATGTTTACATTCGTTTTCAGTGAAGTAAATATCAAGAAAGTTGGTCTCATGAATATTTCTGCATTTTTTATATTAAAATTATTGGTCATTCTGAAATTTAGTTAACATATTGATAATATAGACAGTACAGGGAACAGTTTTTGTGCGCCCATCAGCTGATTGAATCACCCAACAACGCTTCTCAGTTTAACTTTGTTTACAGTGGAGTGAACATCAATTTTGTTGGTCTCTTGAATATTTTTGCATTTTTACATTAAAATTATTGGTCATTCTGAAATTTAGTTAACATATTGATAATATACAGTGCAGAAATTATTATGAAACATGACGAAGGCATTAGAACCAATGCACTCTGTAAAGAATATGGCATGTCATCATGGACTGCCTCTACAATCAGCTGTTTGATATGTAAACAAAGCTGCCGGTAATACGACAAACACACCTCAAATTAAGTTAAAATACAGTATTTGATTGTTTTTTATTTATTATTGTACAGTACTGTATTTAGTTTATATTTATTGTTTTGTTAATTCTATTACTGGTATACAGTACTTTGTATGTACTTTTTCTGTGAGTTGGAACCAATTACCCAACATCCCAGTGAAATAATAGATTCGGTTCATGAATGACTCTGTGGAACGCATTGTGTTCGTTAACCGAGGGACCACTGTACATTATGACCACAATATTAATACTGAACCTTGTGGTGTACTTTAAATAAACAGTACTGTATATAATTTACAATTGGTAATTTTTCTAAATTTTGCAACATGTATCTGCCCATTATAGTTGAAGTATGTGAAGTTACATTGGGAAGCTGGGTGGAGTGTAACTCTATGACAAAAGCTTTTCTATACCTCAATTTCTGCTATTCCGAGTCATTCCATACATTAATTATTCCAGTCAAATGGTGCACTAGTGTACTTAGGAAACAGTAATTGGTGCATTTTGTGCTCACCAACAACCTAGCTAATGATTGCACTGTGTTCAAACATTCTTACTCTGTGAAATACATATTCATACTATAAATTATACTGTGCATGTGGTAAGTTCTACATATTTCATTGTGTATACATGTAGATATTAGTGAACTGCAGTGACTGAAGAGGGGTGGGGGGCACTATGGCTATTCTGTAAAAGTTAGTGTACCCCAAAGGGCTTCCTCTTGAACACTGAGAAATATTAAGACTTTACTGTATGTATGTATGTATGTATGTTTTATTATCCAGCATCTTCTATATAGTGTACAGGCAGAGCCAGATATGAGACTGTGCTAGTTAAAATTTCTCTTACATAATCAACAGGAAAATTGTTTGACAATACAGTACAGTATATAAATGTTGTAAAGAGCTGGATTTCTGTAGCTATTTACAGTATGTGGTAAACATTAATAGAAAAAACTAAGTAAAGTATTTTAGATAAGTGTACTTACCAGTTAAGTGCAAAATACAAATACTGTTTTTGTATGCATTGTATTATGAGATATTTAAATTTCTGAATATAAGAGCTTTCTAGTTAGTTAAGGGCAAGTTATAAAACTTTCCGCACGCACGCACGCACACGCACACACAACTTGTACCCCCAACACACCCATGAAATATGTATATGCATAAAAAACAAATAACCCTTGTGCCAGGTATAGTACATTTTTCCATACTTATGGGCAAAAATATGTATGACAAAATACTAACTTTTAAACAAAATTATCAAGGAAGCATCTTAACATATATGTAATTCCCATTGTGGCAGCATTACATATATGCCTGATGACAGTGAAGACAACAGGTGTAGATCTTTGGTTCATTTGGGTTATTACATGCTGCTGCTACTTTACCTCTCAAGACAGAAAAACAGACAAACAGAAGTATGAGATACAAGCACATTTAAAAAACATAAAACTGGCATTAACAACATTGTAAAAGAGAGTGGAATTTGCAAATTGGACAAATACTGACATCTTTGGTTTGACAATCTTTATGTGGTCACAGACACATCACTATCCAGGAGAGTTTCATGCATATATTGTCTAAAAATCTAGTTTTGAAAACCACCAAGAAATTTGAATAATTCCTTGTTGTACCCTAATGATTAACTGCTATTATGCCAGCATGGGAAATGTACAAATGTTACTTCCCTACTAACAAACACCAGATAAACACTTATGCACAAACATAACTTCCCTCTCCTGAATGCACCCTATCGATGACTTCAGTTTTGTGCCAATCGGGGAAATAAACACAAGAAGTCCTTTGTTCTGAAGTATCAAGTTGACCAAAGGTAAACATAACAATGGATCACAAGAGAAAGACCCAAGACATGGAAACACAAGTGGAATGATGGATAAAGTGCACAATAAGGAGAGGAGAGGAGGAAGGATGACAGGTGCAGGATGGTCACTGGTGAGCATGGATGGAGCTCTGAGTATGTCAGTCAGTTGGCTGGGTGTACCAGGAGTATCATGGTCATAGGTCAAGCTGGCATATACGTAAAGGCTCGTACCAATGCCGTTTGCTCCACCCTAAGTTCACCGTGACTGCAGTGCTGACAATGCAGCAAAAGCTGTCAGTTACAAAACATGAGAAAACACACTAGTCACTGATACCTTAGACACAGATGACACTAATATTGTAATGAATACACTTATCATTTAGATAAACATTAATGTAAAAAGCTCACAGATTCCTGATTACAGTGCTACCAGAAAATCCACCAAGGAAACATCCACATATACATCAGTATCATTGTGAGAGAACATATGGAGAAAATGATTGTGCTGTCCATCACTACAAACAATTTGATTTTCTCAATAGTTTGGTGCAAATTTGCAAATATTGTACAGAGTAAGGGGGAGAATTAACCTACATAAATGTACTGACCTAGAAACAATAAGGAGGTATATTGGAGAACCCACACAAATATTTTTGTTGTACTAAAAAGCATAAGTAAGTCATGGTGGCCATATAGTTACTGTACTGTCATATTACCAAACAAAAGAGTGATTGTCCAGCTACAAATGATCGTGAAGCTACAATAATCTTTTCTTCCTTTAATCCAATAAGAAAAAAATGACATTTGTGACTTAGTACTATCTATCTGTAAGTGTGACCTTTAATGTGGGGTTCTGCATCATACAAAATATAAAATTTCACTACCAAAACCATTCTTAATATAATGCCTTGGGGATTTAAGATGTCATGACATCATAATAATAAAATAATAACTATACCCTAATAAATGGTGGGTGCAAACCACGCTGCACTTTGAGTCTTGAACAATAAAAAAATATGTGGTGATAAAGCAAAATGAGATTCTTTAGCTAATATCAATAGGGCTATTATTAAAAGTGGAGATTCATAAGGTTGTTATAAATTATACCTTCAGTGTATAAATTTACACTGTTCAAGTATAGGTTATATGAGTCACGCTTTCGTTGAATACATTAAAAATCCAGTTTAGATCATTTCACAATTGCTTTCATGAAAAGGGCCTCTATGGTGCCCTCAGCATAATAACAATTACTCCACTAATGCAGAAAAAGTCCACATGGGTTGAAACTCAAGTTTCCAAGTTGTCCACAAATTCACACAAAACATTACAAGAAAAAATGGTAACATGAGCACAAAGTCCATGTGTTGGTGCAACTGGTGTGGGAGGCCTCACACCACCACCTTCCAGGCCACCTCTTGTACAAAACTGTATGATGGTATATTATTGATGCACTGCCAATCCTCTACCTGTCATCCAGCTGCCACCAACCTGTTGATGGGTCTTCAACAAGGCAGTTATATAGTGACTATTATTCTTCAATGATAAGTTGTTGTCCAGATGGGATCCATTATGAGGAAGGCCTTCCTGACAAAGTTGTTAACTAAATAACCTCCATAAATCTATTACCTAGATAGGCCAAATAAAGTTATCTAGAAAAGGCTCCTTAGATGAACCCTATAAAGTTTTTTCCTTGAAAATCCCATAAAATTACAGATCATTGACAGCCTTATAAAGTTGTTATTTTGAGCTGCCCTACAAAGCTGCTAATTCTTACCAAGAAGAGCCCCATAAACACAAGTGGAAGAGAGTTATCACAAAGGAACCTCGCTCTTTGCATGCTGGTATGAAGAACTGACTGTCAACAAAGTGAAGTGAACTGACCCCATCTGATGGTGATACTCCATGGGACATTTCTAACAAGAGGTGGTCAGAGGCTGGGAGTTAAGTCCTCTAACCAAACTGCCACAGCTGTTGATAACGGCACTGTCAAGTTATTTAATGAACACAAGCATGAAATCCTCAGTATGGTGTGAAGCGATTGTAGCTGCCTCTGTAGACCGCCTGAAAAGATGTCAAGTTTAGTTCCATCACCACAAATGATAAAACAAAAATACTTGCATTATAAAAAATAATTAACAAAAGGAACAGATATTTTATTCCTTTGGGTAAGAAATTTGTTTATGAAGTACAGTAGAGAAATTTCAAAATAAATTCACATTTAAAATTGGATAAGAATTGTTCTCCTTATAGTATTATTGAGAACCTTCTCTCCATTTATCCACTCTAAAAAATGGGAGAGGAGTAATGATAAAGTCTCTCAAGCTGGAAATCTTACAAGCCCTTTCCCACTTCAACACAGACAGGCTGACCAGAATAAAAATTCTCAAATCTTTTTGGGGAGGTGAGGGGGGAGGGTCGTGCAGTCAGTTTTCTCCCCCCCCCCTTCCTCACTCAAGCATGGCTAATTGTGATAGCGAGATGAATTTGATACCATAAAGATCCTTAATAAATTCTTTACAAGACGTTTCCAATAAGATATCCTTAAACAAAATATTTTGATATATAATGATGATGGGAATTCCATTCTTAAAAAAAGAAACTATGAAATGTTGACACCAGAATCAATAAAATCAGTTCTAATTTCGTTACACCAGTTTTTTATCCAAATAATCATGAATACTTTATCTAAAAGTATGGTTAAATAAATATATACAGTAAACCCTCACTTTACGCGGTTAATGTAACCCGCAGGGTCCCGCGGAAAGTGAGGAACGCGTAAAGTGAATAACATAACATATGGGATTAATTGAAATAGAGTCCAGGCCGACCCCCAAACTCCACTTTTTGACGACACACAACTATGTTGTAGTAAAAATTTTGTCTTAACTTTATGATGGTATGAAAAAACAAGTAATATAGAAGAGGTTAGGTTAGGAAAAATAAAGGTTAACATAGGAAAAATAAAGGTTAGGTTAGGAAAACTAAAAGTTAGGTGGAACACTTACGTTAGTAGAAGAGATGGGACGGCGTACGGGGATGGAGGCTGGTTCCGAGGCAGAGGGCAGGCTACTGGCCCTCAGGTGAATCACCATTACTAGGTGAATCACCATCACTGTCACTTACAGTTGTCAGGGCTTCCCTGACAAATCCCTCAAAGTCATCTTCACTGTCACTATCACTGGCTTGGGCTGGCTGTGGTGGGTTGCGGGCGAAGAAATCTGTTATGCTTTGCTGACGGCTGGTGTTGATGTTGTCGTGATACACCTTGATGTAGGGCTCCATAGTCTGCAACAGCTGGGTAGTGAAGATTTCATACCTGTTTGCGTCAGGGTCGTCGGAAAGGAGGAGCTTGGCTTTCTCGATACACTCGATGGCACCCCTAACATTACTATGGGATAAGTGTTGTTCTTCTTGGGATGACGCACCACCTGCCTCTTCACTGACGTCGTCATCATCATGTACCATCTCCTCGGTAGTCACATCAGGTTCCATTATCACCTCCATGATGTCGTCGTTGGTGGTCTCGGAGAAGCCTGGAACTGTAACACTCTGCGCAGCTTCTCTGGCAAGGTCCACTGCTACTGCAACAGTCTGAACCTCACCAGTCACAGATTGACTCCTCCTCTCACCTGGTATTCCATGCAACACATGTCTCCATGCGTGACGAATTGTAGCAATAGACAGCTGATCCCATGACTCCACCAAGAAGTCCACAGCTTTCTTGATGTTAAATACTCTCCAGAATTGTTTGAACAGTATTTTTTGCTGTGCCAACTGTTGATCCTCATCTTCTTCGCTCTTGCTATCGGTGGTGGTGTCACTCAGGTTACGCAACTCTTCCCTGGTGTTGGTGTAGTCGTTTAGGAGTTTGAATTTTTTCGTAGAGAATGCAGCTTTTACATTACAGATAAACTCTTGGTCCATGGGCTGTAATACAGACGTAGTGTTGGGAGGAAGGAAGACCACTTTTACGTTGGGGTGACGATCTAACAGTAGGGGCGAGTGTCCTGGTGCGTTGTCCAGCAGCAACAAAATCTTGAATGGCATATTCTGTCGCTCACAGAATTTCTTTACATCGGGAACAAAACAGTCATCAAACCAGGAGAGGGACAGTGTAGAGAACATCCACGCCTTACGTGCAGTCAGCCAGTGGACATTTAGCTTGGTCATGTCCATGGTTTTGTAGGCGTGCGGCTTGCGTGCTGTGTGGATCACCGATAACTTGAGCTTACAGGTACCGGAGGCATTGGTGGTAAACAGGACGGTGATGCGTTCCTTCTGCATCTTCAACGATTCTTTTTCCAGAAAAGACCAGATTCGTCCATGTTAAACACCTGGTCGTCACTGTACTGTCCTTCCTTCATAATCTCACGTAAAAACGGAGGAAATTCCCTAGCCGCAGCACGGTCAGCACTCGCTTCTTCACCACCAATGTTTATATTGGTGATCTTGTTCCGGATCTTAAACCTCTGTAACCACCCAGAGGAAGCATTAAAGGGTTTGGGCTCTGTAATTACCCATCTTTCGTGCCACTGCCATGTACAGTTCACGTGCGTACTCCTTAACAGAGCGCGCGTCGACTGCAATGTTCCGTCGCGCCTGACGCACCAAGTACCTCACAAGTAATTTTTCTGTCTTGAGAAGCACCTGGTTGTGAAAATACTTGATCATAGAAGCACCTGTAGACTTTGTGATCTTCATGTGCTCCTTTATCTTGGCTGCATCCTTCTTTATTGTTCGAATCGTAGATTCATTCACACCATGCTGGCGCGCCAAATCAACCTGCCTTGTTCCATTCTCCAACTCTTGGATGATGGTATACTTCACCTCATAGCTTAAGGAACGTCGTGTCTTCTTTGGCTTAGTGCCGCTGGGTCCAGGTAAGGAAAGGTTTCTCTCTGGGGGCGGTGGTCCGGCGGAAGCCATTTTACAGAACAATGGATACACGTTTACACGGTCTGGCGTGGAGGGATGAAACTGGCGCAGCTAGGTCAAGCATCGTCTTTCCTCCCTCCCTCCCTCCCCCGGGTGGACACGTCATAATACTTTAAGCCAATTACAGCTAGCAGCAGAGGGGGGTAGGGATGCATGGCCAATCACAGTCCGATACGTCATATGACGTCAGTGATAACGCAACAAAGACACACACTGTGCAACCTTACCGCGCGGCTTGCCCAGGCGGAGGGAGGAGGGAGGGAGGGAGGGAGGGAGGAGGAGGAGGAAGAGGCGAGAGCACAGGCAGGCAGGCGGGTGGGGCGAATCTAAAAATAGCGTCGCGCCGGACACTCTCGGCGTAATGGGGTTCACGCACCGCGTAATGTGAGCACGTTAGGTTCTGGCAGGGCACCGCGTTAACGTGGAAACGCGGAATGTGGGACCGCGTAAAGCGAGGGTTGACTGTATAAAAAACAACAACAAAAAAGCTCTTTATGATATGGGCATGAATAGAGCTATGTTACAGCAAAGAGTGGTATTTTCCAAGAGTAAACGATGCAGCTCATAGGAACTGTAGTTATTTACGCAAACACCCTCCCTTCCTCACAGCATTCATTATAACTTCTATTTGTGTTAGAGATGAAATTGATACCATGATGATCCTGAATAAATTCTCTATGAGATGTTTCCAAAATGATATCCTTTAATGACAAGCCAAATAATAAGGTAAAAATAAGTATTTTACTGTATATGAAGGGTACTGATATTAATAAGCTCAAATTATTAGTTTCTATCACCAAGTCTCTATGTACAGAACTAAACAAAGAATTTATTTGAAATACTCTGTAACATTCAACACCATAATATCCTGATCACTAGGGCTAGTTATACTGACTTTTCCCTGTGAAAAAGCAAAATTTTGAGCAGCATATTACTGTACAGTACTCATTTTGTATTCAAATGTACTATGCTAAAGGACTAAAATTTTTATCTCTTGTGCAAACTATGAGATGTTTATACAGTACACAAATTTATAGCTATTTTGCAAGGATTCCAGCAATGCAAGTTATATTCTGCTAAGTCAAGTATAGTACTGTATACCCATACCAAACAACCGACCAGCATAGCAGCACTCATCCCCTCTTTTAACTTCTCCAATAATTCAACTTTGTTTGTCAGGGTCATCACTGACTTCTGCCTTTTACATTTCACTCCACTAGCATCACTAGCACTGATACTAGGCAGTCTTTTAGGGGCCATTTCACACAGAAACACTAAAGTTTTGAGAGTAAAACACGAGATGCTGTGTGAGGTGACTCGTTGTGCAGCGGAAAACGGCTCGCAAGCTAGCCACCTTAGCCATCATCTGCTTACAGCGAATCTCAGACATGCGAATGGCAAGGGCCTACTACTCTTTGGCCAAACCAGTAAATAAAAGTCAAATGAAAGTTTAACAGTTGCCATTTGTATAGTCCCTGGCTCAACATAGCAACACAGACACCACCTTCGCCGATTACCTAGCAACGCTCCCTCTCACGTCCCGCCTCCAACTGCTCCCCCACTGAGCTAGCCAGCTAACTTGTGTGTAAAGAAATGTATATTCCCTTTACATGTTTCCCCTTAGGACAAGTTTTGCTCTTATCTTTTCACAATACAGTGGGGTATTCTATAACGAACGGATCCTACTACGAATATTCCTATAACGAATGGTTTTACCTATGCTATAACGAACGCAACTCCTACAACGAACGCGGATGAATACGGGACTATTTCGTCAGGCGCATGAATATTGTTGTACCGCGACCCACAACAAGAGCGTCAGGCGCCATCTTTGTCTCGTGTAGCCAGTGCACCACTGTTATTGTTGAAATTTCGTC
This sequence comes from Homarus americanus, assembly GCF_018991925.1. Lineage (NCBI taxonomy): Eukaryota > Metazoa > Arthropoda > Malacostraca > Decapoda > Nephropidae > Homarus > Homarus americanus. Next base: position 13,310,414 of record NW_024735442.1, read on the forward strand.
TTTTGATGTGGAAATATGAGTTATTTGTATAAATATTTTGTTATACAAGTGTACAATTGTAACAATGAATCGTCCAAAGCAAGTGAGAAAGCTCATAACTCTTGAAACTAAGAAAGAAATCATAAAGAAACGTGAGAATGGAACAAGCATTGCGAAACTTAGTGATGAATATGGGATGGCTAAATCGACTATATGTACGATTTTGAAGAATAACGAGGAATTGAAAACTGTGCAAGTGGCTAAGGGAATCTCTAGACTTAGCAAAGCAAGGTGTAATGTGACTGAGGAGATGGAAAATTTACTCTTTGTGTGGATAAAGGAGAAAGAAATAGCAGGTGGTAACATTAGTGAAGCTATAATTTGTGAGAAGGCCAGACAATTGTTTGAGGACCTTAAAGCCAAGACTCCCAGTGGAAGTGATAGTGATGTGCCAGTGTTTAGGGGTACCAAGGGGTGGTTTACTTGTTTCAGAAGAAGAAATAAATTACACAGTGTTGTGAGACATGGTGATGCTGCTAGTGCAGATAAGGAAGCAGCTAAGGAACACCATGACATTTTTTTGAATGTGATTAAAGAGGGAGGCTTTGTTTCTCAGCAGGTATTCAACTGTGAAAACTGGACTTTTTTGGAAAAAAATGCCTTGCCGTACATACATTACAAGGGAGGAAACTTCTGTCCCTGGCCATAAGCCAATGAAAGACAGGCTTACCCTCCTTCTTTGTGCTGATGCTTCTGGTGACTGCAAAATAAAGCCACTCCTTGTGTACCATGCAGAAAACCCCAGAGTTTTCAAAAACATTAGGAAGAACCGCCTTGGTGTTATGTGGCGGTCAAACCCAAAGGCTTGGGTGACCAGGAGTCTTTTCTCTGAGTGGGTGATTGAGGTGTTTGGACCCAGTGTTCGGGAATACCTCAGGGAGAATAATCTTCCACTGAAAGCTCTATTGGTGATGGACAATGCACCAGCCCACTCTCCTAATTTGATGGTTGAATTGCCAGAGGAGTTCAACTTCATCACTGTGCACTTCTTGCCACCCAACACAACACCCCTCATCCAGCCCATGGATCAACAGGTAATTTCTAACTTTAAGAAGCTGTACACAAAGGCACTGTTTAGAAAATGTTTTGCGTCCACTTCTTTCAGTGATATTAGTTTGAAGGAATTCTGGAAGAGTCACTTCAATATAGCAGACGCTGTGTTTTTAATTGCGCCAGCCTGGAAAGAGGTTACTATGAGGTGTCTTTGTGCTGCCTGGAGGCCATTGTGGCCTGAATGTGTGCTTCAAAGAGACTTTGAAGGCTTCGAAGAGTTAAAGGAAGAGGCTGTTGTACATGAAATTGTGTCTCTGGGCAATTCCATGGGCCTGGAAGTGGATGATGATGAAGTTGAAGAGTTGGTGGAAGAGCACAGTAAGGAGCTGTCCACTGAGGAGCTGTTTGAGCTTCACAAAGAAGAAAATGAGACACTGAAACGGAGCTTAACTTCTGAGGAGTCAGGGGAGGATGTGTTCTTTTGCTGGAGCAAACTGTCTAAGCTTGCGGAGGATTATCATCCTGATGTTGGTGCTGTGGAAAAGGCCATCAGTGTGTTTAATGACAATGTGATGAACTACTTTTGGAAGGTCCAGAAATCAAGGTTGAAGCAGCCAACCCTGGATTCCTTCTATAAAAAAGTAGCAAAAGACCCTACAGACAAAGTGCCTATAAGACAGTCACCAAAGAGGGCTAGGAAGGATGACTCCTCTCCTTCCACCTCTTCTCCATAATTCTCTCCTCCCCCCTCCCCCTCTGCCTCCTGTCCTGCATGATGAACAACACTAAGGTAAGATAAAGTACCGTATTTTTTACATTTTCCACAGAAAATTTTCAGTGTTAAGTGGTTGCATTTGAGGGGCCTGGGACGGATTAATCCTATAACGAACGAGGTTCTAGAACCAATTAGGTTCGTTATAGCATACCCCACTGTTTATGTATGTAGGATGGTGTGTGCATGTAACCGAGTAAAAATAAATGAAGAAAGTTGCGTATATCTACCCAAAAAACGAGATGAAAAACAACCATAACACCAGTAGCCTGGCTGTTATAGTGACAAGTCTAATCTCGCTACAATGCTGCCAGCGATGTTAACAGACGCAAAAGTGAAAAGAAAATTATATGTAAATCTTCAGTTGTATCAGGTATATGTAGATTTAAAAATAAATGTTGCAGGAATGACATTAATAGATTGTAATGCTTATAAGAGTTCAGGTGTGGTTACTGCTTAGTTATCTCTTAAGAGTTGGGAGTCTGCCATATGGACGTTAATCGTCTTAGGTTATCATCATGAGTACAGTAGTTATAAATCAAGCTTTTATTTTTACAATAATTATTTTTTAAATTAATTAAAACTAACAATAATGTTTTTAAGCAAGCAATAACATATTTTTAATTCTGGGGTTGGGTTAGGTAGAATTTAGCCTACTGGAGACAGCAGCGGGGGGGGATTCATTACGTAACGGGAGACCTCAACTTCACCATTTTGCCATTTTTCCGACAAGACTGCATTTTATATGCCATAAAATACGGTAATATTGTTGGAAATATAAATTTCCGACGGAAAAACTTTAGAATACTGTAATTTTTTTTTCGCTTTCTCCCTACATAAGACTCAATATATAAGTAGGTCTTGGCAACTTCTAAATATTTACCTATTTTATTTATTTCTAAGCCACATTAGAGTGTTGTAATGAATTTTAAACAACTTTTATAGTTTCATTAAAAGTAACAATAAACATGACAGCTGGGCTGATGAGTCCACAACGTAGTTATAGCCCACTAATTCCACATCCCACACTTACACACCCATGCTCTTCATTTTCCTTATTTTATAGTTTTATACAGTTGAGTCTTCATTTACGCGGTCAATTGAACCCGTGGAGGCCCGCGTAAAACGAGAAACGCGTAAATGGAATAACAGAACATATGGGATTAATTGAAATAGAGACTGGGCCGACCCCCAAACTCCACTTTTTCCTGACACAAACAATACGTACGTTGTAATAAAAATAACATCTTAATTTTATGATGGTATGCACACATAATTAATAATTAAGAGAAATATCAATAATATTAGGTTTTTTAACACTTACGTTAGTAGAAAAGATGGCTGGGCACACGGGGATGGGGGGTTGGTTCCGAGGCAGAGAGCAGATTATTGGCCCTCACCTGTATCACTTGTATCAATTGTATCACTATCCACCAAAGAGGCTGGCAGGGCCTCTTTGTCAAACCCCTCAAAGTCCATATCCTCACTATCACTGACTTGAGCCGGCTGTGGTGGGTGGCGGGTGAAGAACTCGGTAATGTTTTATTGACTGGGTGACCTTGTGCGCACCCTGCCTGTGCCGCTTCCCGCGTAAATGACCAAATTTACCGCGTAATTACAGCATTTCATTCTGGCAAGGCACCGCGTAAATGACCGAACGCGTTAACCAAACCGCGTAAATCCAGACTCAACTGTATTATATATTTTTTATTCATAAGCCACATCGTTTATATAGAATGAAATAGGTGTTAAAAAGTCTGTTTTTCTGAGACATGAATTTGCAAGGTCAGCCTGTAGCACTGTGTACAGTATTGTTGGATTTAGTAGGGGGATCCTTAGAGTGAGTTAACTAAGATTCTACTGTATACTAAATATTACATCACTACTGTTTTCCTTTTTTTTATAGCTTGAATAAGAAAAACTTACACTGCTTTTTAATTAATTTTCAAATTGTTTTTTAACATAAAATACTCCGAGGTATCCAGGTTTCTTTCAACTAAGTATCAAGACCTTCAATCACTCTTTCCTTAACCATTCTGACAACACCCATATACAATATATATATATATATATATATATAATATATATATATATATATATATATAATATATATATATATATATATATATATATATATATATATATATATATATATATATATATATATATATATATATATATATATATATATATATATATATATATATATATATATATATATATATATATATATACAATATATATACAAGTATATTTTTTTTTGGGGGGGGGAGGGGACGAATAGGTTAACAAACTGACTTACCCCATAGCCAGCCATAGGACCAATACCCGAAGCTGCCGTGATGTAGGGGTCGAGGTAGGACCGGTCACTGTAATACATTTGTCTATGAAAAGAAAAAGAAGAAGGGTTTCCATTAATAAACAGAATCTGAGGTACATAAGACAATGCTTTCTACCATAATGAGAACAGATATTGTGCAGGGAAACCACAAAACAAAAATTAATACAGTAACTGGCATTATTATAATTACAGTACAGTTCTGTTCTCTCTCAACTGATACTAGAGCATATTACAAATGTATCAGAAAATTCCATCAACCTGCAGTAATATTAATATTAATATATATATATATATATATATATATATATATATATATATATATATATATATATATATATATATATATATATATATATATATATATATAAATATATATAATATATATATATATATATATATATATATATATATATATATATATATATATATATATATATATATATATATATATATATATATATATATATATATATATATATATATATATATATATATATATATATATATATATATATATATATATATATATGCGGTGCCCTGCCAGAACCGGAATTCCCACTTTATGCGTGCATCTACTCATATGCAGTGCATCTACTCATATACGAGGGTGAAGTATAATTTTTTTATTTAGCTCATAAAATTCATACAAATTACCCGGCCAGAATATAATTTACATTGCTGGAATTCTTACAATTTGATGATCATTTTTAATATAAGCATCATAGAATTTGCATTACATACAAATTATAATCTAATGCAAGTATTTTGTTTACTCAGAACATATATGTTATCTTTTGTGCAAAATATATGACGTGTATATTCAAAATATTCCTGGTCTTGCAAGGAATCCAGCAATGTTAATTATATTATCCTAACTTTAGTCTGAGGTATTATTTATTACTAAAAATGTAAATACTGTACAGTATACTGTTATAACCAAACATTTCTCTGGTAGGGAGGGAAGGTGGGGGTGAGGGGCAGGGAGGGACCTAGGGAGCAGGTGGGAAGATGGGAGGAAGTGGGGCATTTTGATTGACAGATAGTATTTGGGTAAGTATATTTTGTTTATTTATTAAAGATATTTGTTTTAGCTCATAAAATTCATACAAATTACCCGGCCAGAATATAATTTACATTGCTAGAATTCTTACAATTTGATGATCACTTTGAATATAAACATCATTGATTTTGCATTAGACATACAAATATTAGATCTTATGTAAGTATTTTGTTTACTCTGAGTAAATATGTTATCTTTTGTGCAAAATATATGACATTTACATTCAAAATATTCCTGGTCTTGCAAGGAATCCAGCAATGTCAATTATATTATCCTAACTTTAGTTTGAGGTATTATTTATTACTATACCTTAAAATCTAGTGTTTTCCCCCAAACATTTCTCAGAGAGGGAAGAGCCAGCGAGTGTGAGAAGAGGGGAAGGGAGTTGAGTCCATTATTTGAATGAACATTAACTTGGCGACTGTATTTCTCTATTTCTCTTAAATATTAATTGTGTGCATGTACCATCATAAAATTAAGATGTTATTTTTACTAGAACATAGGTATTGTGTCAGGAAAAAGTGGAGATTGGGGGTCAGCCCGGTCTCTATTTCAATTAATCCCATATGTTATGTTGTTCACTTTATGGAGAAAGGTTTCTCGCTTTACGAGGGCCTCCGTGGGTTCAATTGACCAATTGACCGCGAAAAGTGAGGGTTCACTGTATATTTATATAAATATATATATTTCATGTAGATCCACAATGAAAACGTGGATAAGATAAATCTTGATAAAATCACACGGGAAAAGGGAAACAACGGAGCACCTTAGCTTTTGTCTTTATTCAAGACATCTTCAGAGGCAACTGGATTACATGGACAGAGAGAGGCTTAAATATACAGGGTGACCTTAAAAACATGAGGTCAGTGTTTGTATTCCATGTAGCAAATGTAATTGTAATTATGTAGGACAGACAGGAAAAACACTGCAGCTCAGAATCAAACAACATAAGTATAATATCAGAACAGCATCTGAAAGCAGTGCCTTGTTCGTTCATGTTAGGAATAATAATCACCCCATTGCTTGGGAAAAAAGCTTAGAAGTATTTAAATCATCTTGTGTCACAGAAAGACTTCTGGTTGAAGCTAGTTTGATTAAGAAATTAAAATCAATAAACCTTAGTGATGGTCAGTTCAAAACTGATATGTTACATAAATTTATTTGTCAGTGGCCGAAGGTTAAAAATGCTTTGAAAACCTTTGATCTAGATGTATGATAGTTATTTAGTGGGTCCCTTATTTTTGACCTGACCTGACCTGACTAGTCATGTCACCCCCCTTCTCTTAAGCTCCTGTATGTGTGTTGGTGTGGGGATTAGTGGATGACATCATTATGACCTGACCTCATGTTTTTAAGGTCACCCTGTATATTTAAGCCTCTCTCTGTCCATGAAATCCAGTTGCCTCTGAAGATGTCTTGAATAAAGACGAAAGCTAAGGTGCTCCGTTGTTTCCCTTTTCCCGTGTGATTTTATCAATATATATATATATATATATATATATATATATATATATATATATATATATATATATATATATATATATATATATATATATATATATATATGTATATATATATATATATATATATATATATATATATATACAGGTTGACAATCCTTTGTCTGAAATCCTTGGGGCCAATCCCTTATCCAAAATCCTTGGGGGCCAGAGGCATTTCGGAATAGTTATTTATTTATTTATTTTTTTTTAATATGTATTAGCCCACCCGGGCATAGATCACTGACCCACATCGGGGCCTGGGGGGGGGAGGGGGGGATATAATAAAAATTATAATAATAATAATTCATAGGTCTAGGTTGTGTTTCTCACTTTTGATCTTTTTTTATTCTTGTATTTCTTTATTATTATTATTATTATTATTATTATTATTATTATTATTATTATTATATTATTACAGTATTATTGTTATTATTATTATTAATTTTATTATTACATTTTATTATTATTATTGTTGTCATTATTATTTTATTTTGGTGTATTTTTATTAAATTTTTTATTTACTATGAATAATTATTATTATTATTATTATTACTATTAAATTTTTGCCCCCCAGGCCCCGATGTGGGTCAGTGATCTGTGCCTGGGTGGGCTAATCCCTGTTTAAACCCCAACTAAAAAAAAACCTGGAACGTCAATGTGCATTTAAAAACTCATGCACTGTTAAACAAATGTTAATCAAGAACTCCCCCAACAACACAATTGGTTGCATTTATAAAGTTCCTTGCAAGGAATGTAATATGTTTTACTTAGGCCAGACAGGTAAAGATCTTGCAACTAGAATTACACAACACAAATACAGTGTTAGGACAGGCCAGGAATCCAATGCTCTGTTTGTTCATTTGAGGGATAACAAGCATTGCATTGACTGGGATAATGCCTCCTCAATATTACCATGTAATTCAATTTATGGTAGGAACATCATAGAATCTAGTCTTATTAAACATACCGAAGCATTCAACATGAATTTGAGTAACGGCATGTACAAGCTGGACAATTTTGTAATTAAGAAGATTTGTGACCAGGTGAGAAGGCCGGGTCACCTGACCATCTGACCTGACCACCAACCGTTGTGTGCTATTTAAAGATTAGTAGGGTCATTACCTAATACCTGACCATTGTGGACCTGGTCTCACCCTCCTCTGTATATATACACCTTGATTTGTATTTCTCTCTCTAGTCTGTACTCACCCCTGAAGATGTGAATTACACGAAAGCGCTTGGGAACTTCGTGTTTTCTTCTTTCCTTGTGGTTATCAGCATATACCTAGATCACGCGCACCTACAGTGATTACTTGCATATATATATATATATATATATATATATATATATATATATATATATATATATATATATATATATATATATATATATATATATATATATATCCTCCCCGACTTACGACGGGGTTAGGGACCCAAATCCAGGTCGTAAGTCGAAATGGCCGTAAGTCGAAAATGCTTAAATAATACAGTGGTCCCTCGGTTACCGAGCGCCTCGGTTAACGAGTTACCTTCCATAAGATGCTTAACTTCGGTTAATGAGCAATCCATCGATTAACGAGTTTCTTACGAGCCGACCTCAACATGTTTTCGCTTGCATTTGACGGTCCACCACCTGTAGTATTAGTCCGCCAATACAGTAATCGGTTCTAGGGCTTAAATTCCTTACCATTTTAACAAATATCAAGAAGTTTATACTATTCAATAATTTTAAAAGTTTAATATTAAAATTTTTAGTCATTTTCACAATTATTGAACATAATTGAAGGTAATGAAACTAGTTTTATGCACGTCATCCAGCCTCTCAACACACCAAACAGGCGTCAGTCTTTGTGTCTTTTTAGTGGAGGTAACATCTTGCTTGAGACTCTCTTCAACTAAATGCTTTTTTTCTGTTTGCAAGCAAATTATTGGTCATTTTGAAATTTATTTTACATATTGACAATATGTAATGCAGTGCAGTGTTGATTTAAAGAAAATAATCTTGAATTACACCAAGAGAACTAAAATTTTATGGGTGAAATGGTGCCATGGGGTGACTTCTCTTCCACCCCAATGCCTTCTCTTCTCCCTTCTCCTCCACCTCCATTCTAATTCCCATCATCATCATCATCATCATCCAGGAGCCTTCTACATACACACCTCAAAGTAAGTGTACTTTTCTACCTTTTTTGTTGAATTTAGGCAATTTTCGGTGACCTGGAACCAATTACCCAAAACCCATTGAAACAATGGTTTCGGTTAACGAGTTTTTCGGTTAACGAGCAACCTTCTAGAACGGATTGTGCTCATTAACCGAGGGACCACTGTACATAGAAAATCTAAATGAGTGTCTCTTTTTCTTCTCAGCACCACAAAACTCTCATTTTTAAGCTTGCCAGCCTTTTTAAAGTGAATTACAAACAAAAATTTTTTCTGTGTACTGAAGTTGGGACTCGAAAATACGTAATTTGACAAAATTTTGGTACGACTGAGGCAGGTTGTAAGTGCGGGTGGTCGTAAGTCGAGTAGGTCGTAAGTGCGGGTGGTCGTAAATCAAGTAGGTCGTAAGTCGGGGAGGAGCTGTATATAAAACTACACACACACAGGAATACCCTGGTTATCGCAAGGGATGTGTGTATTAATCCCTGTCTAACGGAGAGTAATAGTGTAGTTATATATATGTGGGTTACATACATAAGGTTTATATAATTACAGTACATCACCCACGGGTAACTTTCCTATGAGCCATGAGTAGTCATCAACTGGACATGTGACGTGTATTCCCACTGATCTCACACCTTGACTGCAGAGTCCTCAATTAAGTAGCCGGCTATCGCCAGCTCGACTCCCATCTCTGAGCCACCAAGACGTGTTCTCTAAGAAGCTAGTTATACATAAGCTTTGTCCCTTATTAACATTCATAGCTCATAGCATTAATTACGGTGATATCCCAGCTATTGTAATACAGTTTATTTTCTTTATAAATGGAGAAAAGACCATTTGGGTTTTAAAATTGAACCCATAAACATTTATGAATGCTGTTTCCAGTTCACCTCTAATCAGTGATTCCACTGGTAACCAGAAATCGCAACATGAGTTCCTAAACATTATTGCGAATAATGGGGCAATTTTCCCAAAGAATTAATATAAACAGGGGTGGGTGGGGGTGCGTTCCCAGCCAGCAAATTTCACCACATTTTTCTGGGTAAAGTAAAACCAATTAGCTCATTGTGTACTGTAGGGATACCAACACTGTTTTCTCAAGTGTTGCATAGAAAAATAAAGGGGGCTGTTGCATTTGAAAAAAAAAAAGATTAAGAGTGAGAAACGAATTATAAGTTGTGTTGTTAAAGTCAGAGAACCAGTCGAGACCCTGCAATTGTGTGTAAATGAGGCGGAAAGTCAGTCAAATCAGCAACCTGGGACTTTGTCACAATTTTCGAGATGTTACCGAAAAGAACAATACATGCACAGGTAATTACTATAAACTATAGCACACCCTCCAAATCTAGATTCACAGATTCATGGATGACACCCTGGATGTACCCAAGAATGTCTAAGGGTACTTTTAAAGTTGCTGGCATTTTCACGGCCGGGACAGGGAGCCATTCGTTCTAGAGACAGTAATTTCCTTTACCTGTATTGTACACGTATATGTGTGTGGACTCAACATTTTTAATACATTTGTTTCTAATTATTTGTGAGAGGATTTTTCCATTATTTATTTATTTGTATGTGTGTGTGTGTCTACACACACACATACTGTATATACAATACAGGTAAAAAAAATAATTGTCCTAAGGGCAAACACATAATGGGAATATACATTTATTTGTACACAAGTAAAAATGTACCCCCACCCGGTCAGCAAATGTTATTCGCGGATTTGGCGATTAGCGGCCATTTAGAGAACCTAACCCCCGCGAATTTTAAGGGCATATTGTACCTAATTTATACATACCATACTGTAACTACTGTTAATTATTTCACTAGAGGTTAAGGTTTCAAAGAAAATCCCACAGAGAAAGAGGACTTACCCAGCTGCAAGAGTGGGATAGGCAGCCATTGCTGTAGGCTGAGCAGCTGCTGCAGCTACTCCATAAGCCCGTGCTGCAGCAGCTGTGTAGGCATTTGCTGCTGCTGCATATCCTGCCTGCTGGGCCGTTGAAACAGAGAGTGGTGGTGTTTTAAGGAAATGAGCAGCTGAGGTCCCCATAGTGGCATGGTTGAATGCACCTGGCTGGCCCATTGCTGCTGCTGCGGCTGCAGCTGCTTGCTGCAATGAAGGGGGTGGCTTTTAATTTATGAAACACAATTGGCCTACACATACAACACTTGTCACTGCCAGCCAGGACAAGCTAGGCAACAGCACTATATGGGATTGCACTGGAAAGTGCTTGGGAACCCCTGCTCTACATAGTATACAGGCAATCCCCGGGTTACGAACGTCTGACTTACAAACATCCGCCGATACAACCGAGGTTAAACTATAAATTTACAGTTCAGTATTCTATTTACCTGATGACTTATCTTTTACTTTTATTTACTGTATTTTGTGATTCTATTTCTTCTTTTCTTTTAAAATAAGTGATTTTAGATGTATAGTTCTGTAAGTACATAGCATGTGCTTCAACTTACGAACGTCCCCAGGAATGGAACTTGTTCATAACCCGGGGACTGCCTGCAGTACTGCAGGGTATAACAAAATATTCGGTCACAATACAAAATACCTTGTACTGTACACTATAAACACAGCCAACTTTAGTCACATTCCACATCAAATTACCAATACAAAACAGAAACAAAGTAAGTGCAACAAACAAAGGGCATCTGTGATCACGTGGCAGTGGACAAGCCCATCATAGGTCCAATGTATGCATCGTCGAAAATCTGTACAAAACATTGAACAATTGGTACATCTATAAAATGTATGTATCATCAAGTGTATGTTAAGCAAGCACTGACTGTACTCTATGTTTAGAGTGGAGGACTGTGGTTGCCAATATGAGGATGGTAATCTGATTGATTGATTGATTTATCTTAACTCTTTATCGGGCAAGTGACGATAATTGAGCACTTGAATCAGCCTTATTTTGGCAGCTCCTGACACCACGGAAGACATAAGAATCCCATGCTGAAGGAAGCAGCCAATGGGAAGGCATTAAGCTAGGATGTCATGTATGATGTGGTAGGCTTCTGTCACCAATCAATGGCGGGGAAAGTGAACAATGCTCATTATTTCAAGAGACGCACTGGGGGGTCAGTTACACGATGAGAACTCTGAAATCTCCATGGCCTACAGCACCCTGCAAAATATATGTCATAAATTTTGTAATACAGTACAGTATTTGGTGGAATATCAAAAAGCGCGAGACTTTTAAAAATATTACAATCCAGTGGTCCCTCGGTTAACGAATGGTTCGATTAACGAAATTTCGGTTAACGAATTACCTCCCATAAGGATCTTCAATTCGGTTAACGAACAAAACTTCGATTAACGAAATCCTTATTACAAACACATTTTGTTGCGAGCATCAGCTGATCAGCTGATGGGCTAGTCTGCCAATTCAGTAATCTGTTCAATGTTTACATTCGTTTCCAGTGGAGTAAATATCAAGAAAGTTGTGCTCTTTATATTTATATTAAAATTATTAGTCATTTTAAAATTTTTAACATATTGATAATATATGCAGTACAGGGAACTAGTTTTTTGTGCGCCCATCAGGCGCTTGACTCACCCACCAGGTGTCAGTTTGGCTTTGTTTACAGTGGAGTGAACATCGATTTTGTTGGTGTCTTGAATATTTTTGCATTTTTACATTAAAATTATTGGTCATTCTGAAATTTAGTTAACATATTGATAATACTTGTATATAGCGCAGTGCAGTGTTGATTTAAATAAAATAATCTTGAATTACACCTAGTGAACTTAAAATTTTATTGGTGAAATTACTGCATCAAGCATGGGTCCCGTGAAAGGTGATTTCTCCTCCATCCCCACTTCCTTCTCTTCTCCCTTCTCCTCCACCCCCACTTCTAATTACCATCATCATCATCAACCAGAAACCTTCTACATACACACCTCAAAGTACTGTAAGTGTACTTTACTGCATTTTTTTTTTACTTTGTATGTACTTTTCTGTGAGCTGGAACCAATTACCCAATATCCCATTGAAACAATGGATTCGGTTAACAAAATTTTCGGTTAACGAACAACTCTGTAGAACGAATTGTGTTCATTAACCGAAGGACCACTGTATATATGAGGGGCTCCGGGCCATACCTGCTGAAAAGTGTTATGTATTGCCTTGCATTCCCCAACTTCTCCCCTGTCCCCTGGGTAAATCAGAGATCCAATTGGGAGCATGTACATGTGGGTAAGTATCCTCTGAAGAGACTATTGTATTTTCAATTTAGGCACTTAGCAGATTATGGTCCGGAGCTCCTCATATACAGTACATATTACAATTTTCGTAATATTTAGTAAAATTTCAAATTATGAGACATTTATAAAATATGTATGATGCATATATCGCCATAGGGTACGACCGCCCACATCAGTCTAAACAAGTATACAAGTGTCGAATCTGTCGGTCAGTTCAAGTGGGTCAGTCTTGCAGCTTTTTCCGCTTATTTTTCCATCATTGCCCAGCAGGTGAGCCACACTATTATGTTTGATAACCCTAAATCTAATACAGAACCATATTTAGAAACATTTAAATTTTGATTGGGGCAGATAACAGAAAAAGTACTGTTGTTTCGTATGTTTTTTCCTTTGGGAGAAGGTGTCCCTCATAATTTATAAAATCTCATATGTAAGGGATATAGCTCCTATTATTTTGAATTACAGTATGGGGTTTTTACTGTAGTGCATAGGTGAATCACTCTGGTCAATAATGTTATGAAAATTGTAGTGATGAGGCATGTTTTTCCTGTGATGGTTCGATGCACAATGTGACCCAAAATTTGGTCATGCACCCCACTTGCCCGTATCCATGTTTGACCATATATGGATATCTGACTCGATGCATCCTAACCCATAGTTGATAATTTATAGACAACTTGCCTAAGTTACCGTAACTCGTGTTGCTTACTTAAAATTGCTAAAAAATATTAGTAAAGTACTTAAGACCTACTAATTAAGATATCAAATTACTGTAACATTATTATTTACATGTGATGGCAATTGGAATGATTATAATGAGCCATAGTAATTGTGAAAATGTATGAAATTGCTGTGTTTTCTTCTCTATGCAGTTCAGTTTTACTCTTTTTTCTATTCCACAAAGACATGCAAGGCTGGTCACGCCATTATTTCTGTGGTCCCAGATGATAGTGATCCTGAACTTGACGGAGAGTAATGTAGGATCCAAACAGTTCCTTCAGTAACTTGGGACTCTGCAGAAGTGTGTTGAAAAGATGACAACTAATAGGCCTACTGATATGGGAGAGGAGAAACACCGAGAACAATTTGAATGCAGGAACAATATAATAGTATTTGAAGTCCCTGAGAGTCAGTTGGAGGAAGCTGAAAATCGGAAAACACATGATAAGATGAAGTTTCAGAAAAATTAGTGATGAGACTCTGAACTTGTCGGCCTCCCCCCCCCCCATCATCATCATCAAGTGAGGAGGCTAGGACAAGGGCAGGAGAATAAAACCAGCTCCCTCAGGAACACACTAGAGAAAGAGGATAAGATATGGAAAGTATTTCGGCAGGCAAAAAACTTAAAAGAGAGCGAAACATTTCAGGGTATATCCAAAACCCAGATCGCATGGTAATGCAGAGGGAACAGTACCGCACAAAGAGCTCCTGAAGTTCTTGAAGCAGATAAGGGAGGATTCAAAGAGGAATGGGGACAGACATAGATGGGTTATATACAAAGGGAAAGTAGTGCAGGTAAATGCACAAATACATAATCAGGGGACAGCGGGACACCACCCACCCACGAGGAGGCGAGCGCCATGTAAACAATGTCATCTCTGGCCACACCCCACAAAACATAATGAATTTAGTAAACGAGGCAGTTACTGAGAATGAAAGGAGGCTGGAGTCACTACATGGAGGGTTGATGATGATAGAGTATGAGGAGGTGGACAACCCCCATGGCTCCACACCACCTGTTGATTCATTCGTGTGGCGAAAGGAAGACATCAGCAACCCTCCTGTACCAGACTACTGCCATGTAAAACCCACCCATGTTTTGGTTCCTTTTGAATATTTCATATCATTTATTACTACAGATGTACTTGAACATGTTGTTTACAAAACTAATCTTTTTGTAAGGCAAAAGGATATAAATTCAACATTCTCAACAAACAAAGATGAAATTCTCAATTTCACAGGCATTTTGCTTGATATGGGTACCGTATTGCAGAGTTACCCTCTTTGGATGGTCAGTGGGCCTCTGAGACTCAAGTACAGTACCTCAAGTAGCCAATGTAATGTTTTCAAAGCATTTCAGGTTGCTTCGTTGCCTTATCCACATGAATGACAATGATCAGACTGCAGGTTCCACTGATAGGTTCCACAAGATCAGACCATTACAGTATTCAACTTTGTTACAAAGCATTTCTGAGAACTGAACAAACACTTGAACAGTCAGTTGATGAGGTATTGGTGTGATACAAAGGTAAATCAGCAGGTACAGTATAGTCTCGGTTTACGCGGTCAATTAAACCTGTGGAGGTCCGCGTAAAACGAGAAACGCGTAAACGAAATAACAGAACATATGGGATTAATTGAAATAGAGACTGGGCCGACCCCAGACTACCCTTTTTCCGACACAATACGTACGTTGTAGTAAAAATAACATCTTAATTTTATGATGGTATGCACACACAAATAATATTTAAGAGAAATATCAATAATATTAGGTTTTTTAACACTTACGTTAGTAGAAGAGATGGCTGGGCACACGGGGATGGGGGGTTGGTTCCGAGGGAGAGGGCAGATTATTGGCCCTCACCTGTATCACTTGTATCAATTGTATCACTATCCACCACAGAGGCTTGCAGGGCCTCTTTGTCAAACCCCTCAAAGTTCATATCCTCACTATCACTGACTTGGGCTGGCTGTGGTGGGTGGCGGTTGAAGAACTCGGTAATGTTTTGTTGACTGGGTGACCCAGTGCGCACCCTGCCCGCGCCGCTCCCCACGTAAATAATGGAATGTACCGCGTAACTAATAATTGCTGGTCTGGCCAGGTGCTGCGTAAATGACAACCGAGTAAAGGAAATCCGCGTAAATCGATACTATACTGTAATCTCAGATATAATTAAAAAGTAAGCCAGTGATGATGGTATCATACATGACATACTAATGTATCAGAACCAGAACACATTTGATGTTCATTCTGTGTCCCGGGCAGAAGTGGAGAAGATGGCCAAGAGCAGTAAAGTTGTAATCTACAACTACAGACACTCAGTGTACTACAGCCATATATATTCAAATAACTTTTTCATCAGTATTCAGGTGGTACAGTGCCACAAAAAAAAAAAGTTAATTGTAGTTATACAAGTACTGCCAGGGAGAACACAATAGGAAGGCCAATCTAACATGTATCAAGCAGATGACAAAAAACAAACTCCAAGGGGCACACTTGATTACAGGTAAAGGAATGGAATCCTAGCAGTGAAATAGAAAGACAATAAGTTTGTGACACTACTGTCAAATGAGGTATTGCAAGGAGAAAAAGAGAAAGAAAGAGGTAGATTGCCCAAGTGTAGTGAAGAATTAATATGGACATATGGGAGGAGTTGATAAGAGTGACATGCTAGTACATTTATACAGAACACCAATGAAGACAAAACGGTGGTACCTTAGGCTTTCTGCACATGTTTTAGATCTAAGCATTGTAAATAGTTGGCTTTAGTATAGGTGTGACTGCCTTGTCCTAGATGTCACAACAAAGCCTCAAGAAATTTAGATTAGCTGTGTCCCAGTTTGCAAGATGTAGCAAACCTGCCCTTGGGAGGTTCCTCAGATATTCAGCATTCCAAGCAGGTCTGTCTCCATCAGGTAGTTTTCTGATGCCCGCTGCTGTCAAAGGCCAGAGAGCTACAGCTCCTGATGACATTGTAAGGTATGACTTTAGCCAGTTTCATGCACCCATGTACAGTATGTAGAAAGGCAGACCTGCAAGTTTTGCAGTAAAAAAGACCACATTATAAGATCAAACAAAGTTAATCTCTGCTGGAACAGTGATAGGAATTGCTTTGCAGATTTCAACAAACAGGATACCGAAGTAAACTAGCTGTAACAACAATGGAACTTTTCAAATCAGAAAGTTTGTATTTTTGTTTGAAGAATTTGACAGGATGCCTATATAATATATGGTATAATTTTTACTTTTTTTAATGTGTAAATTTGTATTTTTATTTGTAAAAATTTCTTTGCATCAATTTGTTAAAGTGCCAACAGGTACTTGTGTTTTATTGAGCATATTTACGATACATTTACTAAAAAATTTGTTACCAGGATTAGGCAAGATGACCATATATGGTCAAGCATAACTTACTGGGTTTCAGGCGAGTTACCATATTTGATCACTTCAATGATCAACTGTAACAGCCATATTTTATAAAATTTCTAAAAATGTTCAGGAGTAAAAATACCTTCTGATTTGCAGTAGTTTATGACAGGAAAAAATGGGTATCTCAACAGTTTAGATGCTTGCCCGGTATTTACATGGTTCTAGGATAAAAGAAGCATTGCGAAGGCTGTGCAAAGCACATTAATAGATTTTCCCTTTCAGAAAATGGGAAAAGCCTTACCAATGTACAAAATTCTGCCACCCAAAAGATTTTTTAGGAACATATCCCTTCCGTACTTGGGGGAATATCATAGCTGTAAGCATATTTTCTCAGCTTTCAGCAAATAATCAATCATATTTCTTCAACCGTTTATAAACAAATCCACTTTAGATAAACCCATTTTGGCCAAGACTCTACTGTACTTTTCTTGTCAGTAGGAAGCCAGTGCAATGACTTATCATTTGTTCCAGTCTATTCAATGACACAACAGTACTGGTACTTAACTGTTTATTTAGGTAATCCATCACTTGTAACAACTGAGACTGGAGATTGAGTGGTAATGACCACAAGTATATAATGTGAAATGAGTGAGGCAACAACAATGTGATACTTACTGGATTCATCTGAAGAGAAGATGCAGCAGCCGCCTGTACTGCTAAGAAGGGGTCATAATATACTCCGCTGCAAAAAGAACCACCATTTGAGTATCACTGGTTACCACAATGTACAAATCCAGGCAACTATATTAACCATCTGGTGAAACTTTAACATAACTTGTTCTACAAGAGTAACTAAGATAGCCGAGACAAATTACAGTAAGTTTAATATTCAATCCTAATCAGAAAGGGCTTTTATGTTCATCTTAAGTAATAAATATATTCTAATTCATATATATTACTGCCTGATGCATACATAAAAAATAATAATAATAATAAACAAAATCCAACTGTGACTGTGTCAATATACTGACCATCCATTCTCCCATCACAATTGACTTGGCAGCTCTCCTCACATAGCAGCTATGGGGTGCAAGTATTTTCACGGCCATCCTCATCTAAGCATTCAACACATCTTGGCTATTAACCCACTATTCATAAGAACTGGACACAGCTAATCAAGTATATGACCTGTTCAACGTGTCTCGGTTGATTGCACGATTCATAAAAACTGGACACGGCCAATCCAGTCTACCAACCATTCAACAAGTCTTTGTTCAATGCACTATTGATAAAATTTGGATACAGTATGGTGAATTCAGTCAAATACTTTTTGTACTTGTTGAATATAAACTGTAAATCAAATTTCAAAAGTTCCTCAGAACAATCTTCACTTACCTGACTTTATGCATGAAGTGCAATCAGGATTGTGTCGCAACCTAGTCATCAAACTTCTGGGAATGATTTAGCGAGACAGGGTGGGTCCCACTAAACCAGACTGAAGAACTATGACTAGCTCAGCCATTAAGTAAATTCTTGCTCCAGCAACACTAATAACATATTAACAAAGACTGAAAAGTGTTAATGTGTGTTGCAGGAAAAAGAGATTTAGAAAAATGTGGTGTACTGTGCGGCAGTCAGTATGAGGGTTCATGTCTCAGTCATGAGTTTTTAGTTAACTTTCTACCACCTGTGGTTAATCACTCACCAATTACTGTCTATGAAGCTCTTAATTCTCTTAATGTTACTTTAAATGAGAGATTTAATCCCTATTAATTTTAAGCAGAATACACAGAGAGGGCACAGGAAAGTTAAACATTCAGTATTACCTCCAAATCCCCAAGCATAAACCGTGCTAAATGCGTGTGCAGGATGAATCCAGAGCATAGCACACATTCAAGTCAACTACACAGAAAAAAATCATCTACAACTATGATGGTATATACTCAACCTACTAATAATGGCTCTCTGTAGTTAAGGAGTACAGTGCACTAAACCCAAATTGATTCTTGGATAATTTTTTGGCAGTCTATCAATGCCTTTCAACAAATGTGATAAAAAGCAACTAA